>NC_056686.1:95262575-95565606 GCF_018350215.1 Panthera leo
TTTTCAATGTCTCTCAGATAGATAGCTTTGCTCTAGAATGAAGAGATACATTTTGGCATCTCTTCAAAGGGAAATGAAGTGAATTTATTTAAAATTTTTTCCAACATCGCCCCTGCTATGATTGAAATCTTAACTTCTTTAAATGACATCCAGTTTCTAAAACATTGATTAAAAGTGTCTCTGAGACTTAAGGGAAAAACAAATGAGAGAGATGAAAGGCATTTTAGCTGTATTGCCCCCAAAATGCCCCCAACCTGTCCTAATTCCTTCTAAAGTACCATTTTATGATTTCCTTAAAAACAGATGCAGTCTGATAGGATCTTACAGCACCTCAGATCTGAGTCATTTTATAAAACTCAGAGGAGGGACTAGGAGATTAAGCCCTGGCTGGTCTCACATATTAAACCTTCAATGGAGTCCGTATTTCCCCAAAACTCTAACTTAGCAGCAATACTGCTAAGAAGCTTCATTCGATGTACAGCATTTAGATTCCTCTAGAATCAGACCACACTGCAATGATGCCCACCTGCATAATTATTATTTTAAGAAGAAAATCATTATAATAGTGCCTTTAATTTCTATAATACTTTACAGTTTACAAACCACTGCTGTACGTGTTATCTTTTTTTTCTTTTCAGCCTGTCCCACTGTCTCTAATAGACGTAGAGAGGTAATGTATTGAGACCTCCCCATTCTCACTCCTTAAGATGGCTTAGAAAAGTTTCTACATCTTTTGTTGTCATGACTTCTACTCCACAAGACTGTGCCTCCCTGTCGACCCAGGATTAGGGAATCAAGGGGGACAGGGTGGGGAACCAGAGACTAATCAAAATGTGATGACCTCATCAAAGAGCTGTAATATGATGGTGTCATTCTAAACAATGCCACAAATTGGGCCTTATAATCAATGGTGGCAAAATTCCACTTACGTCAATTTTATGCGGATGTTCTAGTATCCTCCTACTTCATATCAGTGAGATGTCTTTGTGTGGCCAGGATGACCTAGTCTGTCTTCAAGGAACCCCAGAAAGGCTTCAGGGCCCAGAAGCCCAAGGCTAATAGCTAGAAGCCATGGTGTTGGGAGTTGTCATTCCCAATTGACTCACTGTATATTTCTATGTGTTCTCTAAACTGTTAAGGCAGTGATTCAACACTAGCTATAGATTAAAATCACCTGTGGAAATTTTAAAACACAACAAAGCCTGAAAATCATTCCCACTCTCTCTAATTCCATTTTGGAGGTGGGGGTTGGACCGAGCCTCAGGTTTTACAAAGCTCCAGGTGATTCTACTGTGCAGCCAATATTGAGAACCATTTTGCTAGATGCAGAGGTTCTGAAATTTTAGCAAGCACTAAAATTACCTGGAGGGTTTAAAACCCAGATTTTGGGGCCCACTTCTGGAGTTTCTGATTCAATTGGTCTAGGGAAGGGCTGAGAATTTGCATTTGTAACTGGTTCCCAGGTGATGTTGATGCTGTTAATTTAGAGACCACATTTTAAGAATCACTGTTCTAAAATGTCACAAAGTGTCAGTTATGTACCTAAACAAATTCACCTAAACCCTTAAAGTTTATAGGAACACTACTCGTTGACTCAGATAATTCTATTTACTTAAGTCTAATTATTTGCTTGATTCAGTGTGGACCCACAAATAGGCATGATGAAACTCACTTTTGGGCTCTCACTCTCTCATTCCCTCTCTCTTTCCTTTTCCCTATTTGTGTTGATGAAATATGGAGAGCCATTTCTTTTTTAGGAAGCCCAAAAAGGTCGTTTCCAAAATTTTGCCTGGGAGCCCCAAATGTCTACCCAGTAGTTAGGGTTGCTTTGTGCTGGGTCAGTCTTTGGCAGAGACTGATGGGCTCTGGCTTCAGGACCCTGGAGAGCAGCCTCTGTGCCATACACCATGATAGAAAAAGCACAATGTAACTGTAGTAATCAGTCCCAGTGATTCAGTCCCATCTGCAACAAATTCCTACATCCTACTGGGCAAACACTGTGAAATCCTTTAATGGTACAAGTCCCTCAAAGACTTAACAGGCTTCTGTTCTACTTGCTTCTGGTCAGTTGCTAGTCACTTACATGTGCCAATAATCACATGAAAAAGTTTTCAACTCTGCTTTGCTTACTTACCTTCCTGCTCACATGCCTCTCTCCCCTTCCCTCCCTTCCTTCTTCCCTCTCTCCTTCTGTCAACATCTTTTTTGTGGTTTGGGTTTTTTCAATATTTATATATTTATTCTTGTTAAGTAGACTCCATGCCCAGCATGGAGTTTTAACTCACGACCCAACTGAGCCAGCCAGGTGCCCCCCTTTCTCTTTCTGTCTCTCTCAACTTAATGACAGTTATCTATCAGGCTGTGAAAGACTATTTCCCTAGCATTAAGAATACTGCCTTGTACCTGGTAAGTGCTCAATAAATATTTATTGCATAAAATATTTAAGGGGAAGTGTACCAATATCTCCAATTTATTTTGAAATGCATCAAAAAGTTTGAGTGGTTCTTAAATTTGAGCAAGCATCAGAATCACCAGGTATGTTACAATGCAGATTGTTGGGCCCACATCTGGAGTCTCTGGTCCATTTGGTCTGGGGTCTGGGGTGGAGGCTGAGATGGTTCAATGGATGGCTAGAAGAA
Organism: Panthera leo; assembly: GCF_018350215.1. Taxonomy (NCBI): domain Eukaryota; kingdom Metazoa; phylum Chordata; class Mammalia; order Carnivora; family Felidae; genus Panthera; species Panthera leo. Next base: position 95,265,215 of record NC_056686.1, read on the forward strand.
CGGAGGAACTGAAGATAGATGGAATAAGTACAGTACAGTGCAAATGATAGAACCTGGGTAGTCAATACATGGGTGTTCACTGTAAAATTCTTTCAATTTTAAAGTATGTTTAGAATTTTACATAATAAAATGTTGAAAAAGAATTACAGCGTAGTGCCCAATGTCTGCGTACTTTGCTTTAAAGAGCACAAAGCAAGGCTTTGGGGAATCTGGGTGGCTCAGTCAGTTGAGGTCTGACTCTTGATTTCAGCTCAGGTCATGATCTCACAGTTCATAAGTTCTGAAGCACCATGTTGGACTCTGCACTGACAGCACAGAGCCTGCTTGGGATTCTCTCTCTCCGTCTCTCTCTCTGCCCCTCCCCACTTGCATGTGCTTGCTCATGCACATTCTCTCTCAAAATAAATAACTAAACTTTTTTTTAATTTATTTTATTTTATTTTTGAGAGAGAGACAGAGTGCGAGCTGGGGAGGGGCAGAGAGAGAGGGAGACAGAATCCGAAGCAGGCTCCAGGCTCTGAGCTATCAGTGCAGAGCCTGACGCGGGACTTGAACTCACAGACTGTGAGATCATGACCTGAGCTGAAGTTGGACACCCAACTGACTGAGCCATCCAGGTGCCCCAAATAACTAAACTTTTTTTAAAAAGAGCACAAAGCAATTTATAGTTTGGATCTGTTCTTTCTCTCTCTCTCTCTCTCTCTCTCGCTCTCGCTCTCGCTCTCACTCTTGCTCTCTCTTTCTCTCTCTCTTTTTCTCAAGACCACCAAGAAAAGCTGAGGATTTTGAGCCTTGGACTTGTCAGACTTTAATTAATCAGTCTGTCATGCTGGGAACAGTTCTTCTCTGGCAGTCTGGCTTGCATAGGCCTAGAGAAGGGGTGGACTCCTCCCTGGGTGGAGAGGCACTCCAGAAACTGCCTCCCTCAAGGGCCAGATACTGGGTAGTTGGTGCCTTAAGGGCACATGGAAGGGAAATCTTGGAAGTCAAGGAGTGGTCATTCTCTCCCAGGAGGAGCCTCAGGCTGGAGAGAAAGAAAATACATGGGTGTCCTCAGCCACTGAAGAGGCGAGATGCAGTGTCCATGTCAGCCCTGAGCTCACATTCTCCTTGCCACCATCTGTCCCAGGACAAGAACACAGGATCCAAGACAGAAGGTCTGCATTTACACAGGGTTGTGTAATAAACCACAAACTACTGTGAGACAAAGTCTATGTCATATCAGGAATGGAGCAAATTCTCAGGCTGGAGAAGCCCTCCTGAGTTGTTTCCAAGTAAGATCAATTATCACAATGCCAAGTATCTGTTCCATTCTCCCCCTCCAAGAGATCTGTGGCTTTGGGCAACAGCAAAATGGATTTGAATTCAATAGAAGAAAGACCTACCCCGATGCCCAGGTGTACCCCATATTGACAAGGAATATGTGCCATTTTCTTTTAGAAAGGTCCTGAAGCAACAGCTCTCTATGAGCATGCTTCTCCCAACACACACCAGCAATTGAGACTGTAAGTTTTGTGGTTTAGTAGAATATGATGTCATTGGAAGAATGAGGAGGAGGATGAGCAGGGATGTGGAGACTGCCTGAGGGCCAGGCAGCCTGGGCTTTAGCTCAGCTACTTGAGAAGGTCTCCATCTTGCCCCCTGTCTTTGTTGCTGCCTATCCTACCACCCCCAACCTCTACCTCACAGTCACAGGAAAAGAGGCAGCTCAGACTGTGGGAAAGGAAAGCAGAGATGATGCTCCCTCTGTGTCACTCTGGAAAACCAAAGTGGTTTTCTGTCATGATTTCTCCCTGGTGCCTTTTTAATTAGCTTAATGAAGCCCTCCCACTTGTGGATGAGAAAACAAAACAGGAGATGAGGAACAAAGAGACAAGAAAATAATGTGAGACTAAACGACCCAGGTGACTCAGGCTTCAGGAATGGTCATTGTGTGTACCCCAGGAATGGGTGGGGGACTGGTTTTGGAGAAGCAACCTGTCTCTAGCATCCTCCAACAAAGCATCACCGAGGCAGCTGGTGAAGGAGTGAGCTCCACACCTCTGCTCTGCAGTGTCCATGGCACCTGGGGTCTCCTTCAGAGCCCACTCCATAGGCAAAGCAAACCCAGAGCTTGTCCCTGAAGGACAGTCGTGGTGTCCCGTTAGTGTTGAAACTCTAGTGCCCAGCGTGCAGCCTGGCACACCATAGGAATTCAATAAATGCTCGATTCTTTTGTGTGTGAATGTATGACAGCCTCCTGCTTGTTCACTCTCCATCCATACCATTTGCCCCATCTGGAGGGTCGGGACAAGCTCCAGCCTGGGAGATGGTATGAACATCAGTTCATGAGTGCTTAATATTCTCATCACGGAGCTGTCTCTCTGGCACCAACGTGCTCTCCCTACAGAGCAGGCCCCACATAGATTTTTCTCCTCTGAATTCTCCAGGAAGATATATTGATCCAGTCCAAGTGACATCAGTAGACCCAGGTAACTGGATAAAGCTTCTGGATTTTGCCTTAAAATATGTATGATTTAGCCTCAAGATACCACCTGGTAGCTTCACCACCCTCCTCTCCCTGGCTGTCATTCCATCGTGACTGTTAGACATCACCCTCTTCTCAGCTGTAACCTACCCTTCCCAACCCAGGTACTTTCTGTCCAGTCCCAGGATGACATCAAGAGCTGTGGGTAGAAATTAAAGGTGAGGGCAACAGGAAATGGAGGAAACCATGTAATTCCATCCCATGTCCCAAAGCAGACCTTGTCAACTCCCCGATACAAAAGTTCCCAGGACTCTGGCCATGGATGCTCCATTTCTAAAAATGAAACTACCCAGAGGTCTATTTCCTCCACAGGCTGGGGGGTGCACTCTGCCCTCACCCTCTGAGAGACACCTCTGCACCAACTCAGCAAATGTCTTCACAGTTTCCTCCTGGAGCTGGGACTTGTGCTGGCGAAAGTTGAAGGGTGGTTTGGCTCTCCCTAGCCTCTGCTGGTGCCCATAGCTACTTCACCATTTTGCCTCCTGCAGGATCCACAGGATGTAGGTTCCAACTGACTACTTTGCCACCCATGAGTCCTGTACCCAAAGCAACATTCTGTGCTACAGATCCCTCCCTGTAAAGTAGAAATAAAAATACCTACCTCATAGGAAAGGTGCAAGGATTAACCAACATACATGATGTGTTTAGCCTACTGCCTGGAACATAGGATTAGTTAGTAATAAAAAGAACAGCTTCTCTCTGTGGAGCACTTACTTTGCATTAGGCAGTGCTTACATTAATCACTCCAGTCCTCATAACCATCCTAGGAGGTAAGTACAATTGTCAGAGTCATTTCACAAATGAATCTGAGATTCATGTCCCAAAGCCACAGCTAATAACTGGCAGAGCTAGGCTTTGAACCCAGGTCTGTTAGATTCCAGGGCGTATGTGCTGAACTACTACACCAATGTCCCATCCAGCCCATATCACTTCCCTTCTCCCTTCCTTCCCACCTCTTCCCAGCTATCACCTCATTGTGAAATTCTTTTCCAAAACACAAAACTTAAGAGCAAAGATGGGAAATTTTTCTGTAAAAGGCAAAATCATAGTTATTTTCAGCTCTGCAGGCCATGCGGTCTCTGTCATGCTACTGAATTCTGCCAGTGCAGTGTGAAAACAGGCACAAACAATAGCTAAGTGAATGGACATGACTGTGTTCCAATAAAACTTTATTAACAAAACACATGGCTGGATTCGGCCCAACAGCCATAGTTTGCTGATTATGCTCTAGAGGAACAGCATAGCTCTAAGGAAAAGAGATTTAGGATGAAGAATACTTGGTAAACACTAGGCGCTCAATGAGTATGTGTGGGTTAATTTAGAAGTCATTTTGTTCATCTCTTTGAATCCAGGCAATAACATCAATAAATAAATAGTTCTCCAATTAGAGTTTCACAGAAAGCTGATTCCACTCTTCCCTGAATTGTCTGCTTTTATGTCTAATTTATGTCAGGAAGTTTCCTTCCTACCTTGGCTCATTTGTGAATTGATATTTTCTCTACTGAGAACAGTCCATTCATTAAACCCAAACCTTTCCCTTCCCCCTTCCCTGCACCATAACACTCACCAACGACAAGGCCACTGCACCCAAAACAGAGACCTGTTTTACTGAACATAGGAAGGGTCTGCTACTTCCTCCCCAGGCAATTGAGCCACATGCTGCTAGCAGGGCAACTCTCCACAACACTCTTGAGATAAACTCAAGTCCTGATATGGCAGCAAAGACTGAAGCTTTCTGGCCTCCTTCCAGAAATGAGAAGGCCGCTTGGGTGGCAGATACCCCTTCAAAAAAAGTACCAGTGTAATTAAAGTATGCCACTAGGTGAGGAGCTTGGGGACAGCTAGCCAGGCAACAGCATGGGGGCTCCTCATCTCCTCTGCAGCTGTTGCCACCAGGGCTCAGCCTGCAAGAGACAGAGAGAACATTGTTTTGAGCTGATTTGTTTTCATTTGTATTTATTGGTTTACGGGCATGGGATGCTTGAAATGCCCATATGGTCTCCAACATAGGTTACAGCAAAAAATCCAATCTTGGAGTTGAAATGAAGCCATAACTAAACAGCCAAGTCCATGAACCATATTATCTATAGCCTGAGAGCTTTGGAGAAGGCAGGAGGCAGGAAAGAGCTTGGGTTCTAAAGTCCAAGGATCTAGCCAATTGAGCCAACTGCTATTTATTTGGGGATACTTCTTTGGCCCCTCAATTTTTCTCCTTCTCCATCATATTTCTCTCTGGATCCAGTCTCTGTTTTCCCACACCCCACGAGGGCTCTTCCCAAGGCCAGTGGCTCCACAGAGAGATCAAACCATTGCAACAACATAGCCTTTTCTCTCCAAGGGTAGGTTTAGCAACAGAGGAAGGTGGAACTGCAGGTTGAAGTGCAGCACCTGTGTTTTCCACCATTTGGTGCATGTCTAGCCCAGAACACAGTCACCGTTTACACATCTAACCCCCACGACAAAGAGGATGTACCTATCCCTTCCTACACCGACCTCCCCACCTCCAACCTTCCACAGCACATTCTGAGTGCCAACTCACCACTTAGCACTTTGTTAACCATCATCTTATATTTTCTAAAGATTCTAGCTTTTTCCTCCATAGTTATAAAGGAAGCTCATTGAGGTGGGGACGGTGATTCAGAATAATAACCATACCTAAAAACTTTGAGGACAAAAAAACCAATAAATTACTCTTGTATCAGCAATTCATAGTACTCTGCCTGTGAGTAGTGGAGGACAGGGTTGTGCTCATTCCCACCTCGTGGCCTTTGCAAGCACATTCCCTTTTTCTGAAACACCCTCCTCCCACTGCCAACCTCCACACCGCTGATGCCTTCACATCGGTCAGGTCTCAGCTTAAACACCATCTCCAGCAAGGCCTTCTCTTGTCAGTCTAGCTAAAGCAATTCTAGAACTCTCCAATAAACATGTATTGCAAGAGTGAATGGTCGTCATTTTGCAGATGAAGAAACTAAGGCTCACTATGATTAGAAATTACTTATCCAGGGTCAAAGGGCTACTTAAAGGCACCAACTGAGGTGTGATGACAGAATGTCAGAATACTTCTATGTCTCCTGTACTCCTGTAAGTGCACTTACAAGTTCTTATTTCTTATTCAGTATCTATCTACTCCAGTACTCTGCAAGCTTTATGAGGACAGGGTCTGCATCTGTCAGTTTCACTTGTGTAGCTCTGCTATCTAGTACAGGATGTGGTGCATCAATATCAATTGTACTAATGGTTGTACAATTGACTAATCAACAAATTGCCATCTAGTTGGGTCTCAATAAACACTTGTTAACAGACTGAGTGCAGTGCATCCAGGACACAGAGGCAGAAGATATGAGCCTTCAATTATTCCGGTCCTCTTTCTCTGAATAGCAAAACAACCTCTTCCTGGAATGTCCTCCGGGATCCAGGAGCCACAAGGATGCTAGTGGAATTTCTTTGAAAACGTGGAGCAAGAGCAGGGAAAATGAATATCTAAATGAGCAGTTTCGGTGCCAAGTTATAAATCTCACCTAATTACAGGATAGCTCTTCCCCTTTGGGGTCTTTTATCTAGCATGAATTTTCTTCACTCGGGAATCAAGGTTCACACAGCTCTCCCCCCCCCCCCCCCGGCCTCTCCATTCCCTGGGTGGGCTTTGGTCTGGTCCAGGGGAGTCCGGGACTATTGGCTCATCTCAAGGTAGAGAGTTCATGGCTGGGAGCAGAAACAGCAATAAAGGCAGAAGTTATGAGCCCACAGCCAGCAGGGAAATGTAGTGGGCGGCTGCTGACAACAAACCGTATCCATCTCTAGAAACTTCATAAGATTTGATCCACTCTCATGTCGTATAGTCATCTACTTTTTTTTTCCTTCAGGTTAGATTCTCCTTCGTTTTCGTCAACTACTTTCTTGCAAGATCAAGTACATTTGTTCTCCCAGGCTCTTTCTCCCTCTCTCCATCTACCCGTCCTCCACTTTCCCTCTAGTCTCTCTCTGTTTAAAGGAGGCAATGGAGTATACACAGGCTTTGCAGTCACACTAATCTGGGTTTAAATCCTTGTTCTATCAGTTATTTTGTTATTTGTGAGCAAGTTACCTAAGCCTAAGTTTGAGCCTAAGTTTTTTCATCTGTGAAATGGAGATCATCCTTACAGGGGTTTTGTGAGGATCAAATAGTACAAATTGCCTGAAGGGCTTAGCACACTGCATGGCAAATAGTAAGACTGCAGTAAATGGAGCCACTCTTATTCCCATTACCAGCCTCATTTCTCCCACCCAGCTCCAACCTTCCCTTCCTCTTTGGCTCTGTGTCTACACATGTACTGCCAGGCTTAATGAAACACTGGTCACCTCATCTAGCTCAGTTTTTCAGGATGGTAAAGATGCTTGACTGTCAGTCCCTGGTATTTCAGACTTTGTGTCTCTCTCTCCTTCATTTCCCCATATGCTTTTCTCTTTGAGACACTTGACTTTCTCCAACTTTCCTGAGAACACCTGCTGAGGCAGTAACCATCAGCATTACCTTTCAGTCAAAGCCCCACCTGGATTGTGCTCAGAACTTTTGGCTAAGAGAGAGGGGATGACTGCCACTTAGAGTTTCTCTCACTTTGTCCACCATGTTTAATTCATGTGTGTTGTAGACCATTTAAAGAGGTTCAATGAGCTGTGAAGATCAAGATATGAGCCATACAGATTGTACATTATTGAATTAAGATGCTAAATATGGAGCCTAAGTGATGTCAAGGAGGAAATAGTGAAAGCCTTAATGGTTTATGATGATGGAAATCAGGGTGGGTCAAGTCAGTAGCAAATTGAAAAGATGCACGACTTCAAGGAAAAGGCCATTTGTCATAGTAGAGTCATCCTCAATTTCTCCCTCTCCCTCATCCTCTGCATTCACTCCATCACTGAGACCTGTCAATTCTACCTCTAAATAAATCTCAAGTGTCCACTTCTCTTCATTCCCACTGCCATCACCCAAGGTCAACCCCCCATCTCTGATTTGACTACTGCAATAGACTCGCTTGTCTCTTTGGATCTATCTCACCCTTTTCTAATCCAATCTCCACTCTTTCTAAAATATAAACCAAATTATGTCACTTCTCTCTTTAAAATCTTCCAGTGGCTTCCTGTTGCTCTTATAATAAACTCTAAATCCATTATCATGGTTTTGGAACCCTTTGTTCCTCAATTGATTGATCTTATCTCAATCCACGCTCCCCCTTGTTTACTCTACTTTTGCATCCCTGTCTCCTTTCTGTCCCTCCAACATGCTAAGCTCATCCCCATCTCCGGCCTCTTGCACTTGTTGTTGCCTTAGCCCGTTGTGCTTGTTTTATATGGCTGGTGCATTCTCGATCCCCAGGCCTTGGTATAGAGCAGACTTTTTCAGCCCCCTCCCTATGTAGTTTCCCCCCACTAACACTCCAGCACACCATCCTGCTTATGCTCTCTTTGTTGACTTTTTCTATCTGCTCTATTAGGACAAAGACCATGTCCATATTATTCGTTCTGTATCCCTTGCACTTTTACAGTGCATGTAATATAGTACTTGATCAATAAACATTTGCTGAAAGATTAAATGAATGAATTTGTCACAAAAAGTCTCATTCCAAGATTTGATCTTTCATTGGACAATTACAGACTAAACTCATTTCTCACACCCCTTTATTTTCTTAGCTCTGGGCTGAAAATCCACAGCTACCAAGATTATTGAATGCAACATAAAGACACAAGCAGTTGGTCCCCAATAAAACAAGAGAAAACAAGAAAACTTCCACGTTAGTGGAAATAAACCAATTGTTTCTTCAATATATATTCAGTGAGTGCCTATGATGTGCCAGATACTGATCAAACACCCGTAATACACTGGTGTTTATCACAGCCCAAGTGGAGCTTAGAGTCTGGGAAAGGCAAACGTCAAACATATAAATATATGATTATACCCTGGGTTAAGTGCTCTGAAGGAGAGGAAAAGCTTCACGTTGAGAATAATAATGGGGAAGGTAGGGTGGTCAGGAAATGACTTTCTGAGGAGAAAATAAAAAACATTTAAGCTATGACCTGAAGGAGATGAGTAAGTGATAAAAGGGAGATGGTCTAAGGAAAACATTTGGCCATCTGGATGCCCTGTATCTTAATGTAGCAGCAAGCAGCTTTGGTTGATATATCTTCATGGATAAGGGAAAGTAAAGGGGCCTTCCAGCGACCAGGAGGGACCATGTATGGAGCTCTCTGCCACCCTCTCACACACCCTGTTAGCTACAAGATAAATAGATTTTTTTAATCAATTCTTTTTTCTATAAAAATAACTTTTGCAACCCAAGTCCGGGCATTCTGAACTCAGAAGGAGCCCCAGACAGGTTCTTCCTTTGCCCCAAAAGCTTTGTTCTTTGTCTTCATTATGTGTCTTTGGATTCGTAAAAGATTAGAGCTGATCTGACAATCCTCGGCACATCAATCTCTCTCTATGTGGCAAGGATCCGTCTCTCCCATCTCCAGAGAGGAAACCACTTACCTCCGCTGATTCTTCTGGGTGGCTGACAGACAGCAAATTAGAGCAACACTTAAGCATCTACGACAAAAATTTTCTGGGCACACTTGTTTAGGAAAAACATCCAAATTATTTAGTAGCCCATAATTTCTGTCAACTCATTATAGAAGTCTGGGCACGCAGACCAAGTAGGGAAGGAAGAACAGATAAAAGACCAGTGCCATCTGGAGTAGGAGGGCACTAGTTCCTCCTCTGGACAAGATCTTCAGTAAGCAACCCTCTATGCCAGGAGAGTCCCCATTAGTCACGCCCACGATGGGGACCTCCATGGCCTCCTCTCTCGAACCTGGAGAAATCTATGAGGAACAATCGACAAAATACTGGACAAGGAGTCCTTGCACAGGATTCTAGTCATGCTCATTGGCTACTAGACTTTGTCTCTACCTTGTTGCATGACTGTGACCAAGTCTCTTTATCTTTCTGAATCTCAGGATCTTCTCTTCCTCTGGTAAAATAAAGTCATCAAACTAAGTCAAGTGTTTCCTAAAATATTTTTAGCAGCATAACCTGCCCTTTAGAGGAAAGCTTGTGTGGAGGCCCGATATATAAAACAGGTAGGGTCTATTTGTATTTTGTCCCTTGAGAGGGGCCCCCAGAAGATGTTATTAGAAGCCTGCATTGTCTTTGATTCTTAAGGCTCTGGAGGCTGATTTGCTCCAAACTATGGGCTGGATTATGTGCTCTCAAAAGTCATATTTTAAAGCCCCATTCCCCCTTATGACTATATTTGGAGATTGAGCTTTTAGGAGGTATTTAAACTTAGATGAGGTCAAAAGATTGGGGTCCTAATCTGATAGCATTATAAGAGGAGGAAGAGAGAGAGAGAGAGATCCCTCCCTCAATGTCCATGCATCAAGGAAAGATTATGTGAGGACATAGGATGATCATCAGGAAGCAATCAGCCAGCACCTTGATCTCGAACTTCCCAGCCTCCAAAACTGGGAGAAAGTAAGTTTCTGTCATTGAAGCCACCCAGTTGGTAGTATTTTGTTATGGCAGCTCAGGTGGACTAATACAGCCCAGCTATGGCACCAGTGGCTCTCAGTCTAAGGATAAGAGTGGCCCTTGTAACTTTGAGTTTGACTCCTTAACATCCATGAGTCAGGGTCCCAGCTAGAAGGCAAAGGGTTGTCCTCCTTATTTCACAAGGACTTCCCCATCCACTCCAACCACACAGATACCTTTTTTCCCTGATAAACATCCTGACCCCATGTTTTGTTTATCTCTTAGTTGAATAAGGAAAACTAACCTCACTTAAAATCACACAGGCAATTAGGTCTTTCCAGTGCTCCCTCCTAACTCTTATTTTATTCCTCTGTCCAACAATCTTTGCTGACTTGCCAGTACATATGAAATAAAGAACAAAATGCCAGACACTCTATCCTTGCCTTTCATAGCTCCCCTACAGGTATGCCTTTCATGGATCCCAAAACACACCTGTATTTTTCTATTTCTGCACATTTTTTACTCTATGTGCAGTAAGTTTACTTCATCTAGGATGCCTCCTCTACTACCTCTGGCCATCTAACGCTGCCCATCCTTCAAGATCCAGCTCATTTGCCACCTTCTCCATGAAAGTTATCCTGAATTCTCTACTTGGAAGTATTATTTACCTTTTTTGCACTTCTGTCACCACTCACTATGCTGACATGGCACAGAACACCCATTTTCCCACTACGACTACTGGGAAACTTCTTAAATCCTCTTCTAGGTTGCAAATGTCTTGAGGACAAAGACCGTGTCTTATTCGTCTTTCAATATTATATACTGCCTGGCATGGTGCCTTGCAATTAGAAGGTGCTCAATAAATAATGGTTAAGTGAATGAATGGATGGATGGATAGATGAATTTGAGAATAACTGTATCTGATTAGGTCGGGAATAATTTAAGTATAGATAGAGCTTTTAATATGCCTGTGCATAAAAGAGGAAGTACGAACCTGGAATATGTGATGAGTTTGGGGGCAGATGTCAGAGATGAAGGTATAGTAACTCATAACTCATTCAACAGCTACACATTTGTTAAGCCCTAACAATATGCTGGGAACTGTTACACAGCTGGTGAGAAAAATAGACAAGATTCTTACCATCTTGGAACTTGCAGTGTAGTGGGAGAAACATATTAAATAGATGCTTGAATATTGTATAAAATAGTAACTAGTAGCTTGCTATATAAAGGAAAAGAAGTTGCTCTAAGGTAGAATGAGAGACGGACATAATTTAGATTCAGGGATTAGGAAAGGGCTCTCCAAGGAGGTAGCATTTTGGATAAAGATGAACTAAGTTAAGATCCGAAGGGGATCAGGAACCAGCCAGGCTTAAAGAGAGACAAAGATCCTGAGGTAGGAAACTGATGCCTGCAATGAACTGCAAGGCCAAGAGGATCAAAGAGAACTGGTGAGGAATTGGTAGGAAAGGAAGACAGTGGGTAGCTGAGGACCTGATCACACAGGACCCTCCAGTGAGGAGTCCTGGTTTATTCCGAGTGTGGTGGAAAGTCACTGAAGGGTGTCAGCAGTGGAAGGATATGACCCTCTCCTCACTTTGGCTGCTGCACAGAGAAAAGACTGAACCAGAACAAGTCTGGCTGCAGACTACACATAGAAGACTATTGCAAACAAGAGTCTAAAGTGGTTCAGATTGAAAGGATGTCAGTGGGTATGGAAAGAAGTAGCAGGACTAAAGAAGCATTGAGGTATAATACCTTAGAGTATCTTGTTGATAACTAATTTGTCATATGCCATATGCCATATTCTCTTATTTATTGTCAATGCCTCGCAACAATATCTTATAAGTCCATGAGAGCAAGGACTTGTCTTATACATTGCTGAATCCCAATGCCTATAACAGTGCTTGGCATATAGTAAGTGCTAACTAAATATTTGGTGAATAAATTTATGATGGAATGAATTATAAATTAGACATAAAAGTGAAAACGTGTAGAGAATGAATTCCGGGAGGATGGGGGTGATATTTATTAAGATGAGAAAAAGCAAGGAGAAGCTGTTTGGGGGATAAGATCAGAAATTCATTTTTTGATATGTGGAGTTTTATAGGTATCTAGGAGATATCCAAAAGGATATTGTCGTATAAATTTAGGCAATATCTACACATATATAGCATTTCAAGCCATGGGATCATCTACAACAGGATTTCTTGACCTGAAGTCTACAATGGCCAAGGGGTTTATGAATGATACTCAGGAGATCCATGAACCTGCATGAGAAAAATATTATATCTTCACTTTTACTGAATTCTAACTGAAATTTAGCATTCAATTATGAATGTAGCAACAAACTACAGCAGTATATGTGATGCCTGTGAATTTGTCCCTAACAAAGAACACAGATGTTGTAATATGATATTACAACTTGCCATATCATTTGTGCTCATCACCATTTCAACATCATGGAAGTCATTGGACTCACCACTAGATCTTATAATTGACAAAAAAAAAAAGCACATATATCCTTATATCACAAATTTCATGATTTTTGTTTTTCTACGTTTTGATAAATGTTTTTCAAAATAATGGACTTCCTTTCTTGTTCCATATATTTTAGTCAACAGGTTTAAAAGCAATGGGGTCAGAGCTGGGGCTCCATCCTGGCTGGGCTATCACAGTGTGATAGCATCAAGTACCTCTGAGAGAAAACAGCAGCAGGACCTGGAGGCAGTGTCTGTGGAAGCGGAAGATACTACTCCCAACCATTGCACGTCCAGCTTCCAAGTTTTAGTGGTGTCAGCCAAGTTCAAGGGGAAGCTGCTGCTTCAGAAACATGGGCTGGTAAACAGGTGCCTAGCAGAAGAGCTCCTGTACATCCATGCCTTTGAGCAAAAAACCCTGACCCCAGAGCAGTGGGCCTATGAGTGGCATAAATGAGGGACCAGGACAAGCACAGCCATTAAACATGAATCATGGCCAAAAATAAAATTAAAAAATAAATAAAATAATAAAATAAAATAAAATAAAATAAAATAAAATAAAAAGTAGTGTCATTGTAAGAAAGGAACAGGCTTGACCAAATAGCCAGAGGTTTCATATCACAGGACAAATTCAGTGTCCCTGGGAGGAACCGTGTCTGGGGAAGAGGGAGCTACCAGGAAGGCAGGGATTGACTGTCCAAGAAATGGTGGGGGTGGGGTGGAAGGGAAATAGCCATGGGGTGAAGGAAGCTGACTAAAGAAGCAGGAAGTTATGGAAAGCTTACAAGTTGGAGAACAGAGAAGAACAAGAACTCTAGAGCTCCTGACAAGGGGACTCGACACACAGAGAAGACTCGACAGAGAAGTCTGAAAACAAAATGCCAGGGAACACTACTTGGCCTGTGAACAGCCTATCTTTATCTGGAGACCCTGGGGCACTTCTTCCAGAAAGCAGCTAGGGACTCCTGAACTGGGTGTAAGGCTGCCTTGGGCAGGTGCATCAGTGAAGGGCTGGCTGGGCTGGGAGACCTAAGGAGATCTAAGCCCTGCCCTTGACCGGCTCTGTGACTTTGATTCAGTCGTTCCTTGGGTGGGTCTATTTCCTCATCTTAAAGCTGAGGGGGTTGAACTAGAACATTTTTAAGAGTCCCTCCAATACAGACAATACAGGATTTGATCAATGCTCTGTTCTGAGACTGCTGTAATACTGTGTGGCTGGTCATACTGGACAAAAACCTTTCTCTCTCTGGGCCTCCAACTCCTAAAATTCAGAGATTGACCAACTATCTTCTTGGACCCTTCCAGCACTAATGACCTGTTACCAGGGGCTGTTTGTTAACCATAACACACGAACAAACAAGCGTGGAAAGCCCAGCCAAAAGGGCCTTACTTTCTCTGATTGACTGACAAAGCCAAAAGAGTCTTATCTGGGCTAGAGGTGCACAGAAAAGGGGGGACCAGGAAGTGGACCCAGTTTCTCTGAGCCTCATTCCTATGTTCTCTCCTTATACACTGCTCAAAGTTCACTCACAACACCCCATGGCACTTACCTGCCTTTAAATCTATTGTTCCCCATCCTCTCCTCCATCTCATAAACTGTGAGCTCCTTAGACTAGGGACCTTGCTTTACAGATTCACTTTTTATCTCTACTGCCTGGCTCAATAAATGTTTGCTGAATGAATGAACAATATAACAGTTCTGTGAATGAATAGCATAATAATTATACACCAAATTACTTTGGAGAATAATTATTTTGATTGGGGCAAGACTAGACGAAGTGCAAATAAAGGGTCAGACATATCAGTGTGCATACTAAAAATGGGCTAAGGTTAACAGATGTTGAGTATAACATCTTTTTGAACCTAAGCTGTATATTCCAATTGACTTTACCAAAAATCCCCACAGTAAGGTATCAAGCTCTAGCCCAACCAATTACACAAGGGCTCATGGTTTTCCATTTGCTGTATGTGCACAGCCACCTCAAGAACATCAAGGGAGATGTGGCTAAGGCAAGGCAAGATTTGTGTTTTCCTGGGTCCTTTTGGTCTTGGGCAAAGAAATCTCCAGCCCCTTGGATGCCTGAAGAGAAAACACCCTGAGTCAGACTATACTGATTGCTGTGTAGAGGTCAGAGAGGTGAACTGAGGAAACGAGGATGTCTTAGAAATTGTTTAGTTATGAGGAACTGAAAGTCACTTCAACTAACTTAAGAAAAAAGGCATTTGATATAACGATGCAGGGAAATTCAAGGGCCCCAAATTGTATCATGGGGAAAGCAGAAGATAGATGGCACAGAGGTAAGGAGTTAGTAAAAGGTTAAGGAAGTAGAGATAGCAACTAGAGCGCTCTTTGAGAAAGTTCAGCAATAAAACAGAGAAATGAGTCAGTAACCCAAGGGAGTAGTGGAGAAGAAAAGGTTCTTGGAATGTAAATTAAGAAATAGCAGTCAGAAGAGGAGCAAACAGGGGAAAGAGAGATGAGATAATTGATGCACAGTAGATGCTCAATAAATATGTGCAAATTAATGGAAACCATCTGGGCTGAAGAACATTAAAGTTAAATCTGGCTCAGGGGACACTGAGCACATTTTCTACATTTCTGTCCTCATGTTAGGTGACTACTCTCTGACTCCTCAAGCATGATTCAGGCATTACCCTGGAGGAAATCAATGGCCTTCCAGGGCTACAGCCAGGGAGCAGGGAGACATTGCTGCAGTTCTGGAAGCCATGGCCAGTCCCTCATGCCCAGCTGCCTGTGGTTCCTGCGTGTTGTGAGACCAAACAGATGTGAGAAGACCAGAAACTAAGCAACACCAGCTACACTCACATTTCCTAATTGATGTCATGAATCATTATCAGCCAAATATCAGTCCCAATAGAAGCTGGTCTTTCTCTTAGAGGGGACTCTTGGGATACCTGACCAGGACAATAGGGGTTCTGGAGAAGAGGCCAGTAGTTCAAGCTAATTATTCTAGCCATCATACTGGAATTAAAGAGGTAAACTGAGTAAATGAGATGTTTTAGGGGCACTTTGGTTGCAAGGAACTTAAGCTAACTTGAATAAAATGGAATTTATTTTAAGGAGCCAGGGAAATACCACGGAACAAAATTATAAAAAAAAAAAAAAAAAAAAAACTTACAATGGGCTTTATAGGAAATGGGAAGTTGAGATGTTCTTTTTCTCTCTACCATTTTTCCACCCCACAGTGCATGTCTTTCAAATCTTCCAGAGGCACCTGGGTGGCTCAGTTGGTTGAGTGTCCGACTTTGGCTCAGGTCATGATCTCACAGTTCATGAGGCTTGTGAGTTCGAGCCCCGTGTAGGGCTCTATGCTAACAGCTCAGAGCCCGGAGCCTGCTTCAGATTCTGTGTCTCCCTCTCTCTCTGCTCCTCCCCTGCTCACGCTCTGTCTGTCCCTCTCTCAAAAGTAAATAAACATTTTAAAAAGGTTTTTTAAAATCTTCCATGTTATTTTCTCCATCTTTCTCTCTCCCAGAGTCGTTTCTGTGCTCATTCACCCACTTTTGCATGGCCCATCATGAATGCCCTGAAATGGTGGCCACACCACTACCACCACCACTAATGGAATCTGGCAGCTGAGCTCCCCCCAGACTAATAACTGTATCTCTGTCATCCCATTCCATACTCCCTGCAAAGAGCCATTTATTAGCTCAGTTAGGGCCGGGTGTCTACATCAGCACAACCAGATTATTACAGAGATAGAGACACATGATAAGTGGAGACACGCCTTCCAGGCTGTAGATGGGCAGGTTTGCTAACAAGGAGGTGGCATGGAGAGAAAATGACTGGCATATTTAGTTCAGAGATTCTAGCTGAATGTCACACTCTGGGCTAAACTTGATTTATCAAGCGCTATGGGAAAAGTTGACTTAGTCGCTCACTTCCTTTAAGGAAAACTTTTTGCTCAATTTGGAGCAAGGGCAGAAAAATGCCCAGAGATTTGTCTGCTAAATTATAGCATCTCCTGGTTGCTTGATGCCCTCGCCTCAAGACAGGCTGAAGCCAACACCTTTTCCCTATGGGGTTTTGCTTCTCTGAATACGATGATGAATTCCTTAGTGGCTCCTGCCCAGGCACTGAGATTGTTGGCTAGTTCACTTCTTGCGCAGGGTGAAGAACTAAAATGGATTAAAAGCATCCAAAAGATGTTCTCTGAACAAAGTGGAATTAAAGTAGACATCAACTACAGAAAGATATATGGAAAATAACCAAATATTTGGAAACTAAACAACTCACTTCTAAATAACCCATTAGCCAAAGAATAAATCACAAGGGAAATCAAAAAATATTGTAACACAACATATTAAAATGTCTTCTTTTTTGAAGCCAAAGCAGGGCATAAAGGATAATTCTTAGCACTGTAAACCTTGTATTAAAAAAAAAATAGAAAGACTTCAAATCAATGACTGAAGCTTCCACCTTAAGAAACTAGAAAAATAAAAATAAAACCTAAAGTAAGCATTAGGAAGTAAATAATAAAGACAAGAACAGAAGTCAATGAAAGGCAAAACAGGAAAATAATGGAGAAAAACAACAAAATTAAATGTTTCCTTTAAAATATCAATAAAAGTGATAACCTCCTAGGCAGATTGATGGGGGGCAGGGGAAAGAGAGAGAACAAATTACCAACATCAGGAATGAGAGAAGGGGCATAACTACAGATCTCACAGACATTAAAAGGAAAATCATCAAATATTAAGAAAAATTTATGACAATAAATACAAGATAAATACAAATTCATCTAATACTTAGATGAAATGGACACATTCCTTTGAAGATACAAGCTACCAAAACTCTCTCAGGAAGAAATAGTTTGAATAGCCATATATATATATATATATATATATATATATATATATGCCTCTTGAATAGCCATATATATATATATATATATATATATATATATATATATATATGCCTCTCCATAAAGAAAACTCTGGGCTTGAACAATTTTACTGGTAGATTCTGCCAAAAATTTTAAGAAAGTTATAATGCCTATCTCACATAAATTTTTCTACAACATAAAAGTTGGAGGGACACTCCCAATTCATTCTGACTCTAGCATTACCCTGATCCCAAAGCCAATTTGTTATTCTAAGAAAATGAAACTACAAACTAATTTCCAACATTGAACATAGATACAAAAATCCTTAACAAAATTTAAACAAATTGAATCCAGCAATATATAAAAAGGCCAATAATACAGCATAACCAAGTGGAGTTTATCCTCAGAATGCAAGATCAGCTTAACATTAAAAAATCAATCAGAGGCACCTGGGTGGCTCCCCTAGTTAAGCATCAGACTCTTGATTTCAGCTCAGGTCATGATCTCACAGTTCATGGGATCAGCTATCTGTGGAGCTCTGTGCTGATAGCACAGAGCCTGCTTGGGATCCTCTCTTTCCCTCTCCCTCTACCCCTCCCCAACTTGCATGCATGCACACATATGCACACTCTCACTAAATAAATAAATACATACATACATACATACATACATAAATATTTTTAAGACCAATCAGTATAATCACATTAACAGTCTAAAAGAGAAAAATCATATAATTATCTCAATAGTTATGGGAAAAATCATTTGCCAAAATTTTAAATACCCCTTCATGATAAAAAACATCTGAGCAAATTTAGAATAGAAGGCAACTTTCTCAGCTTCAAAGAACAAAGAATGTGGGAATATATGGGAAACCTATAGCTAACACAATACCAAATAGTGGAAAAACTGAATGTTTTTCTCCTAAGATCAGGAACAAGACACTCCTCACTCCCCACTCCCATTTAACATTGTACTGGAGCTACTATCCAGGTGCAATTAGGAAAAACAAACAAAAAAGGCATTCAGGGGAGGGGGGAAAGGCATCCAGACTAGAAAGGAAGAAATGAAATTCTTTATCCTAAAATTTACTTTCTTTAAGTTCAGAAGCTCATCATTCTGGCATGATGGAATCTGGAAAACTCCCATTCATCTACTGGGTCCTAGGAAATGCATCCTGTCCCTGTGTCTCCCACCGCTCTTTTAACACTGGAAGGAGTATTGCTTGGACTGCACACAGTCAGGGACTTCCATTCTGATGTCAAAGTGCTAGGGTTGTGGTCAACCTTCTCTCTCCTCTCCTCTCTCTTCTGTTCTCTTTTCCTCCTTCCTCCTCCTCCTGCTCCTCCTCCCCTTCCTCTTCCTCTTCATCTTCGTCTTGTTCGCCTTCTCCTTCTCCTCCTCCTCCTCCTTCTCCTCCTCCTCTTCCTCCTTCTCTCTTTCTCCTCCTTCTCCTTCTCCTCCTCCTCCTTTCCTTCTCCTTCTTCTTCTTTTCTCTCTCTCTCTCTCTCTCTCTCTCTCTCTCTCTCTTCCCCCCCCTTCCATCCCTTCCTCCATCACTGCCACTATCTCTTCCCAGGAAACCAGACAGTTCAGGAGGTCAGTGCTAAGCTCCTGCCTGACAATGCTCATCCATTTCTCCCCCTTTCCCACAATCTTTCTCATTTCCAATAGTCTAGATAGATAAAATAGTCTCAGAGTACGCTTGCATCTAAGAGTTCCCACATCTTGAAAGGGCAGAGGAGAGAAAAAGTTGTAGGCATGAGCTAAATATCACTTCAAGCTACTTTTTGCTGGCTAATATGCTCTCAATATCCTGGTGGAAATAGATGATATTTGAGTATGGATTTAGGGAGGAAGAGACTCCGCAGCTCAACCCATCTTGATTCTTGGTAATAAGCTGCCTCCAGCCCAGGCAAAATGAGTTGTCCATGGTGGCATGGACATGTGACCAGAGGACAATACAGGGCTTTGGTGCCAGAGCCTCGTGGTGATAAAACTGGGGCATTTGTTGGACTCTGCCTTCTGCATACCCTGCTTTCAGGAATACTACAAGTTATCAGTGGCTGGCATAGACAGCCAAGCACCCAGAAACCTAGGTCCTTGTCATTTTTTGCTCAATCTTCCCCTCCCTGACTGCTGTGATCACCTCACAGAGAATAAACTACCCCTACTCAAACTTCACTTCTGGGTGCCAAGATTGATGATGCTATGCACACACCTGCAAAGCGAATATGAAAAGCTTTATCACTTGCATAATAAGAGTCTCTGGGGAGAACAGGATAGGCTCCCCAGGGGCCAAAAAATGGCTTGAAAGAGAGCAATGAAGGACAAGTAGGTTGGGGTCTTATGGTGATTATAGAATGGGGCTGGGGTGAGGGCCTGTGCTTGAGTGGTTTCAACTTCCCGCTGATGCCAAAGCAAGAAGTACCTTGGTTTTCTTATAAGCTTGCCCAGATATGGGGCAGAAAAACAAAGGAAAGTGGGCTTTAAGAAGCCATCAGCAGTCGAGTATCAGAAATGAAGTCAGACGCTTCACTGCAACGACACTATCAGTAATTCCTTCAAAGAGCTGCCTTTCAACTCTTTGTCCTCGATGTGAGGAGCATCCACCAGGCCCCTACCCGACAACTTCTGTCTTTGGGAAGAACAGGTTGTTGGGTTGGGAGTCTCGCTCCCACACAAGGAGCAGCCATATGCGTGGATGTGACAGGACCTAATGAGCTCGCAGAGAATATTTAAATTGCTAAACAGGATAGCATATTTACTACCGTGTTTATCCCTAAGCATTTGCAGTAAAAATCAAAGTGATGCCATTATGTGATCCCCCAGTGGCATGTACTTGGAAGCTCTCCTTTTTTAGCCAAAATTGATTTGGGGGTTGTATATAATTCTCCCTTTCAAACAGCAATTTAAAGTCTGAATGGTGGGGAATTAAGCAGAAAAAATATGGACAAGCTTAAAGCACAAGCAGAAAAGAATTTGCTCACTACCTCTGGGAGGTGACGATGACAGCCTTATCCCTCTCTACTGTCCTATTGCAGGGACCATCAGCAGCATGGTACAGAAGAAAACACCTTGGCTTTGAAGCCAACTGACTCAAAATTTAACTCTGGCTGAGCCACTTAATATGTGACCTTAGGGGGCGCCTGGGTGGCTCAGTCAGTTGGGTAACCAACTTTGGCTCAGTCATGATCTCATGGTTCATGAGTTCGAGCCCCACATTGGTCTCTGTGCTGACAGCCCAGAGCCTAGAGCCTGGAGCCTGCTTAGGAGTCTGTGCTTACCTCTGTCTCTGTCTCTGTCTCTGTCTCTGTCTCTCTGTCTCTCTTTCTCAAAAATAAATAAATATTTTTAAAAATTAAACATGTGACCTTTCTCAAAAATAAATAAATACTTAAAAAAATTAAACATGTGACCTTAGGAAATTAAGTTTCTTACAACCTCACTTTTCCCATCTGTACATTAGGGATAATAATACCTACCACGATAAGATTGTTACGAAGAAAAAAGGAGAAAATTCACATTAGTTTCTAGCACAATGTATGCCATGTATACAATAGGTACTCACTAGTTAGTGCATTTCTACCGCATTTCTACCACCATTAGGACAACCACGAGTACTAAAGAATTGTGAGTTTTAAAAATTTTTATCTCTCCATTCTTCTGTCCATGGTGCATAACTTGCTCTCCAAAATTACCAAGGATCATGTCTGTACTTAAAAACCTCCAGAGAACTCACCACCTCCTCGGCATACTCCATCTACTGGAAACTCTAACGAAAAGTTCTTCCTTAAACTGAACTAAAATCTAGCTTGTCAAGGCATAGCTTCTGTCAACAGAAAAATATTCTGGGGGAATATTAGCAGCTGAGTAGAAAATAAAATGAAAGCTCTAGTTTCCATTTATGACAATATTTCAGATGAGACATCTTGAGAAATCATCAGCTACAAAGAAACCAAAAAGACTGCAGGAAATATTTCTAAATATCATTTTAAATGTAAAATGCATAGCAGAAGGGGCATGGCAATACAAAAAAAAAATCTACATAAGTCACAAAGGAAACAAAAACACCAACCCAGGGGCACCTGGGTGGCTCCGTCGGTTGAGCGACTGACTTCAGCTCAGGTCATGATCTCATGGTTCAGAGCCCACATCGGGCTCTGGGTTGACAGTTCAGAGCCTGGAGCCTGCTTCGGATTCTGTGTGTGTGTCTCTCTCTCTGCTCTTCCCCCGCTCATGTTCTCTCTCTCCTCTCAAAAAAAAAAAAAAAAAAAAACATTAAGAAAAATTAAAAAAAAAAACACACCAACCCAGAAAGGTAGGTGCTGAGGATGACTGCTTATCACTGGCAACCTGGGGCTCCCTTTTTAATGGACTTTCCCTGAAGAAAGGCCTGTTCATAGGAATGAAGGTAAATCTAAAACCCTTGCATGAATCTGAGACCCTGACAAGCTGATTCCCTCAAAGAAAGGGTGAGCTTGTTAAAAAAAATACCCACAAAGGGAGACAAAAGGAAGTTTGCCTTGTCAGAGTCTTGAGACTGACCAAAGAGAGAAACAGAAAAAGTCTCCCTGGACACAACAACTCGTGGAGACTACATGTAATTCACACAATCTGAAATTTTTTTAATGTTTATTTTTTTAAAGACACAGAGCACAAGTGGGGGAGGGGCAGAAAAAGAGGGAGACACAGAATCCAAAGCAGGCTCCAGGCTCTGAGCTGTCAGCACAGAGCCTGACATGGGGCTCAAACTCACGAAACATGAGATCATGACCTGAGCCAAAGTCAGATGCTTAACCGACTGAGCCACCCAGGCACTCCTGAAAAGTTTTTTTTTTTTTAATCCATTAAGTTAAAAGGTCGATCATAATCCCAGATTGAGTATATCAAATGCAAATTCTCTCCAGAGTAATACACATTAAACCTAAGCTCAGAGAACTTTCACAATTAAGCTCCAATGAGCATGATCTCACAATCTAAATTCATAAATTAGACCCACAAAGACTTTAGACATTGGAAAGAATATGTGTCTATCAGAAGTGAAAAATAAAAATAAGAAAGGATAAAGTTACTCATTAACACTGGCATCTTGGCAAAGTAAGTGCACATGCTATAATCTTAAGAGTGACCACCCAAAAAATAGAAGTAGAATGGATAATGGCCAAATTCATGGAGGTTGAAAACACAAAGTTTTTAAAAATCCAATCCAAAAGAAAGTAAAAGCAGAGAGAAAAACAATACTGGGGGAAAATAGGAAGCCCAAAATAAATGGTTAAGTTTGAACTAACATGTCAGTAATAACGTTAAGTGTAAATAAACTACATTGTCCAGTAAAAAGAGAAATAAAAAGACTGTTGGACTAGATGAAGAAATAAAATCTAACTTAATATAAGAATACAGAAAGATGGAAACTGGTAAAATGTCAACCAAAATGAAGCCGGCAGATTTCTGCTTCCAATCAAGGTGGAGTACCAGAAATTAGAGTTACCCTCCTACCATAAACAGCCCCAAACTGACAAACTATATGGAAAACGATGTTGCCAAGACATTGCACATCATCCAACCAAGGACAGTGATCCTGAGCGATGGAAAACAAAGGAGATGAAGCCTACAGTTGCCCAAGCTCACTGACTTGAGTTTCCAGCCCAGACAGAGCCCAGGGAGAAGGCATCCAGGCCAGCCCAAAGGATTCCCCGACGTCAGGAGATAAAGCTGCGAGGCCAGGCAGGTCAATGTGGATTGAGTCAGCAGGACAGGGGACCAAAGAAGAGAGAGCGCCAGAGAGCTGTAGACCTCCCTCCAGCATTCAAGAGTACTGATAGGTGCACACAGTGGGGAAACTATCCAAAGCCAAGGGAAGAACCACCTGAAAGCTAGCTATTTCTGATGACCCCGGAGAACTTACACAAAGTAAATGGTAAATTTAAAGATGTAAACTTTCAGCATAAGCCATGGTCAGAGAGCTAGAGAGTGTCTATGGCTGTACTAAAATTATCTCTTAATCCTTGTAGCCACAGAGCAGATAGGGCTGAAAATAAGATTCTAAATGTCATTGTGCCTGTTGCAGAATTACAAGTTGAATTCGTAACTTCACCAATTCTTCTCTGTGAAAATTACGACTTGACTATACAAAGGAGTAAAACCTGAGTCTTTGAACAGAAACATGTTGGGGGACTTGGAAGAATCTAAGAAATTAAACCACTTATATCCCCTGAGCCTCCCTTGCTAACAGAAACGCTTACTTCTTTCTTGCCCAAGGAGACCAGTCAACTTTGCAATAACTTCACCTCAGACAGTTGTCTTTCAAGTACTCTTGTACTCCTTAAAACACGCCCCATACATGCCTGTTGTTTCCAGATTAAACTGTGGTCAGATATCGGTAAAAATCTCATGCAAGAGGCATAGCTTATACACACCAAAGACTTGCATGCTTCTGCTCATTTATTAGAAACGGAGGAAACAAAGTATGGTATGAGTGTGGGTTCTAAGGATCTTACATAGCTTTAAATAAAGCAAAATTTATCAATGCAGTCACATTTAGCTGAGAATCTGTAGTTAATGCATTTGCTTTAGTAGTTAGGAATGCCTCTAACAATTTGCTTGATTGACTGAAATCTGGACTCCACAATGGTTTATAATAAATGAAATTGATATGCCAAAATTCGCTGACATAAAACAGAGAAGAAATTGAGTTGTTGGAACTCCAGGGGCAGCATGCAATGGTATTATCTTTGCATGTCCCTGGGCAGCAGTGGCCTGTGTAAACAGCAGTGATTCATAACCAGACAGGTCCTGTGGGGAGAGAATCTTTCTGTGCTTCCTGCTGGTCTTCCTGGCTTCTGGCCCCTTCCCTGAGCTTGGTCCTCCAGCTTTCTGTAAATACTATGTTTACTTTGATAATCCACCCTCAAATTTCTTTTCCATTAAAGTTAGCCAGGGGGTGCCTGGGTGGCTCCGTCCAGTAAGCGTCTGACTTCGACTCAGATCATGATCTCACAGTTCGTGAGTTCAAGCCCCACGTTGGGCTTTGTGCTGACGGCTCAGAGCCTGGAGCCTCCTTCACATTCTGTGTCTCCCTCTCTCTCTGCCCCTTCCCTGCTCACACTCTGTCTCTCTCTCTTTCTCTCTCTCTCTGTAAAAAATAAATAAACATTAAAAAAAAAAAAAACAGCCACAGTTGACTATAACCAAGAACTACGAATTATATCATTTGTATCTTTATCTTTCAGTTACAAAGGTTGTTTAATAACTCGTGTCATATTGGCTTTAATTGTAATGGTAACCTGTTTCCCAGGCCATGCTTGTGGAGGAGACTGGAAGCGTAAGGGTGAGCCCCTTTATTTGCCCCTTTCCCCAGCAAAGAGGGGAAACACAAATAAAACTAAACTAAAACACCCACCAGGTTATAAAGTAATAAAACTTCTGAAAATACAAATGCTGGTTAGTATGTGAATAGCGGTAGGAGTGTGAACTGGCACAACCACTATGGAGAGGAATTTAAGGAAAGTCAAGGGCATGCATCCGTCCTTGGACCCAGTAATACCCACACTGATGAATACGTCATAGAGAAACTTGTTCACTCCCACAGGGAAAGTATGATAATGGTCACAACAGCATTGTTTCTAATAACAAAACAAGAAAAAAAATGAAGTACCCCCAAATGTTCAATAGGAAAAGGATGCACAGCTTGTGAAATATTGCATGACTGACTATGAAATACTTCATGACTATGAAATACTGCATGACTATGAAAATGAATTAAGCATAGAATGCATGAACAAACATTACAGAATATTGCTAAAAGAATGATTCTAAATTGGTGCAATATTTAAAGCAGGTGAAATCAAAGGATAATTATTTGGCAGTCAATGCAAAAGTGATCAAATTCTAGTTGAAGTTACTTCTGGATAAATGAGAGGAATATGAACCAGGAGGGACCCACAGCCTGGCTTCAGAAGGATTGGTAATATTCTATTTTGTGACATGTTTTACTACTATTTTAAAACCACTTGCATGCATTATATAGACTGTTTTATAATTACAAGATAGTCAGAATTTTTAAAAAAACAATTTTATGACTTAGCTGGCAGCCACTTTAAATACTCATGAAGTTGAAAAAGGTAATTAAAAAAATGTCTTCTGCCTATTTATCTTATTTATTCTCCTGCTAAACAGATTTTGTTTTGTCTGTAATTACAGGACTCAGAACCTTTAATATAGTAATATGAATCATAAATCTCCAAAAGCTGGATTTAGAATTCCATAATTCCCAAACTTTCTTAACTGGGGACTATTTGGACTCGGAATACAGGAATACGGATATGGTTTGAGAAAAAAAAAATTGTCTGTCCTAGTTCCACGCCACACGTCCCACTCTCAACCCAGAGCCATTCACTTCTACACTCTTGGCTGCAAACCTTTGCTGAGTGTTGAAGACACCCCCTTCTCTGCTCTGCTGAACTCCTGCTCTTTGCTGGCTCCTGGGTTCCTAGAGATCTTGTAAGACCCACAAGCTTTGACAATGATACATTCTTGCTCCCACTCTGGCCCCAGGCAGGATCTTTCTGGGCCCATCATCTTCAACACGTACTGGCTTTCCTACCAGCACTAATGAGGGTCTTTCTGTTTAGCCCCTGCCCCAACTCAGCAGACAGACGTGATTCCTGATCGCACACCTCTCAGCCATCTCTCTCCACTGCACGTTACTAGAGTGTATGGGGTGTGAACTGAGAGAAGATTGTGAGACTTGGAAATAACTTCCCTGGGGATGGGCAGACGTGGAGCAACAGAGAATAAAAGATCTAGGCTCCAGAAAGGGGCTTATGCCATTTGCCCATGAGGTCACCCCTGAGTGCATGGCCATTCCTGAGGCCCAGATTACAGCCCAGGACAAGAGCTGAAATAGCTAAGTTTTGTCAAAGAACCAGTCTGAATAGTTGGTTAGTGACTATGACTTGAGAAAGTCAGGCAGCTCACAGACAGATGGGGAGAGGCCCCCGAAACCTCTGGGATTGGTAGGGGGGAGATACAGGACTGAATGCCAGGCAACTAGAAGCCCAGCTACATTGTAGACCTTCTTGGAAGGAATGACTGGAGTTGCCTACTATTGCAGCTGAGGGTGGAGCCAGGGGAACACTGTTTCAATTCTACTTTCATCCCCTGCATACCCCTTCCCCTCTCCTCCACTTATGTGGCCTGCTATGTGGCCTGCGGAAGCAGAGGTTACAAATAACAATAGAGATTCGAATTAGTTATGTGGCGAGGTAATCAGTAGCATTTAAATCTTTAAGACAAAAATCCAATGATGTAAGTTAGGGTTCTTTGTTATAAGCAGCCTGGCTAATGTTGAAAGAAAATGAATTATTCTATTTATTTTTTTAAGTTTATTTATTTATTTTGAGAGAGAGAGAGAGAGAGAGAGCATGTGTGCAAGTGGGGGAGGAGCAGAGAGAGAGAGGGAGAGAGAAAGAGAGAGAGAGGGGATCATAAGCAGCTCCATGCTGTCAGCAAAGAGCCTACATGGGCCTAAACTCAAGAACCATGAGATCATGACCTGAGCCGAAATCAAGAGTCAGATGCTTAATGACTGAGCCACCCAGGTGCCCCGACAATGAATTATTTTAGAAGAATACTGCAACTCACAGAATCCGCGGATGGCTGGAGAACCAGTCTCTGACTTCTGTCCAGACCCCAGGACGGCCAGCAGAAATGATCCGGGTCCCTCCTCAGACCTATCTGGGCAGAACAGCGTGTCTGTTGCCACAGGCCACTGCAACCTAGGGGATGCTCAAAACCAACGTGCTTCAGTGCCAAATCTCGAAGGCTCTGCCAACACTATAAATAATGTCTGAACTGGTCCTGAATCCTTAGCACAGCGCCCTCAAGAGTCAATGTGTGAGACTGTAGTGCCTGAGCCACTGAAGCAATGGCACCCTGGGTCTGGGAGAGAGAGAGAAGAGTCTCTCCTATCCTTTCCATTGTGAGAGAAAAGGAGGCTGCCTACAACGGGTGGGAGTGGGGGGCAGTTGGCCTTCCCCAAACTGGAATGTGGGCATTGCTTGCTAAGCACCCCCAAAGAAATTGTAACTACCCACGATCACATTATAATATTGTGCGCTGTTTTAAATCAGTATCTGTGAATCAAATGGGTGTGAAATGACTTTACCTTCGTAAATGAAGAAATTTTGTTATGTTTGTGAAGGTTGCCAACCATGAGCAAGAAAAAGGATTTCAAAAGAAAATTGAAGGGCGCACGCAGCTCCAGAGACTGACTGTAGCACGGGGGCCAAAGAAACAGAGCAAGTACAACGTCCCAGACCTTTGGGGATCCAACCAAAGAAGAGATACCAGCTTCTTCTGGACTGGAACAGAGCTCGGGCCAGAACCAAAAACCTCCCTTTCCACCAGGCCCAGGGAGGGCCAGTGCCAAAGAGGCCTCCCGTCGAAGCCTGAACTTGACAGAGCAAGCCAGCCCTCACAAACAAAACTCTTGAAATGACAGTGACAGATTGACAAAGGTCCTCTCTGGTGATGGGATTCACAGCAAGTATTTATTTCTAGCTGGAATATTCATTTTCTAAGCTTTCTTATAATAAGAACAGATAGCTTTCATAATCAGAAAAGAAAGGGCCAAAGAAATAAAACAAACTCCAGTGGAAGCTGTCCCTTCCTTTTCTCTTCCTGCGAGAATAAAGAAACCACCTGGGGATAGCAGTTAGGAATGACAGCTGCAAGAGCGAAGATGTGTTCCCCCCTCTGGTCCTCTCCAGAGCAGCCCAGCCAGCTCCCAGAAAACACGCACAGATTATTCTACTGTTGTCAACACTGTTTGCCTGGAGACTGTGAACACACCCTGAAGCAACACCATCGTGCAGAAGGATGGGCACCGAGGGGACCAAGCTGGCAGAAGGGAGGCATCATGCAGGATATCAAGTCCCCAGAAGGGTAGTGAAGTCCCCGCATATTCTAGACATCAGGACAGGGTGAGGAGGAAATCCAGTCCAAAGGAGGATGGTGGGTAGCGGGACTTGAGGAATGCCAGAGCAAGTCATTTCTAAGAATCCATCCAGGAAAGGGCCCAAGTGCAAAGGGATCTGAGAAATCAAAACTGAGATGCACCTGGGCTCTGTTCTCGGGCACCACACATCCAGTCTGACCTGGGCTTTTGGGGGAGCCATCCCCACCCTGTCCACAGGCCATGTGTTCAGGACTTGCCTTCCTAAGCCAGCCACCCAGCCCATTCCACACCTCATGCCATTCTCTGGTCTCTCCATTTTTATTGCCCCTGCTTCCTTGGTGCCACTGCAGTCCACTGCTGTAGGGCACTCCCCTTGCTAAAAGCGTGACCCAAAGTAACTCATAACCCTTCTGTACTGGACGCAAATCAATGTTGTGAGGTGGTAATGGAAGAGTCAACACCTTAAAGAGATTCTCTCTCTCTGTAGTCAGAGAAATTGAGAGAACACTGAATAAAGAGAGAGTTGTCCAGCTAGCCAGCGGCATACCAAGGAGGGGCACATGGCGGGAGCGGTCCGCCCAGGGGAGGAGGAGTATTTTATCATCGGTCTTGCTTGGGATCATCAGTGCACAGCCATTGCAAAAAACAAACGGACTTTTCCTTGGTTGCATCATTGCTTTAAAATCCTCCCTAGAGGGGAGTCTGGGTGGCTCAGTCAGTTGAGTGTCCGACTCTTGATTTCAGTTCGGGTCATGATCCCAGGGTTGTGGGATCGAGCCCTGCATTGGGCTCTGTGCTGAGCTTGGACCTACTTAAGTCTCTCTCTCTCTCTCTCTCTCTCTCTCTCTCTCTCCCCCCCCCCCCGCCCCCTCGGGTCCTCTCCCCCGCTCACACTCTCTCTATAGAAAAAATATAAAATACATTAAAAAATAATATTAACTAAAAAAAAACAAATAAAATCCTTTGTACAGTGCACCTCCTTATTCCTTGCACCCAGGACAGACAAGCCCAACCTTCCTTGGCACCCCAGGTCTCAGAGTCTTTCTGTGTTGTGAGCAAATTTGCGCTTTTGCAGCCTTTATCAATAGTCTTTGACTTCTCTATCCATAAAATGGCATCCCCAAGTGCGAGACAATTGAGACTGAGGAAGGCTGAGATGGGATTTAGTCTGGCCCTCCCATCTCACGGGGGAGGAAACAGACAGACAGAGACCTAGAGAGATGACATGAGTAGTGTAAGTTAGCGGCAGAGCTGGGTCCCGACCTCATGCGGTCTGGGCCTCTGCACCCAGGGCTGTGTCTAGCACAGAAGGAGGCACAGCTCGCCAGGGTTTTACAGTTATTGATAGGTCCCTTTCTCAATTCAAGCAAGAACTTTCTCTTAACTACTGAAGGCTCTAAGGCAGTAACGTGCTCTCTGCCTGGGCCCCAAGACAGCTTTCTCAGAGCAGGATCAAAACCCTTTCCTTTACAGCCACCTGAACATAGACTTGATGGCCCCCTGGATTCTACTCACAGAATACCTCCGCATTATCACAATAAAAAGTGTGGGAAAAAATCCCTCCTCCAGGCATGTGGTCTCAGGGTCAACGCTTCCTGTGCCGCTCTGATTTTTATAGCCTTTTCAATTGGCTGTTCCAGGCAGCTTGTAGCATTAATCACTCGGCACCCTTCCTTCCAAAGCCAGAGTTTTCTAAAACCTCCAAGTTTCTTCAGCCATCCCAGCAACCTCAGCCCCTGGGGAGGAGGAGGGGGGGGACAGTGAACTCACTTCCACTTTCACAGGTCCTGTTGATGTCTTGGCGATGCAGTGGTGAAAAACACCAGCGTATCTGGGACTCCGTTACATTTTATCCTGCTACTTTTAGCCAGAGGGGGTTTCTTCTCCTGGCCCCCTGTGACACTGAGACTGGCATGAATGGCCACAGGTACTTTCCAGAGCAAGCCGATTCAACATCAGCCAGACTAGGGCTTTAAGGAGTGAACCAAATCAGCTGCTTCCCCCCATGGCAGCAATCATGACCTGGTGCACTCCCTGAGCAGGCTGAGGTTTATTCCCAGCGTCCATTATTTTTAGATTATCCATGCCATTCTTCTCCTCATTAGCCCCAGCCATTGAGAGTTCATGGTTGGTGTGGCTGAATCATTCCCAAAGTGACTCAGTCTCCTGATTAAAAAGAGAACAAAAAGCCTTGTTAGTTCACCATTGCTTATAGAATAGTCTCAGCTCTCCAGCAGGGCGTTCAAGGACCTTTCGTAAACTGACCCCAACCAACCTCACCAGCTATCTATCATCTGTCATCATAAAGACCCTCTCTTTCTTCCTTACACCTCCACATTCCATGCCTACTGCCTATGCATCCTCCAGGGCTCAACTCCCTTCTCCAAAAAGTCTACCTTGACTGCTTCTAGGCCCCTTCTCTGAGCTCCCCTCCTTCCATGCTAGACTTATCTCCCTGCTTTGTAATCACGCCTCTTTGTTTCTTCTGCCAGACTATAAACTCCACTGCATGATAAATGTGCTGCCATGGACAAGCCCGTGAAAGTCTCTCAGCTTCCATGCCATCACTCGTAAAGGAAGTAAGAGTGGTGCCTGCTCATACAACTGCTAGGAGGAAGACATAAGTTAATGCACATTAAGCACTAAAAAAGTATCTACTGTCATTACGATCAGTAGTCAAGGCAGAGCCAAAGTTGATAATCTTGATCTCCCCAATGTCTAGTCCAGTGTCTGAGACACAAAAAATACTCAATAGTTACTTGTTGAATACATTTACATTGGTAAATGCGTATGTTCCGTCTAAACCTAACTATTTGCATTTCTTAAACATACCACGCTTTTATACGTCTCTGCCCTTATACATTCTGTTTGGAATGCCTGTTCCTCCCCACCCCATCCTACACCCATCTGTTTTCTACCTGGCAAACTCCTACTTGTACTTCAAAACCAAGATTGAATGCCATTTCCTCTTTTCTACCTTCCCAGATTCCCTTGAAGCAAATTTATCTGAGCTTACACAGAACTTTGTTCATATCTCTATTTATTATGCTCATGATGTTGTCTTACAATTATTGGAATGTTTGTTCATATGTCAATCTCTCACTCTTTACAGGGAGCTCCTGCAGAGCAGTGACTGATTTATGCATCCCCCAGGCCCAGTAGTAGCATCATGCTGGCCTATGTCAGACACTTAATGGGTAAAGAAGAGGTCTCCTAACAAGTCCAGAGGTTGATCCCAGTGTCAAGAGATCATAAAAGGAAAAAAAAAAAAAAAAGTCTAAGGAACTCTCCCAGAGAGGCAGGGAAGCTGGCTGTGTGCTGGGAGCAACACTGCCATTTCTTTATTTCTGTTACTTACTGCAACAACAAAGAAACAATTCAAGGGGCGCCTGGGCTGCTCAGTTGGTTGCACATCCGACTTCGGCTCAGGTCGTGATCCCGCGGTTCACGTCAGGCTCTGTGCTGACAGCTCAGAGCCTGGAGCCTGCTTCGGATTCTGTGTCTCCCTCTCTCGCAGCCTGCCCGCCCACCACCACCACCCCCCCCCACCACACTGTTTTTCTCTCTTAAAATTAAATTTAAAAAAAAGATTTTTTTATTTTTAAAAATAAACTTATATTTAAAATTTTATTTTTTAAAAATACAAAATTTTACTTAACTGTCTCTCATAAGCATCTTTCCGAGTTACTATGGTATCTACAAAATCATCTGTTCTGGCTGCATAATATTCCATTCGGTTGCTTGTAAATTACAACTATTAAATATAATACTATACTAAATATCTTCTTCTAATTGGTGGTATTTTTCAAACATTTCTTCCTATGACTTAAGAATTTTCTTAAGCTGACTTTTTTTTTTAAGCCCCAGCAAACAAAAAGTTACGTCCAGGGGGGGTCAGTTAAGGCAGGAGCATAGAATAATAGCTCTGAACCTCTGGATGTGCTTTGGAATCCTCCAAGGATCTTTTAAAACTATCATTGTTGGGGCGCCTGGGTGGCTCAGTCGGTTGGGCCTCTGACTCTTGATTTTGGCTCACAGCTCATGAGTTCAAGCCCTGCTTCAGGCTCAGTGCTACTGCTGCGGAGCCTGCTTGGGATTCTCTCTCTTTCTTTCCCTCTCTCTCTCTACCTCTCTCCTGCTCTCTTTCTCAAAATAAATAAACTGAAAAGAATAAAACTATCAATGTTACAGGCACACCCCATACCAACTGAATCAGAATCTTGGAGTAGAATAATAGAGTGTTTTAAAAGGTCTCTAGGAGATAGCTAAATAACACTGATTCTACTAAGTCAGAGAAGTAGCACAGCATCACAGCAAACAGCTTGATGGGTCCTTGTTCTAGAGCAGAGACTCCTGCTGGGGGTGATCTCTCTAGACCACAGAAATTAGTGAGATCCAGAAGGCTGTTAGAGGCTCACCGGAGAAACTTGAGCAGTCATACAGTCATCCATTCAACAAGTATTTATTGAGCACCAACCTGAACAAAACTGTACCCCTCCCTGGCCCTCATCATTCTTCGTTCAGGGAAAAGCCAAGAGTGTCCTTCCTTCTGAGCATGCCCACCGCTCTCAGCTCCAGGCTTCTTTTGGGCTGCACTGTGGCGGGCCAGCTGCACCAGAGTTGTTGCCTCTGGGAACAGGTCTCAGCCAAGGCCAGCAGGGAATTAGGGTATCAGCACCTCGGCTCCCTCCCCCTTTGCTGGGACAAGTCTGAGGCACGTTCAAAACCATCTCCAGAGGCCCCAGTGGACTGGGCCCGCTTGCCTACAGTAGTAACCTGCCCAATAACACTGGCATCAGTTTCTTTCCTCTGGACCTGCCAGTGCTTCCCAGGTTCACAGCCTCCCTAGTTTCACTGGCACTGAAATTCTCATCTCAGGACACAGCCTAAGACAGAAAAGAGCTCACCTGGTTTGCGGTGGCTTCTAAACCTTCAGATGGAGGGTCTGTGGGAGCAATACACGGGGAAGAAGGCCTCTGCCGGGGGAACCCATATGCCATGTGGGCTGCGGGCACAGGGGGTGAGATGCTCAGCTGTCTAGGGGTGGCTTGTGACCCAGGCATGTCACACCGCCCCCCTCACAACTGAGTGCAATATTCAAATCAGGTTGAAGTCCTGGAGGGAAAGGGTGCAGCACAGGCCTGGTGGTGAATTTACAGAAGCAGATTAACCCAATCTGCATGCTAAACAGCATGTAAATTATGTTATTTCAACCCATAAGTTTAGACACGTCCATAGGAATAAAAATTTATGACAGTGATAAGATGTATGGCTTGCGTAAATAAGCTAGCCCAAGCAAAATATGCTAAAAGTGCTGTGGAAACTCTCCAAATTAAGTGAGTGATGCCATCCCCAACCTTCAGCCAGGAGGGGAAGCTGACTGCTGGCCCTTGGGACACTCTGCTGCCTCCAGTCACTGCAGAAAGAGGGAGAGAATGGTCACTGCTCATGTATAAGTGAGGCCGCTGCAGCCTCTGGGGGCGGGCCTGCCTTTGGAAGGGGTCAGCCTCAAAGATGAGAGCAGAAATCACTCCAGGATCCAGAAAGAATATTTTCAAGAATAGTAAAATAGTAAATAATAATATTATATATTATAATGATATAATATATAATAATACAATATATATTAATATATTATTATTAATTTAATAATAATATATAATAATATAATAGCTCATTTTTAGTGTATGCCTAGAACTATATGTTCTACTCATTTAATTCTTTTTTTCAATGTTTTTCTTTATTTTTGAGAGAGAGAGAGAGAGAACAAGCAGGGGAGGGTCAGAGAGAGAGGGAGAGAGGACCCGAAGCAGGCTCTAGGCTAACAGCAAGGAACCCGATGCAGGCCTTGAACTCACGAACCGTGAGATCATGCCCTGAGCTAAAGTCAGATACTCAACCGACTGAGCCACCCAGGTGCCCCACTATTCATTTAATTCTTACAGCCACCCCATGAGGTAGGTACTGTGATGATTCCCATTTTAATATGAGGCTCAGAGGTTAGGCACACAGTAAGTAGAGGTGACCTCAGACAATCTGGCCCCAGAACCTGCACACTTAACCATAATACTCTACCATCCCCATTGAACATCAAGCTGAAAGGAACTTTAGGAGTAATTTATTTCAACCTCCTCATTTTACAGGTGGAAACCAAGGCCACGGGGAGACATGGCGACTTGCCCAATATAAACAGCTGAGCCCAATACTCTGGCCTAGAGTTTCAGACACCGCGGTCAAAGCTATTTCAACAAGAATTTAGGCTGTACCTACTATGGCCAGGCTCAGGGGCACAGCCATAAACAAAACAAAGGTAAATCTCATGTCCTTACGGAAGGAAGAGACACTCTATTGGAGGCAGGGTCGGGGGGAGGGATAAAGAATGACAAGATAAGCAGGCAAAGTATATAGTATGTTAAATGGCGGTAACTGGAGAGAAAGTGTGTGGGGGGGGATAGGAGTGCCCGGTTGTATGTCATTAAATTGGAAGGAGGGGCAAACAAGGTGTCGCTGAGAAAGTGGCGCTTGATCTGAAGGAGGCATGACAGTGAGCAGAGCAAGTACCTGAAGGAAGAGCATGTCAGCTAAGGCCCTGAGGCTTTGGTGTGTGCCCTGCATGGTGGAGGAATAGAGAAGGACCAGTGTCACTACAGCAGAGGGAGCAAGGGAACAGTAGAAATGACAGGGTCTGAGAAATAACAGGGGGAAGGGACATTTCACGTATGGCCTTGGAGAGAGAGAAATCAGTTGTCACCGAAGGGTTGGAGGGACATTTCATGCATGGCTTTACAGAGAAAGAAATGGGTCGTCACCGAGAGGCTTGTGGCAGAGAGATGACATGGTCTGACTCACATTTTAAAAGCCTCGTTCTGGCTGCTGTGTTGAGGGCTGACTGCGGGAGGCATGAATTGAAACAAAGAGACCAATTAGGAGACTATTGCAGTAATACAGGGGAGGGACGTGGTGGCTTCAACTACACTGGAAGCAGTGATAAGATTCGGGACATATTTTGAAGTGGAGACATTGTGACTTCACGATGGGTCATATGTGGATTGACAGAAAGAGAAGTGTCAAGAATTCTTCTCTGATTTCTTCTCTGAGCAACAGGACTTGTCACTGAGATGGAGAAAGCTAAGAAAGGCAGGTTGGGGGAAAAGTGGGACCAAGCAGGGAAAATCCACAGGTAATTGTAGAGTTCCACGCCCACATCCAGGTGAATCGCTGCACTGATGGGCCAGCCTAGGTCATGTGCCAATGGTAGGAGACGGAGCATCATGATTGATAGTCCCATTAGGACCCGGTGGAATGGAAAAGCCGTAACTCCTCAAAGGAAGGATTGCTGGGTGTATCTTCCACCCAGATAGAAAACCTAGGGAGAGAAGCTAGGTGGCCTGTCCAAAGTCACACCATTTCCAGGAAATAGGCCCTTCCCCCTATTTATCCACATACACAAAATCTGGCTGACTGCAAACCCAATTCCCTCACCTGATAATAGAGGGGGGGGGGTGCTGTGAGGGGAGGGGGCTGGGTGGCTCAGTCAGTCAAGTGTCCCACTCTTGATTTCTGCTCAAGTCATGATCTCATGGTTTGTCTCATGCTTTGTGGGATCGGGCTCAGCATCAGGCTCTGTGCTGACAGGGCGGAGCCTGCTTGGGCTTCTCTTGCTCCCTCTGTCTCTCTCCCCCCCTCATTCTCTCTCTCTCTCTCTCTCTCCTCTCTCTCTCATAAGTAAATAAACTTAGAAGGAGAAGAAGCAGAAGCAGAAGAGGAGACTGCCTGGAACACATCGGAATGAAGCCAGGTTGGCAAAACGCAACACAAGCACTGGACAGCAGCACTGATGGTCATAAGCAGTGGCCATCTCTGAATCCTAGCACAGTGCCAGGCACTTAGTAGATGCCCCCAAGACATTTACTGAATGAGCAAACAAAGCAACTGAACCCCAGTGAGCCGGCCACTGGAAAACAGGGGTCTTTTGCTCGCCTTCTTTCCAGCCAGCAATTAGAACCGGCACCAGCCACACGAGCCCTAAGGCCACAGTCCTACTCTGACCCCATCCTCAAAGAACATCTCTTTGAGGTGCAGACATACAAGACTACCCGTTTTCCTCTTCCTCACAGGGGAGGGTCAGGACCAGGAGCCATGGTGCCAGGCAGCACCAGTGGCTGCCTGCTTTCCAGAGAAGGTCTGTGGACTTGGTGTGGGGGAACAGGAAGTTAGGTGGTACAGCCTGACCTCCCAGGCCACGCAGCCTGGCTTACAGCAGCTTCGCACCTGGGCTCACGAGTACGCACTGGCTCCGGGCTGGCCCAGCAGCTGAGGTTCTTCCAGTGGGTTGGAAGGAGGAAGGGGAAGCCTGGGAAGGAGAAGAGAAGCATCGCCAGATGCCTAGAGCCAGGCAAGGACAAATGGGGCCTCTAAAATGTGGAGTCTAAATGGAGAAAGAGAGAAAAGGAGAGAGAGAAGGGAGGAGGAGGAAAGGAGGGAGAGCAAGCGAGAAGGAAAGCACAATTCCCCCCGCATCAGGCTGAGCCCCCAGCTCTGGCTGCTCCTCCTGCCCCAGGATCAGGCTCCTGCAGAGGAAAAGATAAAGACCCTTGCCAGTGGGCGTGGGCAGGAGGGACAGAAGGACTATGCTTGCTTATGTTACATCTATGTAGGTTCCTCACTGTTCTCCACCCTTCTGTGCCCCAGAAGGCTGAACCCAGCAGACCCGATCACCCAGGCTCCCTCACTGCTCCCAGCAGGGTGTGCCAACGGGAGGCACTGGAAGGAGGGAGGAGAGAGTGGTGGAGGTGCTTTCTCCCCATGCCATGCCCGCTTTGGGACCTCATGTGGAGCTGTAACCCTCCCTGACCATAGCCCCAGCAGGGTGAGCCTCTTTACACAGTTCCTCTGGGGTCGTGGATCCCTCCACCTGGTCTCTCCAGCCTGAGGGCCAATGTGGCTAGTCTATGGGGGCCTCATCATTCTGTGTTTCTTCCCTTAATCCTGCCCACACCTCTGTAAGCCAGCCCCTCGTTTAGTCCTCTTCTTTGGAACCACCTGGGATAAATTCATTTTCTTTGGGGGACTCTGGCTGACCCAAGCCCCAACCCTCCCTGATAAATCCTAAACACTCCTCCTCGTACCCAGCACCAAACGATGACCAAAGCACAGCTTCACACATCAAAACGAAGTTACTACTTTGAATGGTGACAGATACCAACTACACTTATCTTGGTGAGCATTTCACAATGTACAGAATTGTTGACTCACTATGGTATACACCTGAAACTAATAAAATATTATATGTCAATTACTCCTCAATGAAAATTAAAAACCGCCACCACCAACACCGAAATGCGGTTACTCAAGGTCTACTTTGTGCAAGACACAATGGGGGACCCGGAAATGATTCAGATCTGGAGCCCACTCTCTGGGAGCACAATATCTAGGCAGAGCTGGGGCTGAAGAGGCTGAGGGTCATTATCTGGAATCCCCTGCTGCTCCGCCCTTCCAACACCCCTCCTAGGCTGCCCTGGCGTGATGGCTTTTCCATTCAAGGCTGCCCTGGATCTTAAGTTGTCCTTGCCTCTGGGTAAAGATGGAGTTGGGTGGAGGGTGGTACAGAGAGAGAGTTCCCTGGTGGTTTTTGTGTTGCTCCCACACTTCTCAGCACTAAGGCCAGCGCCAGCACAGAACGTACAGCCAACATGCATTTATCAAATAAGCAATTGCTCCTATCCTACACTCAGGAGGAACAAGTGTGCAAGGTTCTTGCAAGGTGCAGCACTGGGTTCTACGCGAGAAGAAAAGCCAAGGCCCTTGGTGCAACCTGGATCCGTTATCAGTCCAAGAGCTGTTCCCAGACAGAAACACTAAGTGCAGGTGTAGCAGGAGTCCCAGAGGCCCAGGGAACCAAGCAAGAAATCACAGCTGAGGTATCATACCCAACAGAGTATACCACCAAAGGAGAGCAAGAAATGTGTGCACTGGGTGATACAAGGCTATGGAAGAGTCTATATGGGCATGATTAAGAGCACGGTTTCTGGAACCAGACTGACCAAGTCCAAATCCCACTTCTGCCTTTTCCTTGCTCTGTGACCTTGAACAAGTTACCTAGCCACTCTGTGCTTCACATTCCTCATCTGTAAATTGGGGATAATAACAGCTACCTCATATGCTTATTGTAAAGACTAAACAAGCTATGAAGCAACGGCCCTTAGAACAGTTCCTAATGCACAATGCTATATATGTTTGCTATTATTATGATTTGCTATCATGAAAGAACCAAGTTCACATGGGCAGAAGCGCAGAATGCCAACTGGGTAGATATGCTATTGAAGGTTATCAGCCAACTGACACCAAAGCCTCTTTCTTCTTTGTATTTTCTAATTTGTTGGAAGTTTCGTGACTTGTTTGTACTATTGCGAAACAATAGAACCATAACTCAGGGCTTCAAAGTTACACAGCCAATTTCATCTTCTTTTGAAGATGATTCTATAACATTTCTGATACGATTTTCTTCCCTTCTAGGAAGTTAAGGGGCACCTGTGATGTGGGACTTCATGTGGGAGTCCAAGCCAGGAAAGGAGGAATTATAATTTTGCTGGAGCGAGATCTAAAGGGAGCCTTCCCCTTCCAAATGGAGACCAAATGGCAGGTGGCAAGTGGTAGCCCAGAATAAGTGAAAGAACAAAGAATCAGGCACAGGGTCAGAGTTCAAATCCCCAGAAGACCACTCATGAGCTGCGTGACCTTGGGAAAGTGACAGCCTCCCCACACTTCGGTTTTTCTCACCTGTAAGACAGGTGTATCCTCTTCCGGGAATTTTAACAGAGATGATCAAATAAGACCAGGTCCACAAAGCATTAACACCGGCTTTGTTGCATGTGCCATTGCACTTGCCACTTTTTTAAAAATTGTTTTAATTTGGGGTTTTTAAAAAAGATCTTATTTATTTGTGTGTGTGAGAGAGAGAAAGAAAGAGAGAGAGAGAGAGTTAGGGAGAGGCAGAGAGAGAGGAGGACAGAGGATCCGATGCAGGCTCTGTGCTGACAGCAGAGAGCCCAATGCGGGGCTCAAACTCACGAATCATGAGATCACAACCTGAGCCGAAGTTGGACGTTCAACCAGCTGAGCCACCCAGGTGCCCCAATTTTGGTTTTTTATGTGGGTTTTCTCCCCTTTTTCTTCTGTTTTTTTAAAGTTTTTATTTTTTAATTTACATCCAAGTTAGTTAGCATATAGTGCAATAATGATTTCAGCAGTAGAATCCAGGGATTTTTTATTTTAAGTTTGTCTATTATTTTGAGAGAGAGAGAGAGAGCACACACAAGTCAGGCAGGGGCAGAGAGAAAGGGAGAGAATTCCAAGCAGGCTCCGCAGTGTCAACTCAGAGCCTACACAGGGCTCGAACTCACGAACTGTGAGATCGTGACCTAAGCTGAGGTCAAGAGTGGGACGCCTAAGTAACTGAGCCACCCAGGCACCTAGCCTCTTTTTTATTGTAGTTAACAATGTTACGTTACTTCCAGGTGTGCAACTTAGTGACTCAGCTCTATAGGTTATGCTGTGTTCAAAAGCTCAGCTGAACACCTTCCATTTGTTCCTTATCCCTACTGGCTGCCCGGGGAACAGGGAAGCTGCAGCAGGTAGCCGGCCCTTCCTGGTGTCCCCTCATGCCAGGGAGCTCTGCCCAGAGGACGAGCTGCCGGCCCCATACCAGCTGCTCACAGGCCCCTCTGAGCTCACCCCTTTTCTAGAATTCTCTGAGGGCTTGTCAAAGGAGCAAAGGCCTCCGGGAGGGTGGAAGGAAAGCTCGAGCAAGCTTTGAAGCCCGCCATAATGCTGGGCTGGCTCCTCCTCCCTGCTCAGGACGTCCCCTGAAGGGGAAGATATAAAGAGAATCTGTGATGAGCAAATGGGGGACAGCAGAGAGCCAGGATCTGTATCAACAGCTTAATTCTCTACTTTCTTGTCAGCTCTGATAGCTGGCAGCCAGGATAATTTGAAATGAAGAATGTTTTTCAAGGAGGAGCAACAGTCCTTCATCTGAGACTAATTTGTTGTCCAAAATTGTACTGCAGTAGTTGTTTGGAAACTGCAGATTAAATTGTGCATAAAAATACAGCCAACTCTTGATTATCCACACTCCTGGATAATCCAAAACCAACAGATACCTCCAATGATTTCTATTTGGTTTCATAATGCAGGATTATTTTCCCTCAACATTTTTGGTTTTGTGCATTTAATCGTCTTCAGGGTATTGCCAGAGAGCTGGGGGATCTATAACCTTCT
Organism: Panthera leo; assembly: GCF_018350215.1. Taxonomy (NCBI): domain Eukaryota; kingdom Metazoa; phylum Chordata; class Mammalia; order Carnivora; family Felidae; genus Panthera; species Panthera leo. The sequence goes on from NC_056686.1 coordinate 95,305,794, forward strand.
GTTAATTGCGGAACTACCAAGGTTTCAGTGCCGTGCCCTGCAATGCGGGAGCTGCCTGGGTATTTCTAAATAAAAACACAATGCAGGAGAGTGGAGAAGGAAGTGGGAAAGAAGGAAGACGGTTGGAGTTTGTGTCCTTTCCACACACAGACGAGGGACAGGTGGTAAAGAGCACAGGCTCTGGAGTCAGACTGCGGAATTCAAACCCTGGCTCTGTCTCCTACTCGTTGTGACTTTGAGCACTTTGTTAACCTCTCACGGCCTCTGTTTTCTCATCTGTAAATTGGGGTTAATAACAGCAGCCACGTGGTGAGGCTGTTGTGAGGATTCCATGCAGGGTGTTTAGTACACAGCCTGGCACACAGGAAGCATTCGATGGACGCACATGAATACTAGTAAGATGTTAGCTACGACCAGCTCTCGGCAAGCTGGGTGGCAAATCTCCTGCAACTGGTGTTCCATAACACCCTGTGGGATTCACTGAAGGACCCCACCCGGGGGCTGTGGACAGTGTGCGACCCTTCCGAGCCCCCGAGTGAGGATGACCCAGGTGTCAGGGGAGGAGGCAGCTGAAGCCGTGGATGGGCACTGGGGGAGAGCCCAGGACAGCTGTCAGCTCCTCTGTGTGCTGAGTAAGCAGGCCCACCATCCAATCTTAATTATCCTGCCTAATGGGGTAAAGCGATTATGATTCATGGAAAATTAGCCATTAGCAGCTGGGCTTGGGAAAGCAAACAGCCCTCGATGGCACAGTCCAAACCCCAGGTCAGGGGAGAGGCCCGGTGTGTCGGGAGGGAAGCACAGGCTTCCTCCTGGAGCTGCTCTTTGAGACAAGGGACGTAGGGAGACCTTCCGCCCATTCAGGTATGGGTCCGAGAAGAAGGAAACGGAAGCAGGGAGTACAGGCCCGCCAAAGCAGACAGATGAGAACAGACAGCAGTAGAGCTGTTCCGGAGCCCAAATTTGCAGAGTTCGTGTTAGCCTCAGAAGAACCCCAAACAGGTCAAGGAACCCAAAGCAATTCAATGTGGTCAAAGTGAAGTTTCAGGATGACACTTGTCCTACAGTAAGGTGACCTGGATTCTAGGCCTGGTTCTGCCAGGAACTTAATAATTAATAATAATAATAATATAGGAGTAACAGCCACTAGGTGCTGTGCAAAGCTCTTTACATGGACGATCCCTTTTATCCTCACGGGCTTTATGAGGATCTTTACTTCCGCCCCCATTTTACAGATGAGGAAATGAGTCTCCAGCTTGAAGTCGCTCACCTAATAAGCAGGTGATCTGGGATTCGAACCAAAGTCCTCATGATTCCAAAGTCGCTCCTCTGGGCCAGCTGTTCTGGCAAGACACACACAGCTGCTTGACGTGTGAAAGGAAGCCCTTCTAGCCAAGAGTTTTGTGGGAACCCCCTGAAAGAGAACTATTAGAGGTGGGGGCTGCTCTCCTCTGCGTCCTGCCTGGTGGGCCGGGGCCAACCAGCTCAACTGAGAGACAAGGGCTCAGAAGACTGGGCTGGAAATAGCCATGAAAGTAGAAGTAATGATTTTCTTTCTACATTTTTACAGCAAGAGCTTTGACGTGTCTCCAGGCGCCTTCTCACATGTGCTCAGGGCTCCTGCCTTCCCTCCCTGTTCCCAGGCTCTGGAGAGCAGAAGGCCTCCAGCTCACAGGCAGAGGCTTCACTGATGCTGGGGACCCAGCATCACCTCTGACCACCAGCCCCTCCCTGCCTTGGGTGGCCCTGCAGCTGGCCACTCACCGGCACTCAGGGGGCTCTGGGTCTGGAGCCCACATGAAGGGAAGGACACTGAGACAGGTGCTTCTGAAAGAGCTTCTGACTGCTCCCACTTTCCTCCACCCTCGCCCCCTTAGCATGCCAGGGTCCGTGGGCTCGGCTGGGTGTGGAGTGAGAACTGGGGCTGGGACTGGCCATTGGGCCTCGTTGTCTAGCTTGGGCAAAGCCAGGCGGGTCTGAATCACCCCCTCCCCCACAGTCCTCAAAGCGCTCCATGATTCTCAGGGGCAGAGCCAGCATTGCTTTGTCAGCAGGCTGTTTTCTGAGCCTGTGCGTCATCCTCAACCACCATCCATCATCCCTTCTGCATTTAAACCACCTCCTTGTGCTCCATCTCCTCCTTTTCTCCCTGCATTCACCCTGCCTCTCACCCACCAGGCTGCCCTCCCTCCCTTCCCACGCAGCTGGAAGCGTCCAAGATGGAAGGGTCCTCACAGAGTGAAGTCCAATTCTACAGGTGCTAAACTGAGGCCAGAGGGCCCACTGCTCCAGTCACGGGACTGGTGACAGGCAGAACTCTGGCTGGGCCCGAGGGTTCCTGACTTCCTGTTCAGTGTTGCCTCCTTCCAGAGGTTCGTTAAGACCCAGGAGCCAGCACCTTGTGCAGTGCCCAGGGCAGGGCTGGGTAGGACGGAGTCTCTGTGCAGGGGTGGCTAACCAGGTGTCCCATCTTCCCACTTGCTCTCACTCTGCCTGACAATAGGAAAATGAACTAAAACATGACTGATGGCTTCATCGAGCCCTGGGTTCCAGTCATCTTTTCTGCTCAGTTTCCCCCAGTATGAAGAGCAGCTCCTGAAGAGTCAAGTGCAGATCAGGAGCTGGACTTTATAGCCAATGGAGAACTTCAGCCCAAGGAAACAGGTCATGTGTAATTAGCAGCAGCTACCAGAAGCTACCTCTCACCCCTACCCCTCCCCAGCCCCCAGCTCCCTGGCCTTGGCTCTCTGAGCCCTTGGATCTCTGAGTGAAGAAATTCCCTCGTCAGAGAGTAATTGCCCCTGGCTCCCCTCATTTCTAATCAACAAGCCAAGGTATTAGTTCCTGGGAGCATGATTGATTTCCAGGGACTTGGAACTTAATTACATTTTTGCAAAGTCTGTTTGGAATCCTCAGAGAAGTGAGACACTTTCCGTTCTTTGAACTTACCCTGTAGGAGGGCTTCCAGCATCTCAAATATTCCATTCATACTTCCTCGGGCCAAAGGAGGGATATCCTACGGCTGTCAGTTTTAATCTTTCCTTACCCAAGATGCCCAACACCTGGAGTTTTGCCAGAGGAACTCGGATTCTCATGCAGAAGAATCCCTCACGCGGTCCTCTCCATGCCAGCAGTACCCCGATGATGCCCAAGTCCCGCCTGGGATGCAGGCCCGCACATTCCCTCCCTGCCCCTACAGGCCCAGCCAGCCAGCCTCACCTGGGGAGTCGAGCTGGGCCAGGCCTCTGGCTCCAAACCTCCACCTCAGGAGATACTCTTTTTATTACTCTAATCATCAGCAGCATGATTACTAATAATTGCCACTTATTGGGCACTATGTGCCAGGCCCTATGAAATACTTTTCACACAAAACCTCTTCCCAGCCTCACAAGAAACCTACGAAAGTAGATGTGAACCTCCCCATTTGCCAAGGAAGAAAGAGTGGCTCATAGGGACTCAGCAGTTGACCCAAGATGACACAACAAAAGTGGCCAAACTGGGCTTTAAGTAGCCCAGTCCCTCTGGAAAATCACCTCAGTGGCCAGTTCAGCATGTTCTCTGAGGCTCGGTTAACCGACCCTGTCCCCCATCTCTCCAGGGCCACCTTGCCTCTGGTTGGGTATCCCCTTGAGACTGGACCCCTTCCTGAAGCTTGATGGCTGCAGTGTTACTCCTTGCTTTCACAAGGACCTGATTGCATAATAAAGCAAATGAGGCAAAAAGGTAACAACTTTTCTGTAAGTGTGAAATTATATCAAAATTAAAAGCTTAGACAAGTAGAGTTCTGGTTCAGCGTATCTAATTTATAGGAGTTTTGCGGCCCTACTCTATATTGTTCATTTTACATATTTTACATTGATGATTGAAAGCTCAAGAATAATTTTAGCAATATCTGCTCAATAAAGTCATATGAGATCGCCTATGAGATAAGATTATTATAAATAAATAAATACCATTTAAAAAAAATAAAACCCAGCATGGAGCAAATGTACTTCATGACAATAGCATGTTCACCTGGTCTTCAAGAATCACATGAGCTGGACTCCTTGTTTGTCTGCCAAGCCCACCTGTCAGGATGCCTCTCACCATACCTGCCTCCTCCCTGGCCTCATGCCATTGCCCATGCTGACTGCTTATGCCTGGGCCATGGCTCTCTTTCCCCCAGACCTGCCCTATCCCATGGATGAGTATAGCCCAGGGTCTGCCCAAGTCTGCAGGCCCACACTGTGTTCTAAAACGTGGCTCAGGCCCTGGACTATCAAGGGCAGCCCAGACCAAAGAAAGTCTGAGCCCAGTAGGATCCACATTCTTGCCCTATTGCACTCTGCCTTCCTTCGTGGGCCTAGACCTTCTAGATTACTGGGAGAGATGCAAGTTCATTGGAGGCTCTTGCTCACAGACTCAAATTTATAATCCTGGATGGAATTTCAAATTTCAAATCAAATGTAATGGAAGCTTCCTATGGGCTGTCGTTCTGGTTAAAGTAACACAAATTTGGAGGGCACAATGAAGAAAGGGGTCCAATGTTTTTAGAAATAGCTTAATAAACTTGGATCTTTCTAGAGTGATATAGACCAACAGGTGAGTTCCAATCACCTGCTGAATATCCATGTCAGTGAAATATGCTGCATTAGAAAAGACAGAGGATATTAGTATATCTGAGCAGCATGATGTTGGGGGACTGTGGACACTGTCATGTAACGGGCCGGCCTGTGACTTCACCCACCCATATCCATTGCCAGTATAAATACAGCCCCAAACCTGAAACCTCTGTCTTCAGACATTCCCAGCGGACCAGTGTGCCAGCTCCCTGGAACATGATCCCTCAGCTTGCAAACGTGCAGCTCCCCAGCTCTTTCCGAGGCAACCCTGCCATTTCCCCTGACCCTGGCTGGCATCCAAGTCCAAGCCTCAGGTTAGGGGTATCCTGGCTTACCAGAATCTGCAGTCACCTGCCAGGGCATACTCCAGAGCTCATAAGAAGCAGGTCTCCTCTACCTGCAGGCATCCCTGAAGATAGTTGTTGTTTTGAGAGCCAACAAGTCATTGCTGAAAGTGGAGGAGGGAAGAGGAAATGATAGTGAGAAAGGGAAGTTGAGGATCAGAATAGAAATAGGAGGAGAATCCATGTCTGCAGAAATTTCCAAACCTTTCAGTGAGGGCAAGGAGTTGGCCTCTGTCTCCTTCCCACCCTCCCTGCCAGCCATTTGCCACCCCCATTTACATGGACCCATTCATCAAGTGGCCTGGAAATGTCTGTAAGCAGCCAGATCCAATCTTCTCAGACAGCGGTGAAGGCCAGCCCTGCTCGGTAGCAAAGCTCAGCTCCAGCCACCCCAGGAACAAAAGCAAAGAGGGGTATTGGTACAAAGGGTGTGACAGAGAGAAGTGAGCCTCCAGCTCAATCCAGGAAATTGCATGAAGGAAAAACAACTAGGGCCACCTTGAAGACCCCAGTGTGAGATAGTGACCATGGGCCGGTGCCTGGGATCCTACCAGGAACCAGACACTTGGCAGGGTAAGTACTCTTGGAAAATATTAGAGTGCGAGGTAGATTCCTACAAAACTAAGGGAGAGGAATTCATGACATTAGGAGCAGAACTGATTGGCCAGCCCTGGACCTAGGATGGTGTGAGGAGAAGAGGTTCTAATATTAAGTCCAGTGCTTCATGCTGGGCATAAAGATTGGATATGGACAAGTTTTTATTTAAATTCCAGTATAGTTAACAGACAGGGTAGTATTAGTCTCGGCTGTACAGTATAGTGAGTCAATACTTCCATACATCACCCTGTGCTCATCATAACAAGTGCCCTCCTTAATCCTTATCACCTATGTAACCCATTCCCCCCCACCCACCTCCCCTCCGGTTACCATCAGTTTGTTCTCTATAGTTAAGAGTCTATTTCTTGGTTTGCCTCTCTCTCTCTTTTTTTTCTTCCCATATGTTCATCTGTTTTGTTTCTTACATTGCACATATAAGTAAAACCATATGATATTTGTCTTTCTCTGACTGACTTCACCTAGCATAATACTCTCTAGCTCCATCCACATTGTTGCAAATGGCAAGATTTCATTTTTTATAGCTGAGTAATATTCCAGTGTGTGTGTGTGTGTGTGTGTGTGTGTGTGTGTGTGTGTGTACACACATCACATCTTATTTATCCATTCATCAGTAAATGGACCCTTGGACTGTTTCCATATTTTGACTGTTATAGATAATGCTGCTAAAAACATCAGTGTGCATGTATCCCTTTGAATTAGTATTTTTTATTCTTTTACTAAATACCTAGTAGTGCAACTGCTGGATCCAAGTTAACTGGGAAATACTGTGTAGTACCTTCAGCACCCCCGACCCCCTCTTACTCCCTACCCCATACACACAGTGATTTTCAAAGAGTGATCCTGGGATTCTCATTGCTTTTGATTAGACCAGCCCTTTTCCTTCACTTGCCACTGTTCACAGAGCCCATCTGTCCCCCTTCACCCCTGAGACCTCCTCCTTCTAACCTCTTTCCAAGTGATCTCCCTGCACATGGGAAGTGGGAACACACAAGAAAGGAGCTGAGACAGAACATACAGGAAGAAACCTATGGTTTTGAGCTCAGAGGCTGCAGGCTTTTCTACAGCTGGAGCCTGTCCTTCCTCTGAGAGGTCTGAGATGACCAAAAGAACAGCCCAGCCCCAAAGCTGAGAGCCAGGCGAGGGATAAGTAAGAGGGAGTGAGCCTGTGTAATAAGAATCTTTATAGTCATAAATACACTCAATTGGGTATCTGCTATGTGCCAAGCACATGGCTAATCTCCCCATCTCATTTAATCCTCAAGACAGCCTTTAGGCAGAAATTTTCTCTGTTTACAGGTGAGAAATCCAACTTTCAGATAGATTAAGTAATTTGCTCAAGGCCACAAAAGCAAATGAGACCAAGATTCAGAGAAATCCTGCTGTTGGTCCCAAGGAAAATGTTTCCTTCACTGCTCATCTCCATCTCTCACCAGCAGACAAGAGGAAGTGGGGAGGGAGTTGAGCAGAAACCCCAGAGGGGACCATAGCCCCCCACTGTCACCAGCTGACATTAGATGTCCTCACCAGTCTCATGTGTAGGCCTCAGCCTCTTACCTGATGGAGCCTGAGACCATCCTGGCTACTTTTTTTACCTCCTCCACAGACTCAGGTGGTATCCAGGTCTGGGACTCAGAATCCCCACCTCAACTTCTGATTCTGCCCACTACCTCCAATGGTGACTTTTATCTATCCTGGCTTCATTTTCTGGCCTTTATCTATCCTGGCCTCTATCCTCCACCATAGAGGAGTTGATGGTTACCTTATAGCCTACAGAACTACCTTGGAAAATATTAAAGTTGAAAAAGAAAATAAAAAGATTGGCACACTTAAGAGAAGGAGATTAGCTCTTGTTGATACTATCATTTTACCTGAACAACAGGAAGTTCCTATCCAGACCCATTGCCCCCTTGGTCATGGGAGCCATGGAGTAGCCTGAGTTGGTCAATAAGCTCAGAAAGATGGGCAGTGAGCTAAGAAAGAGGGTCAGGTGCCCTGAAAGAAACAAACTGATAGTGCTCCATCCCTACATCAGGCCAAGACCTCAAAGACCTACACATGGCTAGGTGCAGGGCAGAGGTCTTTCACTTGGCAGAAGGATGAAAAATGAAGGAGAAAGGGAGAAAAGATCCTGTTTTCCACATCTATAAATTCACTCAAATGATCAAGCTGTAAAAGCTGTCTGAGTTGTTCAAAACAGACAAGAGCTCTGCCTAGTCGTGTTGGGTTGGGTTGGGCTGAGAAGACACATTTATAAAACATCAAAAAATAAAAGTTCTAGTAGCTGTTCACAGCCCTCAGACTCAACTCCTCTAGGGACTTCTTTCTAAAGGGATATCTATGGCCTCATGCCTAGAAAAGTCAGGACTGGAAATTCAGTTGGTCAACCACCCCAGCCACTTCAATAACTGATAACTATCATCCCTGGGGGACGTGCAGGAGGTTGAGGCTTTCAGAGAACAGGTGTTTTATTTATCTATCTATATGCTTTTGTAATGTGCAATAACACATTCAATCTCTCAACTAATATTTAGTGGTTACTTTGTGCCAAAGGTTGTGCTATACTTGTGTGGGAAAAGACAGTAATGAAGATGTGGCCCCTGTACCCCATGAATTATTGACTAACGGAAGAGATAGACATACAAACAACTAACCACCAATACACATTATTCTGAGTGCAATAAGGGATATATGAAGAAAGTGCTGAGGAGGCAGATAGGCAGGACACAAGGTGTCTTCACAGAAGATGTGACATTTGAGCTGATTATCAGAGGAGGAGTATAAATTCTCCAAGTAGGAAAGAGAACTCTTCAGGCAGAGGGAACAACTCCAGCCAAGGCAAGATGATGTGAAAGAGCATGACTGATTTGATTTGATTGGAATGGGGAATGAATGAAGCCCGGAGCAGAAACTGATGATCAAGCATCATAAACAACCATTTACTGGTCAAAGAGGCACCATGATGATGTATTTACATTTAACCCAACTGTCCCTAAGAACAGACCTTCCAGAGGGCAGTCATGTTGGAAAAGCATCCAGTCTTTTACTAGATTCCTAAAAGGATCATTAGGATATTTTACCAAAGTTCCAGTTTCCTTTCTAAAGCCATTCTAAAATCAGAGATTTTACTAGTGTCTGAGTGAACTAGATCTTGGACTCTCCTTTCCCACCCCCAGTACTGGGGCTGTGCTGGTACTGCACCCATTTACCCTCAGATCCATTCCTTGCCCTTCCTTTGCTCTGATTCTGTATTGTGGTAAGGACAGGGAAATTGGCCCCGGCAGGCTGCACCCCCCAGGCTTCTGGCTGGGTTCAGCCAATGGAGAGTAGAGGACAAGAGAAACAGAAAAGCCAGGGCAATTCTACATCTTCTTTGCCTCAGGTAGTATCTCTGCCACAACTGTGACTCTTCCACGACTCTAGCTCCTGCTAGACACATCCACCCTGGTTCCAGCTCCCACTGAATATATCCACCATGGTTTTATCTTCCTACTAGTGACCCAATCCCTGGGCTCTGGTAACATCTCACACTCCTTTTCCCCAGCCTAGGGATAGTAGTATATCCTAAGTGTTGCTAACTTCTGTGTTGTCATACCATCTCCTGTTTGGCTTTCTAATTCTACTATTATCAATTTTACACTAAACTCTCTGAATTATAAATATTTAAGATGCTCTTTCTACTTTTAAGCTTGAACCCTAAATAATACAGAGACTGTATTTTATTTATCTTTGGATCTCCCACAGCACCTGATACAGTGGTTTTCTGAGTGAGTACTGAGTATTTGTTGGATGGGCAGATGGATAGATACTTGATTAGATAGGTGAATGGTGGTGTGATTGGGTCGATGAAAGGATGGATGGATCTTCATGATCTAATGAGGATATTTTGATTTTGTGAAAACCAAGGAGTACATTTCAAGAGAACTACTAAAAAGATGATTCCAAGAGACTTGTAAGAATGACCAGAGGTTTAAAATAGCTGTACAACCACAAGGCAAGTCAAAAGAGAACCAGCAGCTGGAAAAGCACACAAACAGAGGGAGACTTTGTCAAGTTTGAATTTGAATTGAGTCACCCGCTATTCCACTTTCTTTTTGGATCTCTTCCTATATTTGCAGAGATTAAGGGAAGAAGGTGTATTAGTGGCAAGTAGCCCTAATTTTCATCTGGCAGGCATTTCCACCACATTTATTATGCCTGAGTCTCTACAAAGTGAAAGAGATATAATGGAAGGAACTTCATCACCATTGATTCTCAGTCATGCACACTTGAAGAAGTTGCCAAATGGCTACAGTTCTGGACTGGAAAGAACCTGAGTGTCAAAACAACTGTAATCTGTGGGGTTCTTGGGGATGTTCAACAATTACATTCTCAGAATCCTGAACCCTTCTGAGTATATTGCCTTGAATAATTAACAACATAGAGACCAAACCCTTCCAAAGCCACTTTGTTCATCACCCTGATAAGCAAGATTATACTGAAAGATGTTCAATAAGAGAGATATTTCCATCTCAACTATTGACACTGTGATGTAGGAAAGCACTGAGCATCCAAGTTCCTGGCTCTACCACTTAGGCACTGAGTGTCCAGAAGATAGTCAGCACGTTTCCATGAGTCTAAGATTCCTCATCTCCTGTCTTCTTCACAGATTTTTGTGAAACCCGTAAAGCTCAACACCACAGTGTCATTTGTTTTATGGTCAATCAGTTGTCCACATATATAACCTAAAACCCTCTAACTGCACTCTAACTCCAGGTTATATTGCCATATCATATAGGATGGGTCTTCCTACTGACAAATCAGAATGAAATATGGGTCATATGAAGAGTAAGAAAGAGACCAGAGTTCACTTAAGGAAAAGAGTCTACCACTGACCAGATCTGGAATGACAAAAATTGCCAAAGTCAATGAAGCATCTCTTTAGTTCCCTCAACCCCTGGCACTCTTCTCCTTATCCTCAGGAGAAAAAAAATCCTCATCTAAGATTTCCTCCCAAGACCAGTGCTCTAAGGATACAAAATTTTGTCCATCCTTCCCATTTGCCTACATCATCTTCTTCCTCTTCCAACACCGCTGATGTCACCTCACTGTCAAAATTTTAAAATACTGATTGCATCAATTCACACCAAGGTATAGTATTGCCTGGTAATCCTGTAGTCATGAAGTGCTAACTTTCTAAAGGTTGCACATTGGCCCTAATGTCTTCAGATGTTATTTCAGGTGGAGTAAAGGAGGAGATAGTTCCAGAGTGAAAAGTGGAAGAGAGGAGCCTTCCTAAGTTATACTTCTAGGAACAAATTATTCAAACTCAAACTGAGGCCAAGATGCTCATGACAAGAGTCTTCTCTTTATTCTATTCTTCTTTCCTCTAGCGCAATTCAAAGTTGGAGGCCAGAGGCAAATCCACCTGGAGGAATTTTTTACTTTCATATCTCTGGGGGGATACAGAAGTAAGTTCTTTGTATGGATAGTTCCTGGAATGGGAGAGATGCTCTCCCTATCCAGAGCCAGTTTGCAGCCACCTCTCAGGCATTCTCATGAGGACTAACCATTTTATAAAACTGATATGGCAAATGTTTCATACCAGGCTGGCCTCCCAGCCACACTGACTGTTCCCTTGATTCCACACTGCACCACTGGTTGGTGAGTGCTCAGAGCATGAAATCTCCTTTCCAGATTAGCCTCAACAAAACATAAGGAAATGAGGAAGTCTGCTGGCACTGACTCATTGCAAAACCAATTTAAATGATCAAGTCAATCAATAGTTATTTATTGACCATCAACTAGCTTTGGTTATGCTCTGCTCAAAATACCCACCCCTCACTTCCTACTCACAGCCTCTTTTGTGACCCCGCTTACTGACCCCACCACCACCATCATCACTTTCACCAATAATCAAGTTGACAGCCACCCCCCCACAACCCGCCCCGGGGGAGCTGTCCAGAATTTCAGCACTGCACGTCAAACCAGGGAGGCGGTTAACTGGCTTCCTTTTCCTCTCTTTGCCAGAAGCAGATGGGAAAGGTGGGAGGAAGGGGATTATTTATTTTCTAGTCTTGCCCAAAGCGATCTCTATTTTGAGGGTCACTTCCCTCCGCCCCCATCCCAAGCCCAACATTAGCTTGACTGACAGTGGCCCCCACCTCAGCCCAGCTCCAAGAGGCCCAACCTGACCCTGTTTACATTGCATGGGAGTGCCTCTGCATTGCAGAACTTTTCAGTTTCAGGATTTTGCAAGTTTTATGAGAATTTTCAGTCAAGCTGATTTTTAGCTCCCCCTCTCCCCTCCAGCTAAAATCAAGATCTTTCATCCAGCTCTGATCTCAGAGGGACTTTTTTCTTAGCACTTGGGGCATGATTAAATAACAGGCACACGTGCACACACCAGCCCCAAACCCTTTTATTTCCCAGATCTTTCTCCAGTAATGAAGCCTGAAGTGGAAAACTACTGTGCAGAGAAACTGTGGCAGCAAGAGGAAGAGCAATAGACAATGTGACAGCCTGGCTTCTACTGGAGAGAGAGGTGAGGAAGTTTGCTCATGAAACAAGGACAAACTAAATATGTGTATCAAATGGACGCCTTTCCAAGGAGAACTTGGGAGGTTCAGTGATTACCAGTCGGGGGTCCATTAGCTGTGGATAGAGGGGAATCAGGAAACATCTATCTTTCTCTACGCTCTAGAGAGCCTGAGAGGATAAGAAGGGGATTGGCTGCAAGGAGCATTCTTTTCCTCATCCAGTTGACGTGATCATTAACTCTACCAATTATGGCAATATAAAGAAATCATTAAAATGCAATTATTACAGCTGTATAAGTTTATAGCTGCATAACTACATCAAAAGGCTGCCTTTGTAGGTCTTTATGTGCTCCATAAACCTGAATAAATTGCAGCAGAAAAAAGATTACTTCAATATGAATCAAGAACAAATTCTAAATTTCTGTCCTACTCTTTGGAGACAGCAGCACCAAAAGGACTGGGTCCTTTCATAACCCCTGGCCCACTGGGTATACCTTGCTAGAGCCTTCTCTTTGTTATGGGCACGCATACCCCATGGCTTGTCTCTGGTCAAATGGACCCATACAAATGAAATAAAAGCCAGCTGAGCAAGTTCAAAAAAATTATCACAACCCCACCCACTTGCATGATGTCTTATAATTCTTACATTCAACAACCCTACAGCTAGGTGAAGTAATTATCCACATTCTACAAATTAAAAACTACGAGTCAAAGAATTTTTTAAGAGACTTGTCTAAGGTTGCATGGTAGACTGAAGAGTGTCAATTTGTTTCCCCCACTCTCTACAGATCCACACCTCACCCTTCTTCTGGGGACTGGAGGAGTAGGCTCCCTTACCCTCTAGCTTTCTATTAGGTTGGGCCAAGGGGAAGAAATGGACAGAAAACAAAGGGTGGGGGAAGAGAGAAACTAGGATTTTTATTCCCCTGGCTCCCTCGCTGTCTGGTCATGGTGTGGCAGTGACTGTGTTTCTCTGCCCCCAGGCACAGGTGCTGCCAGGTGGCCCCCTTCTCAGTGATAGTTAGGGGCCTCTCCAGGTTCTGATAATCAGTCCTTTCCTTTGTCCCTGCAGGTCCGGGGGCATGGAAGTTTCCCTGATGTTGCTAGCTTCAGGGTGCTTCACCCTTCCTGGGTGGTTTCCGGCTTAAACCTGCACACACCCCTTCTTTCAACCCTGTTCATTGACTTTTGAATGTGCCCACTGTTTTCTTGCCAGGGCCCTGACTGAGACACACAACTAATGAGTCTGGGATCTGAACAAAAACCCAGATCATCAAAACCTTAGGAGTCCAGGCCTGAATAATTTAGAAAATTTAATTTGCTACAGACACAGACATGCTAATTGTCATCACCATCAAAGCTTTAAGTCCCACACTTTACTTGGCACTGTGCTGGGCCACTTACCAAAAGAATTACAGGAATACAGGCTCTGTCTTCCAGGAACTTCCATGCTGCATCAAGCCCACTGACACAAGCCACTCTGTAGAGTACATGTACCAGATAGAGACATCCCAAACCAACACCTGGATGGACAATGGTCGGGGAGGGGCATCTTATGGGGTGATGCATTTGGGAGTTGAGGGCTAAACATCTAGAAAAGCACATGTTCTATTTCTAAACTAGGTGGAGGAGAGGAATGGGTCAGATCATCCAAGATTGCTAACGATTCCAAAACATTTCTATTTGGCTTTGACATGCATGATTAGACAATACATCATTGTTTTGTTTGGGGATTTCTGTGGTAGATATGCCTTCCTAATTAATTTTCATTAGACTCCTAGTGAAGACTGCTATTGCTCCTAGAGTTTATGAATTCCTTTGCCACCTGGGAGGAAGAAACAGAAAAATCTGGCCTCCAATGTTCCTGGCAGTGATCTGAAAGAGAGCAGATTGCCCATACATGGCCCACCATAGTTTCCTACCTGCTTTTGTCTGGGTCTGACATTTTCACTCTGTGAGAACTGAGATCATGGGTCTGTGCTTATGGAATGTGACTCAGGTTCTCAGGACACAGCAGGCCCTTGCTGACCACAGTGGCTCTATAATCCTTCCCTTGGGGATCCGAATGTCTCAGAAGTAGTAATGTGGGTCTTCTTAATGAATCAGAGACAAAGGGCAGAAGTAAAGACTAGATATGGTTGAAAGTCAGAAGACTCTGGCTCCAGTCCATCCAAGCTGAGTTTCCCTGAAGATGTCCTTGAACCTTACTGAATTTCAGTATTTCGTGCTTGAATATAGAGAACATAATAGTCATGTCAAGATTTAAAGTGAGACACTCTGCCTGGCATATAAGGCTCTCTCCATGAATACTGGTGGAATCGAATCATGGATGAGGGAATGCTGGGTAAATGTCAAATTCTATATGTCTGCATTGCTATTATACGGTTTTAGAGTTAGAAAAAGTCTTGCATCACTTGTAGATAAATCTTACTGAACTCCAAGCCATTGTAAAATAATATAATTTTTTTTTTTGCAAATAATGGCAGCTAATACTTCTGTGGTACTTACTATGTACCAGACCATAGTCTATGCACTTTATCTAACTGGAGCCATTTAATATTTGCCATTATCCACAAAATAAGTGTTATAATTCTTCCTATTTTGGATATGAAGAAACTGAGACTCAGAGAGTTCACATAGGTGGCAAGGAGCAAAGCTGGGATTTGAATTCTGGGTCTGGTTCTAGACTGTGTGCTCCTCACTTTCCTCCTTCCTCTTGAATTGCTGGATGACAAAGTAAAAATTGATGTACCAGAAAAGAGGTATGAATAAAGTACTGTCAGAGTGCAGAGGTGGGGGAGACTCCTCATGGCTGGGGCAAACGTTGAGCCGGTCCAGGAAGAATGAGAAGAAACTGTATACACAGACAACAGGTGAAAAAGGCCAGAGTAAACAAAAGCACAGAGATGGGAACAGTGCATAGTTCCATGTGGGGTCACAAAGAGGCTTATGGGAGGCAAGTTAAAGCTTTGACAATGGGTTAAAGTGCAGGTTCCCCAGAATGGTAGGCTAGGCTGGATTTATTTTTTCCCTCAAGGAAATGGGGAGCCACCAAGAGTGTTCGAGCGAGAGTTCAACAGGATCAGAACGGTGTCTGAGAAAGAGTTAATGAGACAGTTGTGTGTAGGCTGGTGTGAGGAGGAGAAACTGCAGGCAGGAAGACCACGTGTCCTCACCATCCCAATAGGCAGTTCTGCACCCACTGAGATAAATAAAGACTTGTTGACTGACTGACAGACTGGCTGATTGACACACTGCCTCCAAACCACAAACCCATCTCCACCCAAAGGCCCCTCCTTCAGAATGAACCACAATGGCAGCTCTGCCCGAAAGTGGGGACAAGCTCTGAGGATAAATGATGGGAAAGAGCCATAACCCTGCATTACTAAGTGGACAAAGGCTGGAAACTAAAAGCCTCCCACCAACCCCCACCCCCCAAAAAAAACAAGGGACAATGTCAATGGACAGAGAAACACCCCCTGTGAACTGAAAACATCTCCAATTCTTTTTCCTTTTTTCTTGTCTCCCTCGATCGTGAAGGGAAAATACATGGCAGCTGCATAAAAATGATGGTTTTATTTCCACATGTGAGGTTGTCAGGGAATTTGGCTATAACTTTTATTAGATGTTAATAATTTAGAAAAGGGAGAAGCATTCCCCAGTCAAATCTAATCTCGTACAAATAAATACTTTGCAGAGGAAAGAGAGCATCACATCCATCCTGGGATGAACAGACGATTATCAAGCCTTCACACGTTGCTGGCATCCATCAGCCGGGCCATTCGCTCTGGTTAATGGCAATTACATTACTTTCCTTGGGTCTGTTTTCAGTAGTTAGACTCGTAGCTCTGGGTGGCTCTCTCCTATACTGACTCTCCAAAGCTTCCCTCTATGCGTCCGTGAGGATCTATGTTCTCTGTGTGTGTTTGAGTGTGCACTGTAATCGCTATACATCGAAAATAGTCTGCAGTGCTTGATCTTAATGCCCAGTGTTAACTCAAGAGGCCCCCTATGACTTAATGTTCAATTAAAGCCAAGACATTCAGTTGAGGGTGCAGAAGTGACTTTCACTTCGTGCTCACAGGCAGGGGCCTCAGCCTGCAAAAGGCCCTAGTTAACCAGATGCAATTTGAGTATTTGCTTCACAAGTTAGGTATTTTCTTATTCCGGTTCCCGCTGACAACTGGACACGAGTCCGCCCTTTGCAGTACTGTGCACATTGGCAGTAGCTATATGGCTGTCAGCCTGCTATCAAATGTTAGTCAACACATGTTTGGGCGTCCATATATTGGGGTTTGTGATTACAAAGCTAGTTTTCCCCTTTGCAAAGAAAATGAGCATTAAGGAAGCAAAGATGTAGTAGATGAGATAAGAAGAGAAGGATATGCTGACTACAAAGTATGTCCAAGGTAACTTTTTTCACTGTAAAGAAACAGAGTCATCCTGATGCATTTGCCCGCTGTCCTGGGTTCTGGAGCAGATCAGAACACGTGGCCACAGCTCTGCCTCACTTGGTAACATTGAGGTTTATTTTCATTTACTTCTCGGCTCCTCTTCCAACACCAGCCTCCCACCCCAGATGGAGCAGTTCTCCCCAACCAGATCAGAAATCCCTCCAGTCTGGCCAGAACCCTGACAAAGTCTCCAGGATCTCACCCAGCTGCCATCGTCCCCACAAAGTGCCCGACGTGAGGGTAACCCAGCGGAGTGTTGGTAAACCAGTTTTCCAGCAGGGGAGAAAAACCAACCCTGACTCATGGCATTTGCCCATTTCTGTGGTGTAAATATTCCCACCATGGCCAGTTTCAAGACACCAACCATGTAACCACTGGCTTGTAACATTCCTGAACACTTAACAGTCAGCCAGTGTGAGTGAACTCCAGCACAGCACTGTAAAGGTTCCCCTCATCCCAGCTGCCCCTGAGGGCCTCCAGGCTTAGGCAGGTGGTAGGTGCCCCAACCCACGAACAATCTTCACACTCACTGCTCAGCCTCTGGAGCTTGCAGAACAGGAAGAACCCAACATACTCCTTAATCAACATCTTGTTCAGAAAGTGTCACTTGCCATAAATACAGGCTTTTAACCTGTCTCCTTGGCAGCTACCTCTGGGAGTAGGGACAGGGAATTCACCATAAATTTCGGAGCTGGTACATTTCAAGGGAGCAGTAGAGGCTCTTAGTCTATAGGAGCTATGGAGTGAGCATGTCTCCCAAGCCCCATTGTGGAGGAGGGGGACAACAATCCAGTTTTTTCCATGTCTGCCACCATTCTGGGCGCCCAGGCCAGGGAAAAACCAGCCTGGACTCTTTTCATAAAGTATAGGAGAGAGGCTAAGGGAGCACCAACCTCAGAAGTGTGGAGATTGGAGATCTGTTCGGGTTCAGAGAAACCCATCAATGGTTATTAAGGGGATTACAGGAAATATTTTCTAGGCATTAAAGCTGTTGCCAGAGGCTAGAGAGGAAACAAACAAGACACAGAAACAGGGAGATGGAAACTGAGACAGAGTCAGAGACAAAAATAAAGGGTAGAGAGGCAGACACAGATAGAGATTCCAGGTTCTGCTAAACCTAAAACTCTTGAAATGGCCATATTTCTTTATTGATTCCAGGCTCTGAGTACAGTTCAAACCCCAGTCAGCCAATGCTCAGCCATCCTGTACCTCAAGTCACTGTTTAATTTTTCGTGGTAGCCGACATGTCGTCCATTTTGTTCAAACTCACAGGCTCTAACAAAATGCTCTAACTCAACTCTGTGGCTCTATCTAAGCCATTTGCTGTCATAAACGTTCTCCTCCCTTTTAGATGACTCTCCCTTTCCCCAACCTCATTCTGGTCCTCACCTCACCTGGAAGACATCCCTAGCGAACTGGCTTGGGGCACTTGGTTTCTGTCTTGCTGCATCAGCACTTAGGTACTCAATTTGGACAAAGGTTTGACCTGGTGATCTGATAATGATTCTGTAGTTATTCCACAGTGTGACTGACCTTAGACAAGTCCCGTCCTGTCCCTTCTCATACCGTCACTTCAACTGCGCAAGGAGAAGGCCAGACTTTTAGTTTTCCTGCCTTCATCGATTCTGAGTGACGATGGCCACGTAGAAAAAGATGAATAGATGGAGAAATGTACCAATGACAGAAGGACAGATAGGTCAAGTGACCAAATGTGGACTGAGAACAATGCATGGTGACAGTGTAGCCACGATCTCTAGTTGTCACAGTATCCCCTCTTCCATAGTAACAACTGACCACACAGAATGAAAGCTATAGATCCCAATGTACTTTGTACTTGACTAAGTTCTGGCCTATCAGACAGAAGCAAAAGTGACGTATAGCAGCTTCTGGGAATCTCCCATCTTGTAAGGGAGATCCTTACAAGATCCATCCTCCTTTGTTCCTCTTTCTTCTTTTTTCTATCCTTACTGCTGCCTGGAATGGGGATGTGATGGCTGAAGCTCTAATCTCCATCTTGGTCCACCAGGATGAGAATCACAGTGAGCTGGAAAGAAGCTGCATCGCTGAGGACTTCACAGAATAGAATCTCCCTACCAGTCCCAAACTATATCCTTATGGCCTTTTGCTGAGAGAGAAATAACCCTCATGTTTAAGTCACAGTTATTTTGAACCTCTGCTACCTATAGCTGAACCTAATCCCAAAAGAGACAAAGTTTTAAAGTTGAGGAGGAATTCCCATTATGTCCATATGGTCAGATGGCAGAGGTGACTGGTGGAGGTGAAAGGTGATAAAGAGTTGACAATAGGACAACAAGAGCAGTACTTTCCTCAAGCCAGCTCCCAACTTCTTCACCATAGAACCGGCCTTGGACATCTATGGGCAGTTTTCCAGGCCCATCCTTAAAACCTGTCTTCAGGAAGTCTTCCCTTTTTTGACCAGCCCCCTCACATCCAGGATCGCCCTTTCTCAAGGTCCCTGGGGCACTTCCTGTTACTTACTTGGCAGTGGTCAGAATACCTGGTATTATCTTTGGAAGGGTTTCCATTTTCCCAACCCAACTGGACCATATGATCCTGGAGGAAAAAATGTTTTTCTCACTTCTCCCCTACACAATGACAACATCCCAGATTGTCTGGGACAGGTCAGATCTCAGGTATTTGTTCCTGGTGCTCCCTGAATTGTGAAAATTTTAGTGTTTAAAGTGCATCTGCCCTGGGGCACCTGGGTGGCTTGGTCGGTTAAGCGTCCGACTTCGGCTCAGGTCATGATCTCACGGTCCGTGAGTTCGAGCCCCGCGTCGGGCTCTGTGCTGACAGCTCAGAGCCTGGAGCCTGCTTCCGATTCTGTGTCTCCCTCTCTCTGACCCTCCCCTGTTCATGCTCTGTCTCTCTCTGTCTCAAAAATAAATAAACGTTAAAAAAAAATTAAAAAATAAAAATAAAAAAAATAAAGTGCATCTGCCCAACAACCTTTTTAATGTGGTTTTTTTTTTTGTTTTCTTTAATAACAAAAGTTCCAATTTGGACTCAGAAAATCTGATTCCCATACCCATAGAGCCTACCTAGGTGCTCAATTAAAAACAAAAAAAATACATTGATTTTTTTTTTCTTTTTTCTTGATGGATTGGATATCTTGACAAGGGCCCAAGGGCATCTAAGTGGAAAGAGGGACAGGGGCACAGGAATAGGGAAGATGATGAAGTACGACAAGTGGAAGGAGCATGATTGACAGGGGTAGATTCAGGACAGGGAGAAGTTGAGCCTGGTACAGTGACCAATGGACCATCAAGACAGGAAAAATGGCAGCCTTTCTCTGCTAACGCACACAGCCCACTGACCAGGTATCCGGGGCCTTGCCACAGCAGGAAACTGGAAAGGTCTTTCTTTAAATAATAAAAGTAAATGGCCGGACTTCCTGGTAAAAGTGGTGAACTGAACACACACATCTAATTTTGCTCTCTCCCCAAACCTCACTAAAAGTACAGCAAAGGGATTGTTTACAAAGGCATAAACCCACAAGGACAAGGCAGAATGGGAAAGGAGAAAACAGCAATAAAATTTTGGAAGCTGCAAAGTGGATGGGCAAAGGATAATGAACTTGACAGACTCAAGACATCGAAGTCACTGCTGGTAGTGAGGAAAGCTGGAAATCAACCTGATTTATAACACAGAATCCTCAAAATGCCCCAGAATCGGCAGCACCAGGGATTTCTGGAGGTGGAGGTGGTGGCGGTTTAGGGGTGGCTAAAATAAGAAGAGGAAGAAAACTGTTAAGAAGCAGAAGCCTCCAGAGCCCCTCCCCTTTGGGGCATCTGGGCAGCCCCCACCCCCATGCTGTATCACGGGACCCAGGGCTTCCAGGTGCCAGTGAGGCCATTCTTCTTCCCCAAAGAAGGAGACCGGATACCTGCTTCCCCAACATTTCCAGGCATCTGACAGTAGCCTCTGAAGTGAAAAATAGAGATTAAAAGAAACAGGAGAAATCAACTAAAACGAAACAGAAGGTGTGAAGGAAGGACATGTTATGACCAGACCCCACTGGAAGGTGCCAGAAATGCATGTCCTCAGCTCCGTGGGGCCTTTGCTTGCCTGTCTGAAATATCACAGGTGAAAGAGGGCTTACACAGAGTGTGTCCAGAGGTTCTCGAACTCAGCACTGAGGAACTGGGTAGCCATGAGTCCTTCAGGGGCCACAGGCAGGGGAGGAGAGAGGCCGAGCTGGTCAGACTCCAGTCCCTGCTCTGGTTCAACCAAAACAGTACTTCTTCTTAAAGTTGTTTTTTAAGACAGATTCCTTGTGAAATTTTGTTTAAAAAGGTCTCCTATTTAAAAAAAAAAAAAAAAAAGGTCGGGGCCGGGGGGGGTTGGGGGCGGGTTGCTGCAAATCACAGATCAAATCCAGGCCCTATTTTTGGAGACAAGGAGACCCAGGAGACTGTTCCAAGTCACGATCCTGCCCAGAGCTGAGGCGGCTGCCAGACTGTCAGGCAGAGAGGTCCCTGGGGCACAGGCCAGGAATGTTCTCTCCCTGAGGACCCACCACCTGCAGCCTTCTCCCTCTGGTGGACACTCTGGGGCAGCCCCTCCGGCCTGCAGCCTGCAGGCTCTCAGCTTTGCCCACTCTGCCTGAGACTCCTCTGAAGCCCCGACGACGACGCCTCCATCAGGCTGCTGCTTGATTGTGGGAATCTGGGCACACTGGCTCCCTTGGAAAGGTAGAGAAGGGAGAGCCATGCTCTGTAAGCTCACTCAGGAGTGTCTCCTTTCTAACTGGTCTGAGCCCTGACTCTCTGTGGCTCCATCGGACTCCTCAGGCCCTGGGATGGGAGGACCCACTGCAGCCAGGTCTGCCCTCCTGACCTCCTTTCTTCTCCCTGTTTCTGGCAGCTCTCCTGGACCGCCCCCTAGAGGCTGGTGTGATACTGGTGGTTGACTCTCTAACAGATAAGGCAAACACAGGCATCCTTATCTAGAAACTCAGTCTCAGAACTCACTGGGTAGAGGATACCACCCCTCCAGAACATTCCACATCTAGTGGGAGGCTCAGACCAGAGGAAACAAGTGCTAAAATAAAAAGCTAGATGTTGCTCTGAGTGATCTGTCCCTGTTACATAAACAAAACACACATA
Organism: Panthera leo; assembly: GCF_018350215.1. Lineage (NCBI taxonomy): Eukaryota > Metazoa > Chordata > Mammalia > Carnivora > Felidae > Panthera > Panthera leo. Next base: position 95,327,455 of record NC_056686.1, read on the forward strand.
AACACACACTTCCCTCTGGCCCCAGGTCCCCTTCCAGGAGATGTGGCTTCCCCTGTGACCCGCCTGCAGAGGCAGGTGTCGCTGGTCATGCTGCCTTCCGGCCTCACCTTCTCCCAGCCGACTTTGAGTAGAGGACAAAGTAACCTCTTCGATAAAGTGATGGATGTTTAGCGGCATCCCCCAAGCCCCAGGCCACCCCTTTGAGAAATAGGGGTGTCCGATGAAAGACTCCTGCATGTGGATCCCTGGCTTGCATCCCTCTGTCTCACTCTCTGCATCTGTTCAGCAGTGAGAAGCAGCACAAGCACCATTTAAGTCTGGCTGGAACGAGAATGTAGGCTCCTTGAGGGTAGATTTTTGTGTGTTTGTTTCATGTCTATATTCCCAGACAGTTAGAGCCTGGCAATGAGGTAAGCACTCGATACAGAATGAATGAATAAATGAGTGAAGGAGTGGTTGGGCCAGTCTTTCTCTCATTCTCTCTCTCCTCCGCACAAGGCCTAGTCCCCTGTCAGAGGGAAACCCGAGTCATGGGAAGAGGACAGTTCAAGGACACAGAACCTGCCACAGAAGTGGAGCAGAGAAGGTGAGAAGAGTTCCCCTCAGGACCCTGCCAGGCTTCTGTGATTAATGGCTCCACCAAAGTGGCTCCCTTTAAGTCCCAGGACCATTTGCTCAGGGTGAAGGACAGTCTGGTGATTTAGAAATAAAATAAAATGACCAGAACCTTCCAGAGAGTCCAGAGGGAGCTGAAGTCAGGGAAACCAAGCCTTCCTCATAAATCATCCTCAGCCTCAGACTATGTGGCCTCTGAACTGGAATCCACTGTGGTCCCCCCAGATCCCTGCCACACTCAGCCACTTCCCCAAGCATCTGAGGGGGGTGAGGGTACCCCGGGGCGTGCTGGTGGGGAGCAGTGCACAGCCTGTGGGAGGCTCTGTGGGGACACAGTCTCTAGCACTGGAGAGGGATACCGACTCTCCCTAGCTGCCTTCTCCCAGGCCCCATCACGTGCCCAGCCACACTGGCCAAACCCCTCGTGGGCCCACCGGAGGCCTCGGGTCCACACTGAAGGGAGGGCACACGGCATCAGCTCAGCTCACGCAGGCCCCGCCGCTCTCACCACCTCACTTTGTCGTGTGCCTGTGCCCAAGACATTGTCTGAACACAATCTCTCCTCTTTCTTTTGTTTAAAAATTTAAAGAAGATAAAATAGTTTAATTCTGTCAGGTTCCTGGGGTTTTGTCTTGCAGTGACAACAACAACAAAATACAAGCTAGCTCAATGAGGACAAAGAGTTTTCCTTACACTCAATGATCCAGATCATTTGGTGGTTGGCGGGAATGGGGGAGGCAGGTGGGGGGGAACAGCAGTGGACACAGTACAGAGAGAGAGACAGCCAGCATAGACCATCTCCCCCAAGGGTGGCCAGTGTTTCCGGAGCAGCCATTGCTTCTTCCTACCTTCCATCTCTCTATCCTCAGCTGAGCCAGTGGGTCATCCTCCTACCCCCCACCACACACACACACACACACACACACACACACACACCCCAGATGTCCTTAAGTGTGAGGCTTTTCTACCTTATGAATATGGATGGCCCCAGAAAGAGCCTTGCCTTAAACTGGGAACAGCTGACAGCGAGATTAGCCATTAACACGTAGGTAGAGATGTGTTCACAGTAGGCAGCTAAGTGCAGAGAACAGAAATGACATCAGAAGGGCAGAAAAGCATGCAGGTTGAGACAGAGAAAGATCACAGGGCCAACCTGCCCCTCTCCAGAAGTTCAGCAGCACCTGGAGGACACCATTGTCCCCTTCCATCCATTCTCCACACCCGGTGACTAGTGTCTACAATGCGTCAGGCACTTTATCAGAAAGTAAAGATACAGACGAGGAGATCTGCCCTGCTCTCGGAGGCCCACAGTCTAGGAGGAAGGAACACACTAGTATAACTCACTGAACACAGAGGGAACTAAGTCAGTGCCGAAGCTGTGGGAGCACAGAAGGAGATGGTTAATTTTTAATGAAGACTCAGGGAAGTTCACTAAGGATGTGACATTTGAGCTGAAACTGAGGGAGGAGAAAGTTTTGCAGGACATTATGGGCCGAGGGCAAGATGGCAAAGGGACATTCAGTAGGTGATATATTAGCTTCCTAGGCTACCATAACAAATCATCTCCAACCTGGGGGCTGAAAACAACAGAAATGTCTTTACTCATAGTTCGGGAAGCCTGAAGTCCAAAATCAAGATGCTGACAAGGTTGGTTCCTTCTGGAGGCTCTAGGAGAATGGTCCCATGCCTGCCTCTGAGATACCAATAGCTGCTAGCAATCCCTGACATCCCTTTACTTACAGACTCATCACTACAATCCCTGCTTCTGTCTTCACATAGCTTTTTTCTGTCTCTCTGTGTCCCCCCTTTTCTTGTAAGGACACCAGTCACTGGATTTCGTGCCCACCCCAACTCCAGCATGATTTCATCTGAAATGATCATTAGATCCTTAATCCTTAATTACATCTGCAAAGAATCCACTTCCAAGTAAGTTCACATTATGAGGTTCTGGGCAAATATGAGTTGTGGGGGGGGGGTGGTGGACACAATTTAACTTACTATATAGATGGTAAACAGATGTAAGGGAAAATGGTTTGGTTTCTGACATGGAGTCTCATATTCCATTATGCCAATCTTTGCCCCACCCATTTAGGGGCACAGAGGTGATTCTGCATCCCAGCTGGCCGTGGCAAAAAGGTGGTGCTGTTTCAGACCCTGTATCCCAGTGCCCACCTTTTGGGAAGTGACTTGTGGATCCCACCCTCAGGTGTGGACAAGGCCAGGATCCAAGCTCCAGGCAAGCCAGGGAATTAAAATTCCTCCTAGAAGATATTTGCTAATGACATATCGGATAAAGGGTTAGTATCCAAACTCAACACCAAAAAAACCCAAATAATCCAGTGAAGAAATGGGCAGAAGACATGAATAGACACTTTTCCAAAGACTACATCCAGATGGCAAACACACACATTAAAAGATGCTCAACATCACTCATCATCAAGGAAATATAAATCAAAACCACATTGAAACCCCCCCCCACACACACACACACACACACTGAGATACCACCTCACACCAGTCAGAATGGCTAAAATTAACAGCTCAAGAAACAACAGATGTTGGCGAGGATGTGAAGATACAGGAACCCTCTTGCACTGCTGGTGGGAATGCAAGCTGGTGTAGCTGCTCTGGAAAACAGTGTGGAGTTTCCTCAAAAAATTAAAGATAGAACTACCCTACGACTCAGCAATAGCACTACTGAGAATTTATCCAAAGGATACAGGAGTGCTGATGCATAGGGGTACTTGTACCCCAATGTTTATAGCAGCGCTTTCAACAAGAGCCAAATTATGGAAAGAACCCAAGTATCCATCAACTGACAAATGGATAAAGAAGATATGGTTTATATATACAATGGAATACTAATCAGCAATGAGAAAGAATGAAATCTTGCCATTTGCAATGATGTGGATGGACCTGAAGGGTATTTTGCTAAGTGAAATAAGTCAGAGAAAGACAGATATCATATGTTTTCACTCATATGTGGACTTTGAGAAACTTAACAGAAGACCATGGGGGAAGGGAAGGTGAAAAAATAGTTACAGAGAGGGAGGCAAACCATAAGAGACTTAAATACAGAGAACAAACTGAGGGTTGATGGGGGTTGGGGGTGAGGGGAAAATGAGTGATGGGCATTGAGGAGGCACTTGTTGGGAGGAGCACTGGGTGTTGTATGTAAGCAAAGAATCATGGGAATCTACTCCCGAAGCCAAGAGTACACTGTATACACCGTATGTTAGCTAACTTGAGAATAAATTATATTTTAAAAAATATTTGAAAAAATAATAAAATTCCTCCTAAAGTCCTCAGGTTTCTATTCATTTAAAGCTCAAACTTCTATTTCAATATTTCCCAGAGTTTGCTAAGAAAACAAGTGATGCTCTCTCAAGTTCCCGCCCCCCCCCCCCCCCCCCGCCCTGTCTCTCCTCACAACTGGGTACAATGCGTTCTGAACAGAGAGGAGGCTTCAGTGAGGTATGAAATGAAACAAATCCGCAGGCAAACAGCAAAGAAAGCTGGTGTATTTTTAATATGCAGGCACCATTTCGGGGATCGTGGAGAAAGTTTTGCCTCTTCGTATTGAAAAACCAGTGCGCTGGAAAGGGAGCTGGAGGGAGTGGGGGAAGAGATACCCAGCTCTCTCCCTTCACACAGTCACTTCTTAAAGAAGCAATTGATTAAAGAGAAAATGTGGGGAACCAACTGTTCACACCTGCCAAATATTTCTAAAGGCTTCAAAATCACTCAAGGTGGTGGATTTTTTCCCATAACGTGTCTACAAAATCTGTCACCTCGACACCCAGTGTTCAAACAGGGCAGTGTCTTGAAAAATGACTTTGTTCTCTGGATCACTCATGGCGCTGGCCTGACATTGCTTCTATTTTCTGCATCAGTGTGAGCCTGCTGCAAAAACAGCTGCACAGGGCTCAGCCTAATAGCAGCCAGGAGCCAGGGGGGGTGGCCTTCATCCCCTCGGATAGCCAGTCTCTAACTAACTCCCCTGTGTCCGCACCCCCCCCCCCCGCCCCCACCTGTGGCTAGGACCAGTGCAAGGACTCAGTGCCTTTGGCCAGAACAATGTGAGCTGGGATTACCTCCTCTGCAGAGGACAAAGGGGAGTGACAAAGCCTCAGAGTGATAGATCTGGGAGTAACCTTTGTGACCATCTGCTCCAAACTCTTCTTTCTACAGATGAGGAAACTGAGAAACACAGAAAGGAGTGACTTCTCTGGGAGCTAATGGACATCTGCCCTTTGCTTTGGCTGTTTAGCAATTCAGCGCCTTCTTTTGTTGGGAGAATCTCTGACCTTCAGAGTCCAGGCACGGAATTGGAACCCACCTCCCACTATAGAAGCTTAAAATGCCAGATAATTACTTCCTGTGCTTCTTTTGTAGCCAGGACATAGGCACTTGACCTCATCCTTTGCTAATCAGGGACTCCTGCTCTGATTGGGAGGTAGTGATTCATTGGAAAGGGGATAGAGGGAAATTTTACCTTGGAAGCTGTGATTTGGGATATTGTTCCTGCCTATAAAACTCCTGATTCAATAAACTACCCCATATCCTTTTCATCAACCTTTTTCTTCCTCCCTGACTTAGCCATGGTCTCTTTCTGTTGTTTGCAAATTAAAAGCTTGGCTAATGCCAAAAATGGTACCAAGATTTGGGCAGAAACATACCTTGCAGAAATTGGCAAGAATCAAAGACAGTCTGGGGCATGATCAGGGTTCACTGCAGTGAAAATTTAGCCATGATTAAGAAATGTGACTCTTCTAAAACATGGTAAACAACAGTGAAAACCATTAAGTTTTCACCTGTAGTCACCTATCTTTGTTGAAGTCAAGGTTGAGGATATAAAAAGAACAATGTAAAGGACATGAGAAATTCAAGGTCTGAAAATAAAATGTTTGCTTCTAATAGTGTTAGGTGGATTTTTTAAAAGAAAGAATAAAAAAAAAACACAAATACCTAAGTTCTCAACCCAAGAAAAAAAATGAAAGCCAAGAATTTCCTGTGACTGCACTAGAAGAATCTCCTTTGTCTATAACCACAATACTGAAATAGATAAAAATCAAGCTCAAAGTTTTAGCCTGCAGGTTGCTGAATTACAAGATTAACTGAATTTTCAGCCTTGCACTATTGCTTAGGTGAAAATTAGAGCATTGATCAGGAAACAGGTAGACCTGGGAACTGAAACAGATTTATGGGAAGATTCAGATAATTCAGAAAGCATTGAATTTCTGAACTTTATTGATTCCTATCTCTCTTGTCAGCCAAAGCAGCCCCTCCTTTTCTTCTCATGTGTCTATTCCCACCTTACTTAAAAATCCCAGTCATCTAAGCTGAGGGTGTTACTTTGCAAGGGAAAACCAGTTCTCTTTATCATCAACCTCCTCTTCCCCTTATTGTCTCCCCACCTACAACTAGAGTTATATCTCAACATGTCCCTGTGAGAGGGTACGGGAGAAGGCATGGGGAGGGGGTGAAGTCCATATCCAATATCTGAAAGAAAAACATAGACAAAAGTGCGTGACTGTGATCAATGATATGAGCAGAGACCTGGGGAGTAGATTCTAAAAGTGCTAGGCCAACAAGAGACAACCATAATTTTAGGTCCGCCGAGTATACTGATACGGTGGCATAAGCCAGTGACTCTGCATTTGATTTACTAGCTTGAGCATCTAGGAGTCATTTTAATTGTTTTCTGGGTAGGTTGACAGAAACCTGGGCTCATTTGTGTTCCATACTAAATGTAGCTGAGATGTCGGAAGTTACAAGGTATAATTTAGAGGAAATAAATTCGAAGACCAAGGGAGATAAGAATGTTGGAGTGGATTTATCAGGACTGCTTACTCATCTCCTAACTATGTCTCCCAAGAGGACCGAAAATACACTTCTTTGTCCAGACAACAGTAAATACATTGTTAAGGGAGGGCCAACATCTTTATGAAAAGCCAGAGTGGTTGTTATCTGTCAGCTAAGAATGCTGGTGGAGAAAAGCTGTCGTTGGAAATGAGATGCCCAGTTTCATTTGGATTGGATGTCATAAGCAATACAGGCTTTGGAAGGGCACTAATTGCTGGGCATAGTGAGCTTGGCTATCACAATTGGGCAGCTGGCCAGCCTGATAATGAGGATGATCTGACCCATAGAGATCAACGATATGTCAGCTCATGGTAACCCAAAAGAAACAGAGATGGACACACCAGTAAGGTCTCTGTTGATTTGACAGACTTAGTGACTTATGCCATCATGATTGAAGTTTAAGTCCATAGCAGACCTTGTTCATTTCCCACCTCACAACCATTCATGAATCATCTCCGTTCCCCACCTCTCCACCTGCCGGCTTTCTTCTTTCTAACAGAAGTCCAATGATATTTCTGGGAGCAGATTCCCTACTCAAAAGACAACTCTAAGGAAGGAAGAGTCCCTCTTCTGTTAGATAGTACCTGATGTATGTGGTTCTGGCAGCCAACTTGCAACCGTGGAGAGAAATAAACCAGCATGCTGAGAAGGGCAGAGCAAAGCAAGGTAAAAAGTCCAGGTCCTTAATGACATTTTTGGGCTGTTGAATTAACCAACCCTGCCTTCAGACGTCTTGTTACATGAGACACATTTTCTTATTGTTTAAGCCAGCCAAGATTTTCTGAAACTGAAGCCTAAAATATCCTAATGCTACATGGTCCCTCACTCAATCCTCCTACCTAAGTCAGTTCACAGACTGAGTTTGCCTTGTATGAAAGGGAAGATGAGTACCTTTGCATAAGAAACCTGCAGTTACATGGTAACCCTGAATCTTTTCTCCGGAAGTCCCCAAACTGCTCTGCAACAATTTACCAGAGGATCTGTGTACTAGGGAAAAGGAAATCCCTAGAGTCCCTCTCAAGATTACTAGACACTGGCTTGGCTCTAAGATAATAGGAAAATCTGAAGATCCAGAACACTATTGTGGTGTCAGAGAAGGTACTAATGGGTGGTAGGCAATTAATGGAGTTTTACCTAAGTCTACCTCACGGTAGGCTCAGTAGGGCCCAAACTTTTGGTCATTTACCCAGTTCCTGAGCATATGGCTGGAATAGACATATTTAGTAATCAGCAGCATCCTCACACAGGATCTTTACTAGAGAGCAAGGGAATAAAGGCTCCTAGGTAAGAAGAGTCAAGTAGAATCACCTGGAGTTCCCTCTCATTACCAAAATGGCAAATAAAATGCAAACTTATCTCCATAAAAATTCAGAGATTTAGTATCACCCCTAAATACCTGAAAGATGCAGAGATATTGATCTCTCTTATATTCCAATTTAACAGGCCAGTTTGACCAATTCTGAAGGCACTGGCCATGAATAATTATAAATATAATCAAATGGTAATTCCAGTGATAATCACAGCCTCAGCTGTGGCCTTTCTACTGGAACAAATCAACATATTCCCTAGCACCTGGAATGTAGCTCTCCTGCAAATACTTTTCCTCTCTTCCTAAGTAGGGAACACCTGAAGCTTTCACCTGGCGGGGACAAGAGTACCTTAACACTGTCTGGGTGTGGGGTATGTCTACCCTCAGATATGTACCACAAATTAGTTTTCTAAGACCTTCATCATCTTACCTTCACTAAGAATATTGACATGATAAGATGTGAACAGCAAGAAGTAATTGTTCACTATACACCTTAGTGCAACACATATATACACTAGAAATGTGAGGGGGGAAAAACATGAAAATACAGGTGCAGTACAGTGGGAGCAAGCCAAAGGTGGACTATGTCTAGTCATTTCCTCTAAAATAAAAGACAATTTTCTCTACCCTGTACCCCTTATAATGGAGAAAACTGACATAACATTTCAAGGGTTTTTTTTGGATTTTAGAAGCAACATATACTACATTTTGGTTACTGTTCCAGTCCATTTTCCAGGAGACCAAGAAGACTGCCAACTTCTAGTAGAGTTCAGAGGAAGAAAACAAACTAGCCTTCTAACTAGTTTAGGCTGTAATGTAAGCATGTCCTCAGTTGGTCCTAATGATCCACAAGATTTAATGCTACTTGAGGTGTCTTTGGCAGATCAGGACGTTGTATGGAGTTTGAAGCAAGGTTGGATAGAATTGTAGAATAGGTCCTTAAGGTTTTGGAGAAAGCCAGGTTCTCTTCAGCAAGTTACTGTCACCCTTTTAAGAAACAGCTCTTAGCTTGCTACTAGGACTTCGTTGAATGCATGGCCATTGGATACCAGATAATCATGCAACCTGGGCTACCTACCCTGAACTAGATGTTATCTAATCCATCTAACTATATAAATCAGGCAGACCCAGCAACGCACCATTATCTATGGAAGTGATACAAGCAGGACCAAGCTCAAGAAAGTCTTAATGGTACAAGTGAGTTGCATGAAGTTATATTCCCAGTATGCTCGTTCCTAAGGTATAGCTACTCCTAGTTCAGCTCATTGCACAGCTGAGGTGTCATGAAGTATCAGGATGAAGTATACATACTTTTTTTATTTATTTATTTACATTTATTTATTTTTGAGAGACAGAGCACAAGACGGAGAGGGGTGAAGAGAGAATGAGACACAGAATCCAAAGCAGGCTCCAGGCTCCAAGCTGTCAGCACAGAGTCCGACGTGGGGCTTGAACTCACAAACCGTGAGATGATGACCTGAGCAGAAGGCTGATGCTTAACCGACTGAGCCACCCAGGCGCCCCAAGTATACATACTTTTTACATAGCTAGAAATCATGAGTCTAGAAAACAAGGAGTAGACATGGGGATGGCATTTGTCACTGTTAACTAAGTATGTTAGCAAAATCTGTGCTTCCAATCTTTACGACTCTGGGCATTGCAGACTTAGAAATTTTAACATCCCAGGAAGAATGTGCCTACCAGAAAACACTACAATTAGCTTGTTGAACTGAAAGTTGAGGCTCTAACTTAGCCATTGGTGGTTCCTATTCCTCTGAATGAACAGGCTAAAAAATGGGATTACTACGTTGCTTAGAGCACTTGCTCTAGATCATCAGAGGGAAATAATATTGCTTCAACACCCTGATTCTGGAAGGAGTATGAATTGAGCACAAGGGATACCATAAGGCGACTTATGGTATTTCTATTTCCAATAGTAATATAGATTGAGGGGAAACCATTGCGAGTCTATGCAGATAAAACTACTTAAGGATAGGGGCGCCTGGGTGACTCAGTCAGTCGAGCGTCCGACTTCGGCTCAGGTCATGATCTCACAGTCCGTGGGTTTGAGCTCCACGTCAGGCTCTGTGCTGACAGCTCAGAGCCTGGAGCCTGCTTCGGATTCTGTGTCTCCCTCTCTCTCTGCCCTTCCCCTGCTCATGCTCTGTCTCTCTCTCTCTCTCTGTCCAAAGTAAATAAACATTAAAAAATTTAAAAAAAAAAACTACTTAAGGATAAAATCCCTCAAAAATGAATGTTAGGATCTGTCACCAATGTTTTAAAACCTGGACTGATTACTGAATGAAAACAAAAAGAAACACAGGCAAGTTAATGGAGGAGGAAAATTTAATACCATCCATAAAGAAACTAAATGTCAACTATAGTGCAAACAAGGATAGAAGTACCTATGTGAATCATCTTCCATGTTGTATTATGCACATATTTATATATTTTAACAAATGTGACTTTCCATTCTTCTCCCTGTCCCTCACTTTTTCATATAGAGTATATTTGTTGTGATCAGGTTCACAATTTATTCTGTAAATTACATAATATTAATGCAAATTCACGAGCTAGAGCTAGAGGAGCAATAGATACCAACCACAGATCCTTAGCTTGAAGCTGGATATAATGTCTGATGAGAATCTGGGAAGGAAATAAGTTGTTTGGGATTAAGAAATAGCTGAATTACATTAGGGACTTTTTCTTTTAGAAGTGCAAATATGGAAAGAGTATACATTGATGTTGATCTGGAAAAGGGGTGAACTGTAAAGGACGTTGGTCATTCTTTTTTGTACCACTTCCTACATTTGGAAAAATCCATCATCGTGTGAAACTGTCTCCCATTATAACAGCTAAAATGACAGACACTTAGTTTCCCAGACTCCCTGAAACCAGGATGTACATGTATGATCTCGAGTTGATCAATCAGAAGCACCCACTCTAGACTTTGAATCAGGAGCTAGTGTGCAAAGAAACCAGCAGGTAGTAAGGGATGTTCTTTCTGGCATCATTGGCAATTCTAGTACAACTGAATTCCTGGCACAGCCATTGGAGGGATCCTGGTGGAGACAAATATAAGAGTATGTTTCTGGATGAGTAGCTTTGATCATCGTACTTCAGCCCTCCTGATGGCCCTATATCTTTTAGATAAATTATTATACAGATCAAATTAGCAAAAGCTGATTTTGCTTTACTTGAAATAAAAAAAATGGGATTGATACACAAGGTCGCAGAATGAGCTGGTGACCGCATTTTCATGAATCAGATATCTATTTCTGCATAACAAACCACTCCCAAAGTAGCGACTTAAAACAATAGCAATTTATTATTTCTCATAATTTTCTGAGTTAGTAGGATGGTTCTTCTGCCACTCACTGTGGCTTCATTCAGCTGGCAGTCTGGCCTGGGCTCTGCTGATATGGCTGGGTTGGCTGGGCCTCTCTCTTGATGTGTTCTTCCATCCTCAAGAAGACTAGACCAGGCTTATTCACAGCACAATGGCCCTAAGTTTTCAGGAGATGAGAGCTGAAGGTGCAGTTTAAAACAAAGCTGAGAAGCCATGCCTGCCTGTTCTGCCACATTCTGTTGACCCAGTCAAACCACAAGGCCATCCCAGACTCAAGGGGAGGGGAAATAGACTCTATTTGTCCCTAAGAAGAGACAACATCACATTGCAAAGAAACATGCACACAGAGATGGGAGAAGTTACCGGGGCTATCTTTGCAATCTGGTATTCATGGGATCACATAACTGAAATATGCAGAATCCAGCACACTTGGGATCCAAGTGCTTAAGCATTGTCAGAACTTTGCCTCCTTTCTTCTTCACAGTTGACTAGAAAGACAGCAATCAGCAGATCTGAATTCCAGGACGCTTACAGACAGTGACCATGGAACAGTTCCATAAAAAACAGTTAGAATGAGCACCCCACAGGAAAGAGGGATTCTGTCAACCAGAAGAAGAGGAAAAGGTGTAGAAGAGACAGTGGCAGAGGCGAGACTTAAGTTCAGATGTCATGTCTCCTGTTCCTGTGTTCTTTCCACTATAGCAATTGCCTGTAATTGCTTCACATTCCAGAAGGAAGGAGAGGAAGGGGGTGGGATACTAAGAGCCTGGAAGCCCTTTCCCCATCCTTCAGCACTGGGAGGATTTGGCCTATTTACAGAAGTGTTCCATCTCAAGGGAGTGTGGAAGGCAAGACCTTGGAAAAGTAATTCATACTTGCAAGTAATCTGCAGCCTCCTAATAGTTTATTTTTTCTACATAGATTGGGAAATTAGAAGGAAGACATTACTTGTATTACCTATATCAATTTATTTACTTACGTCAATTATACCATATTACTTATATCAGCATAAACCTAGCTTCTTTAAACATAGCTATGAACCTTCAATCTTGCTTATCTTAAACACACATTTGAGTCCTTTCTAGCCACACACATCTTTTTCTGTATAATATTTCCACAACACTTGCCCTTCAGAAAGCTGCTTCTTACCAGATTCTTCCTACTCCATGACTCCTATACCTGGTGCCCCTATCACACTCATGCTTTCAGTTTAGTCCCCTTCCTCTCATATTCAGTATCCTTCCCTCTACATGAGTTCTTCCCCCTGGGAACCTCTATGTGCTCACACTGAACATAAGGTGGAAGGGCGCGGGGCGGTGGGGGGGTGTTGGGGATGAGCGCCTCAGGTCTCCATGGAGGCAGTATCCTGGATGCAGGGAGAGCACCCAGACTCCCAGGCACAGCTGCAGCCTGACGGCTGGCCCTCTCCATGCCTCTTAGAGTTCAGTGGTCTCAAATGCCTCATAAAATCTCCAGCCAGTGAAAGGACGTCTTTTGCCTTACTCCATGTCTCTAGATGCTTCCTGTGATCTGAGCTGACCCTTCCTCCAGTCTGTGGGTAATCTTAGTCTCCATTAAATTCTGCTCCAGATCCCTCTAGAACCATGTTAATTAAACACAAAGTTGTCACCATGTTCTCAACCCAGCCTCCTTCACAAGCGCTGTGACCCAAGAGCCCTTCCCATGTGCCAGCAAGCTTTGTTCTGTCCTACTTAGATAATTTTAACTACATGTTGGCTAGGAACCAGACACAACTAACTCCATCCTTCCCTGTCCAAGGCAGAGATAGTCTCTCAGCACCCTTCAACCATCAGTTTCTCAGGGACAATTGATGAAATGATAACTAAACACTCAGCAATGTGCAAAGGACTCATTCATTCATCAACAAATGCTTTCTGAGCAAGATCTCCTATGTGCCAGGCACATTTGTTGTTGCTGGGAATATAGAAGGGAACCAGAGAGACTAAGTACCTACTCTTATAAAAAGTACATTCCAGGGGCACCTGGGTGGCTCAGTTGGTTAGGCGTCCGACTTCAGCTCGGGTCATGATCTCACAGTTCGTGAGTTCGAGCCCCACATTGGGCTCTGTGCTGACAGCTTAGAGCCTGGAGCCTGCTTCAGATTCTGTGTCTCCCTCTTTCTCTGCTCCTCCCCTGCTCATGCTCTGTCTCTCTCTCCTTCAAAAATAAATAAAAACATTAAAAAAAATTTTTTTAAAGTACATTCCAGCTTGGTCTTAGTAAGACCAGTGGTTTTCAACTTTGGCCATACATTAGAAATACCTGGAGAATTTTTTAAAAATTCTAATACCTAAGCAGCATATGAGAGCAACTAAATAAGAGTTTCTAGTATTTTTTAAATATGTTCAAATGATTCCTGTGTGAAGTTGCAAATACTTCCTCTGATGCCTGAGATTATCAGTCATAAACCCTTTAAGTAGGCTGGGATGAGGTTTGTCTAGAGTGAGTCACCTGAAGCTTCATTAACAGAATCTCTGCAAGGAAGGAAGGGATTGCCCTGCTATGCTTTGTTCTTATTAGGCCACATCTCAGTGATTCATTAACAGGAATGTGGACAAAGCTATTGAAGGCTAGGTTGGTCCTGAAGTTCTGTCACAGGAGGAACTGAGAAGGTGCCACCTGAGAAAGAGAAGATTCTGGGTATAGGTAAAGGTTTCCTCCAAATATTTAAATGGTTATGGTTGAGGGCCCAAATCTGTTCCACCAGTGGACAGAAGGCTACAGGAAGGCAGATTTCAGCCCTAACTTTCAACAGTCACGATTATCCAAAGATGCAGAGAACTGCTCTGTGGGACAGTAAGGTCCCCATCGCTGGAGGCTGCTCAGCATTCCCTGGACAACTGCACAGTGAGGGGTGGTGTGGAAGAAAACCAGAACTGAATTAGCCATGACCTATCTGCCAATAAGGATGGCCTGTATTTTACAGACTTTGGGGGAGGCAAGTGGGTAGCCAGCAACAGTGGCCAAACCTTATAGAAACTACAGAGTCGGATGGTGGTTTGAGGATGTATCTAGGTCAGTCTTCTCCCTGACACAGCCAACCCCAGTGGATACTGAGTTAACCCCACGGCTTTCAGATGCTATAGCAGTAGGTATCAGAGGAGCCATTCAGACACGGGCCTTAAGAAGAAGTATCAAAAAAAAAGAAGGAGAAAGAGAAAGAAAAGAAGAAAGACGAGAAGGAGAAGACAAAGACAAAAAAGAAGATGAAGAAGAAGAAGGTGGAGGAGGAGGAGGGGGAGAAAAGAAGGAGAAGTATTAGTAGTGGTTAGTAGTAATATCACATGGCAGTTAAGAGCCAGGACCCGGAGCCAGACAGCAGAATTTAATTCCTGGCTCCACCTCTTGCCACCAGCGTGACTTGGACAAGTTGTTTAACCTCTTAATGCCTCGGTTTCTTCACGATTCATGCAATGAGGAAAACAAAATTATCTACACAGAGTGGTTATGAGGATTAAATGAGTTAATCCTCAGTGTGTCAAGAGCTTGTAAGAGTGCCCACCAAAGAGCACTTGCCACTAACTGTGAGCTATTATCATTTTCAGGAAGAATTGGATTTTGTCATTTTTGCCTCTAGTAAATCATTGTCATTTGTTACGACAAAGAGACACACGGTCTGGCCCTCAAGTGGGGATTATCACCATGCCTGAGAGGTGCTCTGTTTACCAAATACCCAGAGTCTACCAGAGAAGATTAAACAAGGTACAGCTCTGGATATTGAAGGCTGCTGTTCATCATGAGCTGCCTTGGAGTAAGCACACACACGTGCACACACACAGACACATGTGCACACATACATGCATACTCACAAAATTCACCATCTAAAAGAGTTTCAAAATGCTTATCTCTCTCCTTCTGATCATTCCCCCTTCTCCCCTACCAGAAATATATATATATCATACTACTCTCTAAAGAAGTGATAAAATCCTTGTCCCTGGAGTTGTGACATTGGCATTTCAAGTCCTGAAGAAGCTCTCCCTGAAAGGAAAGGGAAAAGTTGATAGACTCAGATCGTCTCTCATCTGGAGGCTCTGAAAGGCAGGCAAAGCCACTGGCCTTGAAGAGATCCCAGCATCCCTGGATGCCTGGGAGATCTCCAGGAGTTCAGACCACTGCTGTCACCACCCTGTCCATATAAAATTGTCCAGAGCACAAGGTCTGCAAGCTGACAAGTGTTTCAATACCCTCAGTCTGGTTCCTCTTGCTCTCTTCTGTAGTTCAGACATGATGAGGAGCCTTCTGCTAACAGGGTACTTGTCCTCGGAACCAATCAGAGCCTAGGACTAGGGGCTCCTTAAATTTGTGATTAAGCTATAGGAAGCAAGTCCTTGAATCAAGTGACTCCTTTTTAGCAAAGTCTGGGTCTCTTGGACCCAGGATCTCCTTATCCAAGGCAAAAAAATGCTTTATGAAAGAAAGAGAAGTTCAAGAGTTATTTCTTATGCCTGAAGCCAGCTTGAGAACAACTCTGACCATTATGGAAGATAGCAGAAAGACAGGAAGCTGGTTCTGGGGTCCCAGCACGTTCAGTCCTCCCACAGAAAGCCGAGATGTGAGAAGCAATGTAAGTGGTGACTCAGTGTTTTGAGAGGTCTTAGTTCTGGTGCCAGTTCTGTCACAAATTAGCTGACTGGCTTTGGGCAAGTCTCACTCCCTCTCTGGGCACAACTTTCTTTTCTATAAAATTAAAGGATCCCCTAACAGATACTTGAGAAGCCTTCTAGATTTGGTTGTCTAGTATTTCAAGAGGCCAAGAACAGTTGCCCATTCAATTGGCAAAGAGCACCCAGGGGCACAAGGAAGGGGCTGGAAAATGTCCTGTCCAAGCAGAGATATTTGTTCAAGCCCAACTTCTCACTCTCTAGGCCAGTGGGTAACAAGCCATTTGCCTGATAAGCAAGTGAAGAGGGGTGATGGCTAAATACTCAGCTTCCTCTTTCCTCTTTGCTGTGTCTGCAAAGACACAGCAGAGCAATGTTCTCAGCCTCTGGGAATTCTGCCGTAGGCCTGGAGGATAAAGTGAAGCAAGGGAAGGACCTCATAGGCCCCAACACCAAGCTTGATTCCAATTTGAAGCTGTCAGAACTACAGCTTGAATTCTGAGCAGCCCTGGTCTCATGGGGCTTATGGCTCCTCCTGGCTGCCTGAGAAATTATTCACTTGGACAAACCCAAATTAGACTTAGGTAAGTAGCACATTTCTCTATACCCCCTCTCCACAGATGTCTACAGAGTTTCTCCACTGCCCCACACTTCCAAAATACTGTTCTCTCTCCCCCCAACCCCTTAAATCATAGCTCTGGAAAATTCTCAGGACTCCAGATTCCCAGAGTTTGTCAGAGACACTGAAGGATATACCAAAGTCTAGCAATGCTAGAGCTGAATGTGTGAAATCCATCATGGGGAGGGTTGGGCAGCATGGAAAAGAAGAAACCCAAATAAATACCAGACTTTTCCCGGCCCACTAAAGTGAAGACATCAGGAAGCCTTTCCTAATTTCCTATGTCCCTGCTGCACCTGCTCTTAGTGAAATGCCTGTTCTTCCTGTTTGCACTCTAAAAACAGAACAAAACAAAAGCACAGAGCTGAAGGTAGGCTTCACAGGGTCATAGTAGGATTGACCATGTCCACACATACTCCCCTTCCTTTCCCATGCCTAATTGGTCCACAGGTAGAGACACCTGACCCAATCTGGCCAATCAGAGTCTTCCTCCTGGGAAGTTGAAGACTTGAGCACACAGAGACCAGGCATTTGGAGCTCATGGCATTCATTGTCCTGCAGATAAGATCAAGGAGGCTCTACTGGTGAGCACCCTGGAACTGCCCTGGTTGTTCAGGTTTCCCACTGATTCTGTGAGAAACCATAATGGCCTTCATCTTGAGCTGCCTGGAGTCAGTCCAGTTGTTTGTCTCCAGAAATACTTAATTAGTAAAAGCTCCCTTGAACACTGTCTTCCCCCCAAGCCCAAGACTTACACACTATTGAAATTACCTTTTCTCCTTGGCCAACTCTTCCTCTAGACCAGAAGCTCCATGGTGTCCTGGGCCATGGACTGGACTCACCTATATCTCTCCACCTCCTGTTCACCTGACTAACTCCGACACTTCTCTCAGGTCCCAGCTGAGACATCAACACCTCTGATAAACCTTCCCTGACCACCACCCTGGGCACCCTTTGTGTGGGTTAAGTGCCCCTGGGATGTGTTCCCATAGCACCAGGTACTTCCCCTCAGGTACTGTGTGATGTGCTTATCTATCTCCCGTGAAACCGTAGCTCCTTGAGGCGGGAGCTGTAGCCTGTTTGCTGTTCTACCTCCTACACGTAGTAGTACGGTGCCTAGGACACAGTAAGCACTCAGTAAATATTTGTGGGATGAATGAGTGAATGAATGAAGACGTACACTGGTGTTCCCTCCTCCTTCCCCTAATAAAATAATAGAAATTCATTACCTGGCCCAAATTATTATTCATCTCAGAATTCAAGCAGTCAACAAATTAACACTAATTGATGTGCCAAAAACTGTATTAGGCACCATGCAACTGGGATGAAGATACAAATATAGGCAAATGAAAGGGGGCAGGCTTCTCCTGAGAAATATAATCTATAATAGGGGACTGTAAGTTCCATTTTGCCTGATCTGAAGCAATCTGTGCCTCCATTTTCTGTATTTTGAAAATGGATGTATACGAATGACCATTAATGATTTATTGGGTTTGCAACAATCTTCTGAATCAATGGGCAGAGACTTCCCAGAACAGTACTGGATCTAAACGAGGTAGAAACCTTTGGGCAAAATGCCATATTTGAGGCTGGCTAATGCTTTGGGCCCCTAATCACGTCATCTCTGGCTCCTGCCTGACACAGAAGAGCCACCACACAAGATTGTGGGCTGAGACTCCAGGTGGGCAGATCGGAGAGGGGGCTCTGAGTCTCTTTTTCCAAAAGGGCGTGTTGATGCCATCTCTGCCACTCTGGCAGGTGTTGAGAGGACAGGGGGACCTCTCTCCCTGCCTCCAGGCTAGCAATTACAGAACCCAAATTGTCTTCTGCAACAGGTGTTGCTGTCCCGATGTCATTTCAGCATAAAATAAATTGCACTGCCCATCAGCCTGCTGGAGGCCAGCACTTGCTGGCAGCTCCCACCAGCTCCCAGAAAGAGCCTACTCAGATGTGAAGACAAGTCAGCCAGCTGCAGCCGGCACTGGGAGTGACCCTTCAGGCCCCAGGGAGCAGGATGCTGTCACGCGAGGGTGAGGAGCACGCCTGGAAGGGTTTAGCTTCGTCCTGGCGCCAGCCGGCACGACAGCTCTGCCGGTCTGGTCTCCTATTTGTCAAGCCCCAGCAGAGAGCTGGATAAACAATTCAGAGTGATGCCGGCTAACTATGCCATCAGCGTGGAGCCTGTTATTCTAAATGCATGTTCACGTGCCGGTGTGGCTGCGTGTCTGTGTGTGCGAACCTCTGACACCGCCCAGTTTCAGTCCCTGACATCCAGCCTGGACTGTCTCGATAATTTCGAACAGGTCTCATACTCCACGCATCCCCTCTCCTCAGCTGTCTTCTCCCATGCCATGGGCATCGTGTTTCAAAATCAGAGATCTGATCGTGTCAAATCGTGGGAAATAAAGTCTAGCATCTATGGCCCTTCTCGGCCCCAAACGACCTTGTTAAACTCACAACAAACTTTCCTTCTGGCACCTGGACTCCAGCTAAACTGGACCCATCTGCACGGTAATGCGCATCCCCATTTCGGGTATTTACGTCCTAGAACTTGAAGGCCAAAGTCATATGCCCTTCCTTGGATGAGATGGCCCCCCTCCACCCTCGCTCTGCCACCCCAGGAGCTGGAAAATAAAAACCAGCCAGCAGTTCTCGATTGTTGTTACATGCTTTACATGCAGTCACATTTATCCATCATGTCAATTCTATTATTACCCCCTTTTTTACAGATGAGAAAGCTGGGGTATGGGTGGTTTGCCCAAAGTCCCAGAACTCCTAATTGCAGAACCAGGATTTGCACCCAGAACCACTGACTCCAAAATATATACCCTTACTTACTGTGCAACTCTCTCTCTCCTGCTATAAGGGGTAAACAGGGAGAGATTCACCTCTCCAGCAATTTCCATCACCTTCCCAAATAAGTTTATAATCTAAGCAGAGATAAATTGATGATAATACAATGCAGCCTTATGCATCAAGGCCCCTTACTTCTCAGACCCCCTGGAGGTTCCAGGAGAGGCCCTGGCAATGCGTTCACATGTTCTTATGTTTTTGTGAGACTTTTTAAATATACATTTTAACGTGGACCGGTCCAACCAGGTATCTCTTTCCGTCCCAGGCTCCCTCCATCACACTTCCCTTCGGGACAGCGGTGCCAGAGTGCCATGGGCACTTAGGAATCCAGCTCAGGCCAGGTTGAACTGGGAAAGCTTTTAGGTGGATTACTTATATTGACCTAGCTCACCGTTTTACATTTAGTTATCTGAGTAAGCTTTCCACCCCCGCCCCCCACCCCCACCCCGCCAAGTCACAGCACCAGAACACAGAGTGCAGAGCGAGAGGTTGGATGTGTGCTGAACTTGCCAGTGGCTCCTTGCACTGAATGTACCACAATTCCAAAGTTGTCCAGTGAACATCTGTAGCATGAACCCAGAATGGGGGGGGGGGGGGGGGGGGGGAGGGGGACAAGCCTCATGTTTTATGCCTCCCGACTATCAATTATAAAAACCAAATTCTGATCACCGGTGCCAGAAGAAAGACTTCTCTTTCTAATTCTCTCTTTGGAAACTGGCACTCCAGAACTGTTGTCATACGAAGAAGCATCAAAGAGGGTGCAACCCCAAAAAATGTGTGCAGGAAGTGCCACAAGCGGTGTGCCAGGCAGCTAACTCCCTTAAGTCCGTTATTTCTAGGGATTTTGTGATGTTTGTGGTACTTTCAGCTTTTAAAATATATAATTTATTATGATCTGTTTATTATTTGAAATAAATATTTGATTTCATGCCTAATTCCTTATTCACAATTTTGGGGCTTTTTTTTTTCTTTAAATAATCTCCCTGTCCATTAAAAAGCTTCGAGCTCCCCAAAACCTGGATCTGCCCCCCGGAATCTCAGTAGAAACAGTGCTCTTGCTATGCAATCACCGCTTCAAGTGCCCCAGCCTCTGCTTCTGTCTGGCTCTGCACCACCACCACCCCCACGCCATTGCATGCGGCCATTCTGGGGCCACAGCAACAGTTTCACATACCTCTCCCATGGCTCCCATTCTGTTTACTTTTACTTATTTATGCTTCTGTTTTATCTCTCTCCAGTGACCACCTCGGAGACTTGCATGGACACACTCAATAAATGTTTCACGATGAGAGTCAGGAGGTGAAGAACAGACCAGGGGCAGGTGGGAGCTCTTAAGTCTGCACTCCAGTGATGGGAGACTATGTCTCTGATGATTATCTTTCATATTCTCAAATCGTGTGAGCAGAAGATTTTCTTCTCTCTTTCTCTGTTATCTCAATCCCTAGTCTCTCCTTGTCTCTTTGACTCTCTCTCTCTCTCTCTCTGGCCCTGATGGTAAAGGAGCTAACATGACAGTCTTTGGATGGAGCAGAATGGGAACAACAGAGACAATCATAAACCCAAACCTTCCCATCCCAGGCAGAAATTCAGGGAGAGGCACCTGTAGAGAGGGAGAGGAGAAATCTGACCTGATATGTCTCTCCATCAGCATGGTTTGAAACAGAAGTAATCCACTAGGCCCAAGTTTCCTGAAAGCAGGGGCCAGTCTCATCAGGTGAGATGACAGGTAGAGAGAAGCTGGGCAATGAAATTCATTTCAAAGATCACAAGGTTTGGACCCCACTCAGGAAAGGAGTCTTCCCGCCAACTAGAAGGGAATGAAAAGGACGAGTATTCAAATCACACAATTATGGTCTGGTTAAGTTAATTGTTGCATTCATTTAAGTGGATTAAACATTTTAATTAGCAGGGTCTGGTTGTTTGCCGAAATTGAATTTTTGGCATGTGGGTGTTACTATGCACATGTGTGTTTGTTCTAGCAGAGCCCAGGCTGGAGCGAGTCTACAATGATTGTCTTCTCCCTAGACAAAAGGATCTGGCAGCTTGGAAGGAACCCGCCTTCTATCCACAGGCCCCATCTCTGAGCTGGAAGGAAAGTCATGGCACTCTCACCTGGCTTCTGCAGAGGGCTTGTGCAGCTGGAGAAAACATCTGTGGGCTTAGAAGCAGCAGCAGAAGATGGGTGGGGAAGGGGGGCGGTGTGGAGGGAGGAAAGAGAAGTGTATAAAGAAGGTTGACTTCAGAGCTTTCCTTTGGTTTATACTAGATGTGGAAACTACAGGTCTCCCAAATCGGCCTGTAGAATGTGTGCCCCCAGGGGGCAGCAGAGCACCAACCCTAGGGAAGCCAGCTGCCCAGCGACTCCGTCATGGCCAGAGATGTGCTCTGGGTAAACAGGGTACCTAGTGGCAGGGAAAAAAAAACAATCTGAATAGAAAAGCAAAGATCCTGGGGCGCTTGGGTGGCTCAGTCGGTTAAGTGTCCGACTTTGGCTTATGTCATGATCTCACAGTGTGTGAGTTCGAGCCCCGCGTCGGGCTCTGTGCTGACAGCTCCGAGCCTGCAGCCTGCTTTGGATTCTGTGTCTCCTTCTCTCTCTGCCCCTCCCCCACTTGTACTCTGTCTCCCTCTGTCTCTCAGAAATAAATAAATGTAAAAAAAAAAAAAAAAAATTAAGAAAAGAAAAAAAGAAAGAAAGAAAAGCAAAGATCCTAACCCCCCTGGTACCTTCGGAAGCCAGTGCCAAGAGAGCAGGAAGAAGAGCCAAATGGGTACCGGAAGAGGAGGGCTGAAAGAAACTAGAGCTATAAAAAGTCTCAGGAGAGGAAAATAAGAGTCAGGGGCCACAGCACAAAGGTTAGAACTCCCAAGCAGATCCAGCAAGGTGAAAAGCCTGTAGTCTGAACAGGATGAAGGGCGGACCAGCCAGGACACGCCCCCAGATGCCGACCATAAACAGAATTAAAATGTCTCTGAAGATGTAAGAAGCTAGAGAGAATGCATTTGCCAGAAGTCCCTAAGGGAGAGGACTGTGGGGGTAGGTGGAATACTTTGCTGAGCCTCCTTGGGACAGGGGTTGGGGGGGGGGGGGGGCGGGAATGAGATGGGTGCTCAGAGATGAAGGAAGCAAAGGTAGGGCATGTCCTGGTTGTAGATACTCGCTAGACCATCCTCCGTATCTGTAGGACTCTGTAGATAAGCAAGTTTGGGGCCAGCCCTGAATTACTGGGGACTACTGGGGACTACAGGGGAGAGGCAGAACCTATCACCAACAGTTCCCACTGCACCTGTCCCTCAAAGCTCTCAGCTTTGCCTATAAATAAGTGAGCCAACTGGAAGGGAGTTCAATCACTGACACTGCCAGGATGGCCTCCTCCCTGACTCTGGTCCTGTGACAGACTATACCCATACAGCCCCAGTGTGGGGATGCGGGGCAGGGGGGAGACCCTCCTCTGTTTGCCGCATTGCCCACTCGGGGCCTGGAGTGGTAGGGGCTGATGGGGTTTTGGAGTGGTGGTGGGGGTTCAGAGCTGATGGCCACGAAAGAATTCTTGAGATGTCTTTGGTGCAAAAAAGGTGATTTTATTAAAGCATGGGGACAGGACCCGTGGACAGGAAGAGCTACACTGGGTTTGTGAAGAGTGACTGGTGATATACAATGGAGTTGGGGGAGGTAAAGACAAGGAAAAGTTTCCAAAGGGATTTTCATATACTAAAGGAGACTCACAGGACACTGGAGGCCTTGCTATTGTCAAGCTAAGGTTGTTTTCCCCTCTAGCAAAGCATTCACGTTAGACAGTAGCAGGTTCAAGGAGAACTGCTCCTCTCTGTATTTGCCTCAAGTATTTGTCAATGGGCTACAGGTTATAAGGAAATTTAATTTTACCTGCCATTTCCTTCTTGCCTTCGTTCCCACATCACTATGGAGGGGAGTGTGATGTTGAGGCTATAGGTTTCTGGAGATCAGGCTATTGATAAGATTGCCTTTTCCTCGTAATTTACTAAAATATTTGTAAACTGATGGAAACTCATGTCCTGCAGGACTGTGACCTCTAGCAGTTAACCATGTTTTCTTTCCTTTCTTTTGTTCTTAGACAGCCAGGAGTGCCTGAGGAATATCACACATATCCTACCTAGGGGCGGACGGTTATGGGAGGAGGGGGGGGCGGGGAGGGTGGTGTTTGCAAGATGTCACCTTTCATTATGCTCCCTCATTGGAAGCTACAGCAGGACCTGAGCCTTTTTTCAAAAAGCTGAAGGAAACTTCCTCTGCCTTTCACACACTGGGCTAGGGAAACAGACTCCAACCTGGAGGTAGCAAGAAAGAAGGCTTTGATTCTGGGATGTGTTTCACTGTCAAATTCACCACTGAGCTCGAACAGCCACTCGTCGTTCCTCCAGTAAGATCTGTCTCCCCTCTGTTTTAAAGAAATGGCATAACATTGCTTGTGGCTATATGGTCGCTGGAGTGGAGGCCAAGAGATGGTCTCTGGGCAAGGAGAAGGTAATCTCATTTGCTTTGTCTTTTTGATCACTGGGGCAGGTAGGAGAACGGAAAGTCATGAGGCTGACTCCTTTATGCTACAACAGATAATAACATTTAACATTTCCTGAGAAATGTTAGACACCTAGGACACCTAAAACCTAGGAACCTAGGCACCTAGGAACCTAGACACCTAGGAACCTCTCCCCAGCTTAGAAACTGGATTTGGCAGATGAGCACAAAACAGTGTCAGAGAAAGGTAAACCCCCAAGATCATTTTACCCAGGCCTCATGCCTCTGGGTAGTGGTGGTACATAGAATATTCTAGAAAAAGAAGAGTATGGCCAAGTCTTACATTTCTCCCGCTGGTCATTTTGGAACGTGGCTTGCACTCAGTGAACCCGACCTTGTCAGAAGAATCTGAACACCCTCTGTTACCACTGCTTTCTACCCTTCCCACCACGTCCCAACAAAATCCTCCCGAGAATGCAGGGAACTAACAAGCCAGGAGCCCTTGAATAAATGTTCGCTGCTCTGCTCTTCATTTCTCATCTGCGAAATGACAAGGTTCGACGAGATAATGTTTACAGTCTCTTACAGCTGCGCCGTCAGATGGAGTCCCCAAAGGGAAACAGTCCAATTAGAAGGTTTAGGTGAGCTCCCAGCTACTGGATGTGGCTGCGTTGAGAAGGGGGAGGTGGGGGGAGGTCTGTGCCGCAGGTTCAGGAGGACAAGGGAGGCAAGAAGAAAAGGCTATGGGAACCAAGTTTAAAAGGAGTCTTTAATGTGTGGGAGGTTGTTTCTTCTCAGCCCTCAATTAAAAGCAATTTAAAATGCAAGTCCGGGTGCCTTGGGTGAGGAAGCTGCATAATAGGAGTCGTTCACCTGGGGGGCTGGGGTCTTTGGGGAGCACAGAGACACTCCATGAGGCCCCAGCAAAGCCCCAGCCTGGGGAGGGGGTTGCAGGCCCGAGAGAGAGGGCAGAGCCCCCTTCCCCCCTTGCCAGCCATGGTCAGCTGGGGAGACTTGGTGGGCTCATTCCATCAAGCCCTGGGTCCAGTTCAAGCCTCTGCAATCCAGCACACACACTCTGAGAGTCTGTAGAGAGGCAGGAGGACCTTCCTCTCTGGTGCCAGGAGACCAGAGGACGATCTGGAAGACTCTAAAAGCACTAAAGTCACGCGAGGGCATCAGGAGGGAGATACAAGATGTGCTGTGCCGGGGAGGTTTTTTGTTTTGTTTTGTTTTGTTTTGTTTTGTTTTGTTTTGTTTTTTCAATATATGAAATTTATTGTCAAATTGGTTTCCATACAACACCCAGTGCTCATCCCAAAAGGTGCCCTCCTCAGTACCCATCACCCACCCTGCCCTCCCTCCCACCCCCCATCAACCCTCAGTTTGTTCTCAGTTTTTAAGAGTCTCTTATGCTTTGGCTCTCTCCCACTCTAACCTCTTTTTTTTTTTCTTTTTTTTTCTTTTTTCCTTCCAGTGCCAGGGAGGTTTTATAGAGTGATGGTAACAACCCCTCCAGCTATACAGAGCTTTCCAGTTTATAAAGCCCTCTCACATCCATTACCTCATTTGAGCCTCCTGGCAGCTCTAAGAGGCAGGCAGGGCACCTGTGATCTGCTTTATGGGTAAAGAAGCTGCAGTGTAAATGAGTAAAGTGACCTGCCCAAGGTCACACAGACAGCTCACAGCAGAGCAGGGCAATTCCAGTCTCTCAGGAGGGAGCACCAGCCCAGCAGGCAGCCCAGCCCCACTCCTGCTCTGCCCTCTGCCAGGCCATTTGCCACCTCCGAGCTTACTGTTCTAATCTGCAAAAAAGGGTAATAACACCTCAGGCAGTGGAGGCAGAGGATATGTGCATAGGGCCCAAGCCTGAATAGAATAATCAATAAATCTACTGTTCTTTTCTTCTGCTAGCATGTAAGAAGCTCGTCACTCCTGCTGGCTGCTTCCAGGTCTTGTGATCCTGGTACAAGCTAGCAGGGTCTGAGGTAGTCTCCTTCCCTGGGATGGGGCACCTGCAAAGCCCAAAGCCTCAGGGAGGTGTCTGGAAGTTAAGTGAGAGGGCATCTAAGACACACAGCCCTGTGTTTGTTTTTATAAATGCAGCCTTCCCTTCCTTCCCTCCTTCTGCTATAGCACAAGGTGGTTACCTTCATGGAACCCACCACCAAACTCCAAGACACAAGGTGGAGTTTCCAGGCCCCTGCAGCGTCCTCCACCTTGAAAACAATAGTTATCGGGGTCCCTGGGTGGCTCAGTTGGTTAAGCGACCAACTTCGGCTCAGGTCATGATCTCGCAGTTTGTGAGTTCGAGCCCCGTGTCGGGTTCTGTGCTGACAGCTCAGAGCCTGGAGCCTGCTTCAGATTCTGTGTCTCCCCATCTCTCTATACCTCCCCTGCTCACGCTCTTTGTCTCTCTGTCTCTCAATAATAAATAAACGTTAAAAAAAAATTTTTTTTTTTTAAAGAAAGAAAACAATAGTTATCATTGCTGTTGTTTTATCTACCAAGTGCTGACTCTGGCTCAAACACTGTTTTCATTGCTTTACCTGCGTTACCAGGTTTCATTCTCCTAACAGTTTAGAACTATTAGTTCCATTTTATGGATGAGACGACTGAAACAGTAAGAATTCAGGAAGCCTGCCCCAAGCTTTACAGTTAATAATGGCAGAGTTGGGACTGAGCTGTAAAGCCAGAGCTCTTCACTAGCCAAGCTCTCACTACCTTGTGCCTGCTGCCCACAGCCTTGGGGACAAAGGTCCTGCTCTTCCCTGAACCACACACACACACACACACACACACACACACCACCGCAAGGAGGGGGCACTGAGCAAGCTGGGAAACACCCTGGCCCAATTTAAAAGGCCAGATTTAATCGTTTATGCAAATTCCAGGATTCTATTTGCCCAAGAGGGCCCAGGTCGAGTTTCATTTGAGAAGCTGGAGAATGTGGATGATCCCAGAAAGCCGATTAGCACACAAAGGGATATTATCCTCTGCCTGAAAAGCCAGGCAGGCACTGAAAATATTAAGAAAATTTACTCTGCGTGCAAACTATTCAATTAGAGAATCAGCCAGTGGGTTTAGGAGCAAGAATGAATATGAGGTGTGGGAACCCATCCCTTACCACCTGGGGAGGAAAGATTTCAGTAGTAGATGTCCTTCCCTGGCAGCTCAATGGGCCAGGGCAGATTAAGAGTCTCACAAAAGCCAAGATGCCCATTGCCAAACACAGAGCCCAGTCATTTAAACGCTCAAGAATAGTTGAATGAATGAATGAACGAATGAGTAGATGGATGAATGAATCAACCAAACAATTCTTTTACCAAGAGGTAGCAAAGAATCTGGAACGTTTCCTAATACCCCATAATCTCGGGAGACTCAGAAAGAAGCCCCGTCCTTAGGGGAGATTTGAAAAATAACTTCCTTGACAGTGTAAAATAAGAACCAAATGATGATGAATGAGGGAGGAAATTCCAACTCCAAGAAAGAGATTCCTAAATCTCAGGCCAGGGCCAGAGGACCACAGGGGAATGGATACAATGACATCCACCATCTGAATCCGAAAACGATAAGAGAAATTGAATAGGAAAGGTTCAATCCAAGGGGGATATAAGAGGTTAGCACTTGATTTTTAGCATACTTTTCTAGATGTTGAAGTATTGGGAAAATACATCGGCAGGATGTATAATAAATAAAAAGAAATAAAATAAAAAGGAGGATGGCCCACCCCCTTCCTGCTTCTGCTGCCCCACCCTGACCCCACCCCAAATCTCAGGTTCTTCCCACCAAGTGACAATTCTTTAGGATGAGACTGGGGCACGGGCCTCACTGGTCACACTCACAGAATAATTCTCGTCAGGATGTAGCTGTCTGCCAACTTCACGCCCATATATACATATATTTTTTTATTTTAATTTATTTTAGAGAGACCATGGGAGTAGGGAAGCAGGGAAGGGGGACAGAGACAGAGACAGAGAGAGAGACAGAGACAGAGAATCTCAAGCAGGCTCCATGCTCAACACGGAGCCAGACTTGGGATGCGATCCCATGACTCTGGGATCATGACCTGAGCCGAAATCAAGAGTCAGATGGTCACCAGGCTGAGCCACCCAGGTGCCCCTGGGCCCATTTTTTTTAAAAGCATCTCTCTTCTGAGAGTTAACGATCACCTTATGAAACAACAATAATTACAATTTATGTTTATTGTGTTTAAGTTTTATTTAAATTCCAGTTAGTTAATATATGGTGCAACACTAGTTTCAAGTGCACAATATAATGATTCACCCCTTCCATACAACACCTGGTTCTTACCACAAGTGCCCTCCTCAATCCCCATCATATATTTAACCCATCCCCCCACCTCCTCCCCTCTGGTAACCACCCGTTTGTTCTCTATAGTTCAGAGTCTGTTTCTTTGTTTATATCTTTTCTTTCCCTTTGCTTGTTTGTTTTGTTTCTTAAATTCCACATATGTGTGAAATCATATGATATTTGTCTTTGACTTATTTCGCTTAGCATTATACTCTCTAGCTCCATCCATGTCATTATAAATGACAAGATTTCATTCTTTTTTAATGGCTGAGTGATATTACACACACACACACACACACACACACACACACACACACACACACACACCACATAATAGCTACAATTTAGATGGTGCTCATTATGTGCCAGGAGCTGGGCTAGGGGCTCATATGATTATCCTATTTTATCCTAGAATAACCCCATGAGATTGGCATATAATTAGTCCATCTTACTTATTTGACCCAGGTAACATTTAATAAATAAAGGATCCAGAATTTAAACCTCCAAGACACTAAAAAGATTATGATGTTCCCTCAAAATATAATGCAAAAGAAAAACAAAACCAGGCCATAAAATAAATGTAAAGAAATCCACACGGCTCTTAGGTTGCTCATGAAAAATTAATTTTAAAAATAATCATAAAAATACTTTATTGAGTAATCCACCAGGATGTAAACCTTATTCTGTGTACTCCAGGCCTGAATTCTTAACCACAGTACTCCATTCCTAGGTGGACTTCGCTTTTTCCCAGCATCCACTGCTCCCAGAGCACCAGCACCTTCCAAGAAGCCCAGACATTTGTTTCTTCTCAGAGGAGATCACAAAGTAGATATTGCAAGAGGTGGGGGGTGATGGGGAGGGCGACTGAAGTTGTTTAAACTCAAAGCTTAGGAAAGAGATTATAGGAATCTGCTGGTTTGCCAGCCACTTGGGCTCCTTATCTGAACCAAAGTAATCATTTGCAGAAGGGCAAACCCATCCATCGCTGCAGCCACTGTGGGAAGAGGCTTCTCTTTATCTTCTCCAGGAGCTGAAGAACTTTTGCCTATATAATCAGCTCCTGTGAAGGGGCTGCCACTCAGGCTTGGCTGGCTTTATAAATCTCCCTTCCTGGGAGCAGACGGGAAATGAGTGGAGGGCAGACAGAGCTGACCTGGACCTAAAGGTCCTGCCAGGGTGAAACATCCAGGTGTTCTCTGGTGCTGCCTTCCTCACACCGGATGAGCTGAGTCCAGCACTGATTTGGGAGCCTGGCTTCCTGGAGTGGCCCCCAACTGAGCTGCACAAGTCCAAGGTAATGGGCTGTGAAGGCAGGTTGACCGACATGGATCTCTCAGATCTGACGGACTTCATTCTTTCTAGTCTGTTTCATTTAAGAGGCACTTCCTGTTGTATATCTGCCCTGTCCCCACCACCACCACCACCATATACCATCCTTTTAAGAATCACTTCTATCACTCTGGAAGGCAGCATTTCTGTGCCTGTTTGTGGAACGTGATCCTGCTCCCATCCACAGGTAAGGGGCCAGAAGGGCTTAATCTCAGCAGGGCCAATCACATTTCTCTTCTACAAATATGGGCATGAAGAACTCAAACACAGGTGGTGGCTATGGAGCTTAGAGAGATGATGAACACCAGGACAGGATGGCCATATCCTGCCATGTGCACAAAAGAGCAAACTTATCTCACAGGAAGAGAAGAACAAAGTAGTCCCACAGGGAGAGAGACAAGACCACATAGCTAGACAACCTTGACAACTTTCTAGTTCCTTCCTTCCAACTCCAATGCAGCCTAGATATATGTCTCGCCCTTGGGTCTAGGCTCATCTACACCCCATGAGTCTCCTTCTACCTTAAACTCCTCTGAGTCTGCCTCTATTATTTGCATTCAGAAAAGGAGTCTGGAAAAGCAATTAACGTTATCATTCAGATTAAGAGTCTACTAATGGTTATTGAATACCTATTATGTGCCAGGCATGGTTCCAGAAACATTGCCAGGACTCATCTCACTTATCACCACCTTCATCAGCAACATCAGGAACATTAGTATCAAAAAGTGTTTATGAAGAGCCTACTCTTGTATAACACTGGGCTAGACTGAAAGATAGTGACACCAGCTGGGTCCATGTCCCCTGATAGTTTTCTAGACAGGCATTCTGATTTGAAGACAAATGTACAGGGCATTAAATTAAGGCACAAAGAGACAGTGAGATATTTGCCTTATTATCAGGTTAGGAGAAGAGAGGGAGGCCAGAGCCAGGCAGAGCAGCTAAGGGGACACAGGGCATTGTAGGTGGGGAAGTGGGGGCCAAATCCCAGGGGAGGGAAATCCTCAGGCTTGCTCCATTTGGACAAAGGAAAATACAGAAAGGGATATAAAAGAGGCTGAAAAACTGTCAGTCCTGGGTCTGCATCCCACAGGGGGAGAGGGTCCTTCTCTAATCAGCGAGGGTCTGCTTGGTCTCTGAATTCAGGCAGGAAGAACTGAGGGCAGACTGAATCAGGGGACAGGTGTTAGGGTTGAGAGAAGAGCTGGGAGAAATCTGCAGCATTGATGTTGACCCACCTGCAGGTCCCAGTAAGCCTCCAGGAAACCTGCAGCAGGAGACAGCTGGCAGGACAGGGTGGTGAGAAGAGAGAAACATCCAAAGAGGAAAGCACGAAGTAGAGAGAGGAAGTGAGGACCGGGAGGGTCAAAGGGATCTAAAGACAGAGGAAAGAAGGGGCACCTGGGTGGCTCGGTCGGTTAAGCGTCCGACTTCGGCTCAGGTCACGATCTCACGGTCTGTGAGTTCGAGCCCCGCGTCGGGATCTGTGCTGACCGCTCAGAGCCTGGAGCCTGTTTCAGATTCTGTGTCTCCCTCTCTCTCTGACCCTCCCCCCTTCATGCTCTGTCTCTCTCTGTCTCAAAAATAAATAAACGTTAAAAAAAAATTAAAAAAAAAAAAGAGACAGAGGAAAGAAGCAGAGGAAGAAAAGTTAGACAGGAATGGAAGGAGCAGGGTGGGTCAGAGGCAGGGAGGGGTCAAAGACTAAAAATGTAAAACAAGACAATGAAACACCCAAGCCAAGAACTGTAAAAAACCAGAGACAGTGCAGGAGGGGGAGACAGAGAGGAGCAAAGAGACAAAACTCTGGAGAGGGGGTGTGGGAGGCCAACAGAGTCCTGGAGAAAGGGGGCTCTCCTGGCCCTTCTCGCCATTGCCCCCGAGGACACTTTTCATTCCCCCAATCTTTCTGGCTGGAAACTGTAAGAATTGTTTTCTCTCCATTCTATATGTGGAGAGCTGAGCACTGTGCTTTGTCTTTCTTCCATATATCCCTGACATCCTCAATCCTTGTCCCCCTCACATCACCCTGGATGACTGACAACGGAGCTTGTCCCTGCACACCCCCCACCCTGACTCTCAGCATGGTCTTTATCCGGGTCCCAATGACAATAATCTCTCCCATTTATCTACTGCTTTGCAAAGAATTTACGAGACGACCTCTCACCCCCCTGATTGCTCTGTGAGTTAATATTACTATGCCCATTTGACAAATCCATTCATTCATTAAGCCAATATTTCTTAAGAACCATGCCCAGCTCCATGCTCAGAGCTAGGGATTCAACACCGAACATGACAGGTACAGCCCCTGTCCTCCCAGACCCACAGATATTAGACAACTAATTACAACTGTGACAAGTGCCATGAGGGACAAATAGAGGGTGCCATGAAAATAGATGACAGAAGGCCTAGCTTAATCAGAGTGTCAGGGAAGTAACATCTCAGCTGAGCTCTGAAGGAGTAGGGAAGCTGAAGTTCGGAGAGGTTATTAGAACTGCCCGAGGTCCAGAAGCTACAGATCTAGGCCCAAAACCGTCATCTTCTGAATCAGTGCGGTACTCTGCCTTCCATGCTGTTGCACCCTTGCGTAGGCCACGTTGCTAGGCATGGAATACACAGAGACAGGCACCACTCTCTTGCCTTCAGAGAAGATGCCCTTGTTCCAGAACCTCAGTGGCTTTCTCTGGTCCTCTCACATCAACCCAAACTCCTCTGCCTATATCCCGAGGCCTCCATAATCTAGCCACCCCCTAACTCACTCACCCTTCTCCCTCACTGTTCTGTAGCCCATGTATTACACATTAGCGAAGGCTTTCTCTGGTCCTGGCATGGTGGCAATAGATTTCTAGTTAGCCATGACAAATGACTCTACTGCACCCCCCATCTCCTCACTGTTCCAGGTTGTGGGGCATTCTGGAATTCATTTGTATATTTATTCATTCATGTAACACTCTTAAGCTTCTGCTATGTGCCAAGTGTACATCCTGCTGGCACTCTTTCTCCTCCCTGAATTTTCATTTCTTTTACTCTCCACTAAGCTAAATCCTACTTACCTTGAGCCTCGTCTCCCATATTTTAAATCCTTGACAAGAGTGTAATGAGAGGAATAGAGATCCCAAAGTTAGAACACTGTGTTCAGATCAACTATGGCATAAAGTTTCTCAACCTTGGTTAAGGTTTCTCAGCCTTTAAAATGGTGAAATGAGGGGCACCTGGGTGGCTCAGGTGGTTGAGCGTCTGACTCTCGATTTCAGCTCAGGTCATGATGTCGCAGTTTGTGAGATGGAGCCCCACATCGGGCTCCTGCACTGACAATGAATGCAGTGCCTGCTTGGGATTCTCTCTATCCCTCTCTCTCTCTCTGACTCTTCCACACTCATGTTTGCACTCTCTCTCTCTCAAAATAAATAAATAAACACTAAAAAAATAAATCTTTAAAATGGTGAAATGATCACAGCAACAGAAATGTTGGCAGAAGAACTAAAACGCCAAAATAAGATGAGTTCTTGTACAAGAGCCCTTTGTAAATTGCTGTACACGGTTAAGGAACAGGAGTCGACTGACTGCTGGCTCACCCGGAGCTCTCTCTTCTCCACACCCCTGTTTGTGCATCCTCCACGCACAGCCCCCGTGTTTTCTCCCCACCCCACCCCACCCCCAGTCACTGTGCTGGTCTGCTCTCCTGGGTTACAAGCAGGCTGAGGGGTGAAGACACGCCATCCTCTTGCATCGCGCGCAAGTGCCGAAGGAAGGGCTGGGCACTTGGGAAACCAGGTTTGTGGAGATGGAATGTTCCTCAAGTCTCAGCACGGTGTCCAGGGAGTGTTTGCCCCAGCCTGACAGAAAGGGAAGGAGGCCGGCAGAAGAACTCACACTTTGACTCCTGGCCAGCAACTGCCCAGAGCAGAAACCTGCAGGGCTGTCAAAGAGGTGGGCAGCCCGGTTCTTCGTGCCACGTGGCCTCAGGGTCCCCAGGCTCTGCCGGGGGCTCCGTGCCACCATACCTTGCAAATAAGAACCACTACCCGAGAGACTGATTGGAGGATGAAGCTGGGTTTTCTAGC
Source organism: Panthera leo (assembly GCF_018350215.1). Taxonomy (NCBI): domain Eukaryota; kingdom Metazoa; phylum Chordata; class Mammalia; order Carnivora; family Felidae; genus Panthera; species Panthera leo. The sequence goes on from NC_056686.1 coordinate 95,360,886, forward strand.
AATTGTTAAAGTCCCCGTTCCCTTTGCCAGCCTTGCTGAAGCTTCTCTCTAGCCCTGGAATTATAGCAATAAATTTCCATTTAGTCATGACAAATGACTCTGCTGTTCCCCTCTCCCTCCGCCTAGCACCACCTCCTTGTTCTGACTGCTCCCTCTCAGAGACAGCTGAGGGGCCTTTCCTTCAGGCGACACCCGCAGATACCGGCATTTCCAGTCCTCAGAAGCTGGGATCGGTCCAGGCTGCCGGTGCCCCGGAGTGCGGAGAGTCTAGGGTGGGGAACAGACGAGGACCAGAGGAAAAGACACGCTGGCTTGCCATGTGCACCAGCCTTCCCTAGGTAAAGTCATGGAGGATGCAGGCAAAAGCAAGAAGAGGAAATGAATGTGAATAAGAGGCTGATGGGAGAGGGGGAGGGCAGAGGGAAAGGAGGAAGAGGCCAAAGATGTTCATTAGTTGCATTGATTCAAGGGGAAAGGCGAGTGATTAAATAATTCACCCCCAAGGAAGAGCTCCTGCTCCCACCTTCCTTCCTTGGCAGGAAGCAGGGATAATTTCCTAGCCGAGTGGCTCTGCCTCACCCCTTCTGAGCTGGGGTTTATAAGATGAGGGCATGCTGAAGAATGGGGCTCCACAGCCAACTCTCAGAGATGCATACTAGTGGAGGGGAACGGGTCGTGCAGGCAGCACCTCAGAGGGGATGATCCCCCCACCTGTCTCTCTCGGCTTTAGAAGGTATACATGGAATGGGAGGTATGCTCAGCTCAGTGAGGCCTACAGGGCAAGCCCCCGGTCCCTGAGCACAGGCCATGAGCCTGAGGGTGCTGGGAAGGGTGGGTGGATGCTGGCAGGGCCTGGAAAGGTTTCCATCTTCAAAGTGAGCAATCTTCTTCATTCTCAGAGTCCAAAGCCAACTATAACAATGTGCAGAAGGGAGGGAAGCTAGCAGCCCCTCTGTGTCCCTATGTGTCGGTGCTTTCTGTTTGATTAACTAAAGCAACAATTCACTGCACCCCTGAGACCTGCCAGGCACAGAAGTACAGAAGGGAGACACGGTCCCTCAAAGATCCTTCTGTCTAGATAGGGAGACAAACTGTCAGCAAGACATTTCCATACAGTATGGTAAGGGCTGAGATTGGGGGATGTACCAATGTATGGGGGTGGCATGGGGGGCTGAGGGGGAAGCAAGGCTGAGGGCTTCTAGAAGGTTTCCCAGAGAAGGTGGGTGCTGGAGCCTAGCCTTGGAGCTGACTGTCCATTTGGTTGGCCCAGAAGGTGCCCCCTAGGTCTGCCGCTTCAGATGCTCCAGGCCAGGCTCCCTTTGCCTGGTCGCAAACCTCTCAGATTTTGCCATCTTCCATCTAACTTCCTCCTGCAGCCTTAGAATCCCTACAAAGGAAAAAGAAGCTTCATAGCCCAGGCCCTGCTGAGACAAGGTGGACTCCAGGCATCTGACAGGAGAACATCAGGATCCCAATCAGAGCGTTCCCTCACACAGACTTCTGCTATGAGACTTTGCCCTGTCAGCTCATTACCACATTTATAGCAAGTACAAGACAACTCTTAAAAGCATTCCCTTTCAATGCACTCTTTAGGGTATACAGGAGTGCAAATCCAGGCTGAGGACAGAAGAGGGTCCAGCTGCCCCTGGACTATTCCTCCCCTCGGAGAGAAGTAAGAAGATGGTCCCCCCCTCCCTTTCTCCTCCTACATTCTTCTCTGATTCTTGGCCAGGTATATCCACTTCCTTTTCAACCTAGGATTTAGTAGCAGCTGATTCAAAGAGTAAGAACAGATCTTTTCTCTGTAAGAAGTGTCCCCAAGAGAACTGAAAATCAGTAACTCCCAAGGGAGCTGGAGGAGAAATTAAGTCATACGGTGTATCCCAAGTTTCCAAGAAAGACCTGGAATGCCTTCACAAGACAGAGGGATGACTCCTTCCCTCTCACCTCAGCAATGTCCTTTTCGGCCCTGATTTTTCTACCCAACTTCCAGGACTGAGCCAGGCTACACTTCTCCATTTGCCTGACGAAGCGTATGGTCTGCCTGCTCCCTCCACCACCACCACCGGATACACACACACACAGCAGGGTCCCAGGAAGCAGCCCAACAAGTTACTAAATTTAGCCAACTTCAGCAAAGTTTAAATAAGAAGCTCTGAACAAACTAATAATCCTTTCCCTCCTAATTGTTAAAGCCCAACATTAGCAACAAAACTTTTCCCCAAGTAGCTACTTCACACACGTGGACATACTCACAGAATCCTTCTTTGACTCGGGCTGGGGTTACAAAAGGAAAGGAGGCACGCTGAGTGCAGCCGACATGGGCACAGCCATGGTTAGGAATCCAGAGATGACCCACACGATGGATCGTTTCTTACACCCACTTATTCCACTTCGTGACTGAAAGCGATGTGACATAGAAGCCAAGTTCCAAATTTGAGACCCAAGTGCTGGAAGTTCAGAAGCATTGCAAGGTCTCTCTTCCCGTGCCACTCATCTTCGCTAGGAATCAAAACATGCAAGGGACCTGAGATATCCTCTAAGCCAACAAAAGGTGGAAGTAACCTAATCAGGCCAAAGTTAATGTAGAACCTACAGCACACCCATCATGCAGCCATTGGTTCTTCCAAAATCAGGTGCAGCAGAGAGGAAGAGACAGACTGACAGATGGAGACATTCACAATGACAGGCAGAAGAGAGCTCTTTGGGGACCGCACTCCCAACCTACATTGCAGAAATCAGCTGATCAGCTACTCCACGTTTAATACCTTTTCAAGGTGCTGTGGAGACTGCAGAAGAGGAGTAACACAGGGCAGCACCTGATAACAGTGTCTGGTCCAGAGTCACATCAGAAGTGCTCATTAAAAATTTGCTGCCTTAAAAAAAAAAAAAAAAAGAAAAGAAAAGAAAATTTGCTGCCTTGCATTGCACCAAGCCGTGATAATAAAAACCAATACCTATTGGGTGCTTGCTGTGTGCCAAGGACCCTGCTCTAAGCTCCTAACGTGTACCCATCTCATTCAATCCTTACCACAACTTTAGAAGCAGGTAACTCCACCCACCTTTTCTCAGGTAATGAGACTGACGTGCAGGAAGGGTAAGGCCCGGGTCTCCCACTTGGCAAGTGGGGGCAGGACTATGCGCTCAACCACCAGATTATAGAAGATATGGGACACCCATATTTTACATCCAGCTGTGGCACTCATAAGCCGTGTGGCGCGAGATCGCTCAGCAAGTTACTTAACCTCTCTGAACTCAACTGAAAAATGGTGAAGCACTGACCACCTCCCGTTGCTGCGGGGAGGGTTAGTCAGCCCTTGCCTAGCAGAGCCTTGAACGCAAGGGCCTTGAATACTCACTGTCCGCACTGTGTAACACACCCATTCCCTCAGAGAGAGCTCAGTGTAGGAAAGACTACCATGCGCGACATAACCAAAATGAACAGTGCCTCCACTTCCTCGGTAGAGGTCCTAATCTGCTAGGACCTACCTCATAAGGCTGTTCACTGTGACGATAGACTGAGTTCATGCATAAGAGCATTCAGGAGAGAGTGCACTGGCCCAAAGTATGCGCTTCGTGAATGGTGGCTCTTACCACGGTTGCTGGCACTTCCTCCTCACCGTTATTATTACTGGTTATAGAAATTTACTATGACTGCACTTCAGAAAACTGGGCTGGAGGGCCGCAGAAAGACTGTGCAGGGCCCAGGCTGGGCCGAGAGGGATGGCCAAGACTGTAGAGACAGTGCAATGAGCAGACACTACGGACTCATGGGAGCCAGGGAAACGGGATTCTGGCCTCCTTGTGGGCCGTGGGAGTGTTCATCCAGGTGCAGAAGAACCCACGCTGCTTCCTCCTCAAACTGGGGTCAGTGGAATAATAACAAACTCCTCTGTGGCCTGGTCTTGTGGCCACCAGCCCTGGGGAGGTATCTGGCCTTGCTGAGAAGTGATCAAATCAGCTGTTCCTAGACTCTCTGGGAACTAAGAAAGCTGCTTCCCAGGAGCCTGGCAAGGCCACCCCCACCCCCCACACACACACACTGCACCCCTGAAAAGAGCAAGAAACCCCCAAACAGGTCCAGAGCCCCACTTTCTCTCCTCTCCTCCACCTCCCTCGCGCCCCGGCCAAGCCAGCAACTATGGCTGGCTGGCTGTGGGATTTGTGTGCTGTTTATGGTGCTGGCTTATTATTCTTGAACCTGAAAGCTTTACTGGGTATTAAATTCCAGCATCGGGCCACAGTTTTTGCTCCCTAGTGAAGGGAGGAGAGAGAGAGCTTTAATGTCCTGCAAAAAGTGGGCCTGAATCATTTATGAATGGGCATCACAGGAAGCCCAGAGCCAATGTTAGGACAAGGGCTGCTTCCAGAAGGAAAAGGTCTGGCTCTGCCCTCATCCCATCAATCCAGAAGCCCTTGTTAGCAGGATCACATGAACTGTTCCCGTCATCATTTAAGGATATCCTGGAGGTGGGAGAATGTTTTCAGAGGCAGCTGTTCACCGTGTGAGGACAAAGCCAGGGGCAGGCAATCAGATTCTTGCGCTAGGAGAGAAGCTGTGTCCTGCCTGGATCCCTTGGCTTATTTAGCTTTAGCTTTGTTCCTGTTGCAATGTTTTAAAATTACATGCGACTCTCCAGGGGCTGGCTGACCAGGCCCCGAGGGAGGCCTGCAGGCAGGTGGGCCCCTTCAGTTGAACAAACCGAAGTGGGTTGTGGATTCCGGCCACTTTCTTCCAGCCTCAGCTTGGGCTGGGGAATGTGCAAATGCAGAGTCAAACAGCTTCTACTATTTGTTTTTTGTTTGGGGTCACTAAGTCAGCTCCTCCGTTAGAAACGGGATGTTTCATTTTAGAATCGTGGAAGCATAATGCCGAAAGGAACAGAAGGCAAACAGAACCAGATGAATCATGAGCATCTGGAGGCAGGCCCTTTTCCTCTCCAAACCACCCCCTTCCCTTCTTCATCCCCAAGCAACTTTATAGGCGTTGAAAATACAGCTTTCCTTTTCATAACTGAAAGAATTTGGTAATTTCCAGCCACCACAGACTACCTGTCCGCTTCTTATTCATGCCCTTGTGGTAGCCAAGATTCTGAAATACAGAAAGAGACAGAGCTAACCCAGAAAGGTGGTGGCAGTGCTAGTCTGGAGCCCAGGTCAAGGACAGTCCAAACCTGCAGGACCCCCACCCCCACGCAATACTACAACCCAAGTAGGGCTGAGAAGTCTGGTCTTGGAGCACTGGACAGGATTCCCCACATGTGGGAAAATGAAATGATCTCCTTGACATCACAGAGACGTTGGGAAAGCCATGGAGGTGGTGATGGCAACGACCCCTTATATCCTGGAAAGCAGGGGCCCTCATTTGTGCTCTGGCTATGTCACCAACCAACTGCAGAACTTGGGCGTGACCTCTCCTCCCTGCCTTATCCTAGACATGAAGGAAGGAATTGATGACTCCTAAAACCTCCCCAACTCTGTGATTCTGGACTGGCCCCAATCCCTGGAGCTGGGTGGCCTCTGGAGGTCTTTGGCAGGCCTGCCAGCCCTGAATTGCAGGGGTGGGGAGAAGCTGAGCATCAGGGTATCGGACTAGCCTGCTCCTAGAGAGACATCCCCACACTTGGCTGGGGTCTGGTGCCAATAGCTGAGTGCTAAGGACAGTAACCCACGGACTCCTCCCAATCAGGAGCCAGGCAGTCTCTCCAGCAGCAAATGGAACATTCCAGCAGCAAGAATTGCCATTGTTTTCCCTTGGGCTCAGGGTTTAGGCTCAGGGGCCAGTCAGGTGGATTGAAGTGCCATCCTCATCTGGCAGCTGGCTTTCCCCCAGAGATGAATAGCCTCCCCTTCTTCCTACTTTTTAAAGCTTGAAGCTCCCTCCCCCAAAATTGAGAGAAACATTCACCAAATGCCAAATCCAAGTCAATCTGGAGCTCTGGCGGAGTTTGAGCGGTGGCTCAGACAGGCAGAGTAAGTGGGGTGGCGGGAGGGGAGCGTGTGGTCCCAGGAATTGAGAGGGGCAGGAGCACAGAGCCCTCAGCCCAAGGTAGACAGCAGGATCCTGGAGTAGATCCTAGAGGATGTATTCTTGGACAGCCTAAGATCTGAAGCCAAGAGAATTCGGGAAGCATCAGAAGCATCATGACGCACAGAGCTGAGAGTCTGGGCAGGGAAATGAGGCTTGGGCAAGAAGACCTTTTAGCAGAGATCACAGTGCTGCATGGAAAACACTGTCACAGGAGCTAGAACTGAATGGGCCCTCTGCCACCTGCCACCCACCTTTGGGCCTCAGTTCATCCTCTGAGAGTGAGCTGGTCAGGAGAATCCTCAGGAAGCCTAGCCACGAGCAGCAAGGTAAATAGCACTTCCCAGGCCATGGGTCCTGAGGCCGTTGTTGCTTTGCTGCTATGGGGAAAACCTCTGCTAACTTTCCCTTCCTGGGCCCAAGTTTCCTGCACTGCCAAAGAAAGGGACCAGACTAGGTGGTTCCCAAAGCCCCTTCCAGCTCTGACATTTTGGGATTCCGTGATAATACATACATACATACATACATACATACATACATACATACGAAAGAAAGAAAGAAAGAAAGAAAGAAAGAAAGAAAGAAAGAAAGAAAGAAAAGAAAAGACTGAGAGAGACGATGAAGGTGAGAGAGAGAAGCTTTAAAAAGAAGAAAAAAGAAGAGCCAGGCCAGCACGGGACGGGAGGATTGGCAACCTATTATGGCAGCTGAGCTTTGGAGAGTGGGCTAGAACCTTCAGAGCTGGAGCCCTGGGTTGCATTAAGAGGAATTAACTCGTCAAGGCCTAGAACTTCTCTGTACATTTTCAGCCCAGTCACCAGAGGCCAATGGTCAACTGGGGCCCTCGGCCTTTAAACCTAGAGATTGTTCTGAAGGCCCCTGGCAAACCCAGACCCCTACTCTGGAGAGCTCAGACTCAAAAGAACAGAGGACACTCGCTCCTCTAATTATATTTTCCACACAAGGGAAACCTGAGAGGTTCCTGGGCCTGTGGCTACCGCCAAAGTCTGCCGCTCAAGCAGAAGTGGGGCAGGGCCAGCCCGGCCGGGAGGATTAATGACAGTGATTGAATATTTTATAAGTGGAATATTGTGTATTTTCCAAAACCAAATGGAATGTCATTTTTTTTTTCCAAGAGAGATGGGGAATGTCACTGTCCTCGTTTCCCATTCAGACCACATACTCCATGGCAAGCAAGATGAATGGGACTGGGAGCTTCCTGGGGAGAAGGGGAGAGGCAGAAAGGGAAAAAGATCCTTCTTCACTTTGTCCTCTCCCTGCCAGTCTGACCCCACACTGCTGCCTCCCTCATCCCCTAGTTCTTGAACCCACTGTCCTCCGGACCATGCAGCAGTCAATAGCTGACTGGGGATATGTCCCCTTCCTGACCCCCCTGTGGTCAATGTACCACACAGAGATCAAACCACAGGATCACCTAATCCATCCCGTTGTTTCCAAGAAACAGAGTATCAGACATGACAACTTTGCTCCCAGATCTCCTTTTGTGACCTTAGACCAAGGTCTCATATTCTTAAGGAATGCTTTCCTTTCATCTAACTGAAGTCCATCTTGCTGCAGATGAAGGGTGTGTCCTCTCAATGTTGACTCCCCTGGAGAATGAACTCTCACTGGCCTCCCTCCTTGGGGTGGAAAGCCCTGCCTGTTCCTGATGTGAAAGTCTTTGGGGCTGAAGTGCTTCAGAAACCCTGGATCTAGCATTGCCTCCTAACTCATCCTCTTTAAATGCGTTATTGGCCTGTGCGAATGGAACTATTTAGTTAGCGCCGGAATCGTGAGAGGCCCCGTCCTTTCTCAATACCCCATTACATGCTCCAAGGCCACCCACATGCTCTGCTACTTTGCATTTGCCCTGCAATCTTTCATGCCAGTTGACTTTTCATCTCCAAATCCCTTTTCACATTAAACACAAACCCACACACTCTGTCCCATTTTCCTTTGAAATAAATCATAAGCCCATGCCAGAAACGACTCAGGGTGTTCTCTGGAATTTGTAAACAGCATTAAAGTCTTGTGGGAAATGTCACAGAGTGTTGGTCTGAATTTATTAAGTAATTTCTCAGCTTAAAATATATCTTTCCAGCCTGCTGTCTGACAACATTTACCTCTAATGGAATTTTATCCACTCTTGATCACTAAGCACACTCCCATCACAGAGCGCAGATTCCCAAGCTCCCCCTGTTCGGTTCTCCAGCTGGGTAGACTTCAGGCATGCTTGCCATGCACCCGCTTCTCAGAAGCCAAGCACCAGGACTCTGGCTGTTCTATAGTGTTGAAGGCACAAGTAGGCCCTCACAGTGCACACACAGGGTTGTAGTTGAGCTTACACCCATATTCATAACAGCCACTTCCGGGTAACAGAAGTGTCAGATCAGAGAATGGCTTGAGGGAGGAAATTTCGTCTCCCCAGATCTCCATCAACCTTCAAGCTACCCCAGACAGACCATGTGATGTGAAGCCAGGACTTAACGTACAAAATAACTTCAAGACCAGTCCCCTAGCCTACCTCCTCCTCTTCCACCAACTGACATCTATCAGCCCCCGCTTTGTAGACAGTTTGGCACTGTCCTTGGGGTTTTGAACCCTGGTTTCCATCAATCAAATTACACGTCCGTAAGGGGCAGCTGTTATGTACAAAGTTAAAGTGAAGTGAAGACATGACGAGGCCACCAGCTTGTGTCCTTCCTAGATGGGCCCCAGGCACTGTTGTCCTCCAGCGGTGACAGCAGGACTTCTTGGTCCCTGGACCCAAACTGACCAGACAGGGAGTGTTTCAGCAACATCGCCCAGCATCCCTTGGGGCCTGGATAGGACGTGGCACTCTAAGCCCAGCATCCAGAGTGCTAATTCCTGATGTGTCACAACCTGAATGTCAGCTCCTCTCTCCCCTGCCTGACACAGAACGTCGTATAACGAACTGGTCAAAAATCAGACAGAGTTGGAAGCCCCGTTCTGCTGTTTACCAGCAGTGTGACCTTAGACATGTCACCTGCTGTGATTTTATTATCTGGCTGGCCAGTGTCCCCTCGGCTTCTCTTTTTCTGATCAGACATATAAGTTCCTCAGTCTCTGTAAACTGTCTAATGACTGGTGGCAGAGAGAAGATCCATAGATGGCTGTTCATGCTGAGGTGTGACCAACACCTGCTCCCAAATGGGGCTCTTCTTGTATACCATGCTCTGGGGACCCAAGGACATTTTCAGCTCTCAAGAGGTTTGCATTTCTGGAGCTGAAGGTGAAAGCTGCCCACCCCACCACCCCACCCCCACCCCCCGCCTTCTTGTCAAGAGTCTCCAAGGAGGGCGTCTCTGTATGGTGAGTGAGGGAAAGGACAAAGGGAGCTGAAGGTCTTAGGAGATGCTGAAGCTCTGTCTCCGAGGCTACCAGCTTTCCTGAGGGGCCATTAACAAATAAAGTTGTAATATATTTAAAGGGTGCAACACAATGATTTGATATGTATACATTGTGAAATGATCTCTATCATCAAGTTAATTAACACATCCACCACCTCACATAGTTCCTTTTTTTCTCTTATCCTCATGAGAATGCTGAAGATGTACTGACAGCAAATTTCAAGTACACAGCACAATATTATTAATTGTAGACACCGTGCTGTGTCTTAGATCCTCTGGGCTTATCCACCTTCTAACTGTAAGTTTACACACTTTGGACAACCTGTGCCTGTTTCCCCCACCTCCCAGCCCCCCGGCAACCCCCACACCACTCTCTGTTTCTAGGAATTTGACTTTTTAAATTGAAACTAGATTCAAAGGCCAATCTCAGAACAGAAAGTACTAGGAAGGAATGAGAAATCTGAGACAAAATATCAACCGATTAAAACTCACCGGGCCAGGTTAAGAAGCCAAGTATAGAATGTGAATTTTGAAGGGCACCTGGTGGCTCAGTTGGTTGGGTGTCTGACTTTGGCTCAGGTCATGATCTCATGGTTCATGAGTTCTAGCCCCATGTCAGGGTCTGTGCTGATGGCTCAGAACCTGGAGCCTGCTTTGGATTCTGTGTCTCCCCCTCTCTCTGCCCCTCCCTACTCATGCTCTGTTTCTGTCTCTCAAAAATGAATAAATGTTAAAAAAATTTTTTAAAGAATCTGAATTTTGAAATTTTCTATTAGAAATCTTGTCCTGCTCTGGAACTTAGGCTCTATTTGAGTACATCCCTTCTCTAGTCTAAGAACATGACTACAAAGGAAATGGGATGGCAGGTGCATATACTAGAAAAAAAGTTTTATTTGGGGTTCCTCTTTATCTGGACTCAGGACAGTACCCAAATTCCTGTTTGACAACGTCGTCATAAACATGTTACAATCAATTACACGACTTTGCTTCACATCACATTTTAATTTGGGAAGACGTGGGAGACATCCTTGTTTCTTGAGGAGATTTTCAAATTGGTCTAAACTCACTGCAAATACATTGACAAACTCAGAGTGGGTTAGTTATGTGTATTCTAAACTCATCCTCTTTTTTTTTTTTTTTTTTCCATTTCTGAGGATGGCTTTCTAATCTTGTCTCCAACATCTAAAGGATATTTTAAGTCAATTGGGAGGCGGAATAAGCCATACAGTATTGGTTTACTTTATACTTTGGATTTTTAAATAAGTGTAAGGAATTATGAGACTATTTAAAATGTTTAATTCTGCCTCTTATGCCTTGATTAAAGCAGTTGTGCGAGAGGTTAGTCAAGACAGGCGCTCAGACAGCAGGTGGAAGGCAGGACAGAGTCCTGAAAACCCAGAGTGAGAAAGCCTGGCCCAGGGACTGTAAAATCCAAATTAATGAGCAAAGCTACATAAACAACAAAGAGCTGGAGACAAGTAGGAAGGTCAAAAGCAAACAGGCCAGAGATGAAGATAAACCTAGGATTAATTACAAATGAATTAAACCTACCAGCTCAAATTAAACAGCCAATTTTGCATTTGACATTTACGAGTATTCTTGTTAGTTACAATTTTTATTGGTACGTGTGTGTCTGTGTCTATGTTCTCAGAATGTGTTTCATTTGTATTTTTTTTCAATGTTCATTTGGAAACTTCTTTTTCTTTAAAAAAAAAAAAAGGACGTTTTAAAAAAATTCTTGTGGCACTTCCTGTCTCTGGAGCTGGTTTTGCAAGCCCTGGGGGGTGGGGAGGAGGGGAAATTGTTCTTCCATCCTGGTCTGCATCAGAATCCCTGGGAGACCCTGAGGCAACACGGCTGGGCATCTGCACTTTCTAGAGCTATTCGGTGAGTCTGAGGATCACTAAAACTTGGGAATCGTCTCCCCCACACAACAGCTCCCTCCGTGCCTGTAAGGGATGTGAGTAACCACTACTTAGTGCTTTACCTCTCTCACTTCTCTCCTTCGTTCATACTTGGGAGCCCATTAAAATAGAAGGAAAGTTATATGATTGGTAAGAACCCCTTGAGATAGTTTTCCTACCTTCAAGTTACAGATTATCTGGAGAACCTAGTAACAAGAAAGAGCATATCCACGGAAATGTCATCACTAACACTGGGTAACCCTGGATGGGAGCGAAGGCGGGGGGCGTCATATTTTGGCATACAGCTGGGAGGTCAGACTTGTGAGGGCTTGATGGCCAGGAGAGGCTCTATAATGAAAATGAGTCTTGAAGGGAGTGCTAAAGGATGGAACTTGGAGACTTGTTGCAGGGTAAGGGAAGGCTACAACGTGGGGGTGCTAGGCAGTTATCAGGTTTCCTCTCTCTGCAGTAGTTAAGATGTTAATTACAAGTTGCCTTTGGCCCCCACAGGCACTATCTAGTTAAAGCTCAAAGAGGAGGAATTTTTTTTTTTTTACCAGAGTCCATAAAATTGAGTACCAACTTAATTTTTATTCATTGTGAATCAATGCAGAAACCAGAATAGACCTAACACATTGTTGCGGAGTGTGTTTTGGAATCAAGACACATTCTTGGCTGGAATTGGAAAGGTGATAAAGCTAAAGAAAAAGCCACAGGTCTCCAATCCCACTTTGGTTACAGTTCTGCCCCCCCCACCCCAACCCCATCTCCCGACAGGATGGTCTCCAGGAATAGGAAGTCAGCAAAACCCAGCATGATGGATGTAGGGTTAATCACATTTCTGGGTTCAATAGAGGGTATATACAGTCCCACCCCTAAACCTGGGTAACTGGGCCTCTGCCATTGGCCAGTTTAGAGACCCCTGATGCCCTCTCCTCCTCCTGGGGATGCCCCGCCCCCCACAGAGTAAAGCCTAGGACACATGCCCACCAGGAGTCTTTGACCTCCCTTTCAGACAACAGTCTGGGTATCTATTCTCCGTTGCTGACCCAAAGCCATCTTATGCACACGATGATGACACATATGCAACTCTAGAATGCCAATTCTGAGATGAACCATCGGGGGCTTGATGGATAAGACAGAGGGAAGTAAAAAAGGAGGAAGAGAAAGGAAATTTCTTAGAAAGGAAATCTAGAACAATGGATGAGGAAGCATAGAGAACACATTGCAATGGGCAACCAGGAAAACACCAACTGAAGGAAATAGCTCTGTGTGAGAGAGTCTAAGAAAAAAGGGAATGATGAGGGAGATAGGGGCTAGGGGACAGGGCCTTGGTGGAATTTAACAGAGACCACAGACACAGGAGAAAATGTTCAAGAGGACCTAAATGAACTCTAGAAGGGCAGAAAACCTGCTTATAAATAAGGACCTGGTATCCAGAAGAAGGACCCAGTGACTCAAGGATCGAAGTTGGCCACGGGGTATAAAAGTCCATCTTGTACGTTAAACGTGGTCAAGCTACATTTAGTGACTCAGCCGAGTGCTTGTGGTTTACCTATTTCTTTTTATTTTTTTATTTTTTAATGTTTATTTTTGAGAGAGAGAAAGAGAGAGAAAGTACAAGTGGGGAAGGGACAGAGAGAGAGAGGGAGACACAGAATCTGAAGCAGCCTCCAGGCTCCGAGATGTCAGTACAGAGCCCAATGTGGGCTCGAACCCACAAACCGTGAGATTAGACCTGAGCCGAAGTCAGACACTTAACCTACTGAGCCACCCAGGTGCCCCTGGTTTACCTATTTCTATCTGCATACACTTAGAAATCTGGAACTCCTCTCACTGGAAGGAAAGAGAGTTTGTGCGAAGACCAGCTGGTTGGACAGGACTGTGCATTTGAACCATGAGGGAGCCACAGTGGAGAACAGGGCCACAATCCCAAAGTTAAAATCTAAAAATGAAAACAACTCAAAGTCTCTGGAGGAGCCAAGGTGGGGGAAGCATGGAAGTTTTTTTTTTTTGCATCTCACATCCATGAAATACAACCAGACCAACACTAAACCATCCTGCATACCTAGAAAACTGATTTGAGGATTAACACAACAATCTGCACAACCTGAACCACAGAACTCAGCAGGTATGCGGCGCAGAGAAAGCACCCTCCCCCAAAAGCAGCTGGAGAGAAAGTGGAAAAGTGGAAACAGCTGCAGGGACTGAACTAAAAAGGGAGAAAGGAGAGGGTTTAAATTCCATTAAGACTCTACAAATGGGGAGCGCAGAGTCTGAACTCTGCAGTTCGATACCTGGAGGTGCTCTGGTGGGAAGGGCGAATCCACAGGAGCAGAGTGGGGTCCAGGAAGTTCTTGGGCCACATGGGGAGAATTGGTTCCCTGATGGAAGGACATTCAGTAGAGGCTGTGTGGCCCCCGGTCCCAGCAGACCCCAGAGAACGGCCACATTCGCTGGTGCTGGAACCAGGTCGTTAAGCCTGGTGCCAGATGTGTGTTGTGATTTTCCATAATCCCTGAAATGCTGCCGCCACACAATTGTGTGAACTTTTTCTGGGGCGGGCTGGCGCCTGGCCGCAGTCCTTGGGCACCGGCAGCAGCGCAGTCCCTCGAACATCTCCGAGTGAGGCCGGCACCCGGCCATTGCTGGGTGAGACCCTCCCGTAGAGGACCTGAGCAGGTCAAAGCCGCGGTACCTCAGAAGCGAGGGGTCGGGAAACACAGCTGCATCTGAGATAAAACTCAGGAGGGAGGTGCCGCCTGGCAACCTGACGGCTTGGTCACGGACAGTGTAAAAGCAGGAGTGGACGGAAGCCAGAGACAAAGGACAGGTGCGTGATTGCTGCTCAGGGAGAGCAGAGTACAAATACTGCGTAGTTATGCGACACCATTTTCACCCCTCCTGCGCATGCGCATACACACCTACAAGCTCCACAACATTCCACCCCAGTAAGCTAAGCAGCACCATCTAGTGGAGAATGGAGCCATTACACTAAGCCCCGCCCAAATGGGCCAAACTGGCCCCTCAGTAACACCACAAATCTCTCCACCTGCTTAGTTTACAGGCTATAAAGTGCTTCATAGTTTGACCTCCAGGGTAAACCAATGTAATTTCAATCGTATTTCAGTCTGTTTGCTGGTCCGTGTATTCAATTTTCTTTTTTTCTTTCCCCTTTTTTGTTTTTCTTTTTCTTGAATACAGAAAGAGAAAAAATCTATTTTTATTTTCAATTTTTATCAAAATATTATTCTTTGCTTTTTCTACTATATATTTTACTTTTTTGTAAGATTTTCAAATTCGATTTTACTTCCATCATTTCATTTTATTCTATTTCATTGTATTCATTTTCTCAAATTTTCAAACGTTTTCCTTTTTTCCCCTTTTTCTCTAATCTATCAAGCTCTTTTCAATAACCAGAGCAAAACACACCTAGAATCTGCATCATTTATTTGGTTTGTGTGTGTGTGTGTGTGTTGTTTGTATTTTTTTTTTAATTTTTTATGTTTTATTTATTCTTGAGAGAGAGAAAGAGAGTATGAGCAGGGGAGGAGCAGAGCAAGAGAGGGACGCAGAGTCCAAAGCAGGCTTCAGGCTTCAAAATGATGAAATGGAGGAATTCATCCCCCAAAAAGAGAAGGAAGAAACGACAGCCAGGGACTTAACCAACACAGAAACAATCAAGATGTCTGAACCAGAATTTAGAATCACGATAATAAGAATACTAGCTGGGGTCAAAAATAGGTTAGAATCCCTCTCTGCAGAGATAAAAGAAGTAAAAACTAGTCAGGATGAAATAAAAAATGCTATAACTGAGCTGTAATCTCAAATGCATACCATGGCAGCAAGGATGGATCAGGCAGAACTGCAAATCAGCAATATAGAGGACAAACTTACGGAGCATAATGAAGCAAAAACAAAGAGGGAGACTAAAGCAAAAGAGCAGAGAATTAGAAGAGCAAAAGAATTAGAGAAATCAGTGACTCATTATAAAGGAACAACATCAGAATCATAGGGGTCCCAGAAGAGGAAGAGAGAGAGAAAGGGGTAGAAGTGTTATGTGAGCAAATCATAGCAGAAAACTTTCCAAACCTGGGGAAAGACACAGACATCAAAATCCAGGAAGCACAGAGGACTCCCATTAGATTCAACAAAAAACCGACCATCAACAAGGCATATCATAGTCAAATTCACAAAATAATCAGGCAAGGAAAGAATCATGAAAGCAGCAAGGGAAAAAAAGTCCTTAACCTACAAGGGAAGATACATCAGGTTTGCAGCAGACCTATCTACAGAAACTTGGCAGGCCAGAAAGGAGTGGCAGGATATATTCAATGTGCTGAATCAGAAAAATATACAGCCAAGAATTCTTTATCCAGCAAGGCTGTCATTCAAAATAGGAGAGATTCAAAGTTTCCCAGACAAACAAAAATTAAAGGAGTTCATGACCACTAACAAGCCTTGCAAGAAATTTTAGGGGGACTCTCTGAGGGGAGAAAAGACAGAAAAAAAAAGCAACAAAGACTAGAAAGGACCAGAGAACACCACCAGAAACTCCAACTCTACAAGAAACACAATGGCAATAAACTCATATCTTTCAGTACTCATTCTAAATGTCAATGGACTAAATGCTCCAATCAAAAGACATAGGGTAACAGAATGGGTAAGAAAACAAGATCCATCTATATGCTGTTTACAAGAGACCCACTTGAGACCTAAAGACACCTTCAGATTTAAAGTAAGGGGATGGAGAACCATCTATCATGCTAATGGTCAACAAAAGAAAGCCGGAGTAGCCATACTTACATCAGAAAATCTAGACTTCAAAATAAAGACTGTAACAAGAGATGAAGAAGGGCATTATATCATACTTAAGGGGTCTATCCACCAAGAAGACCTAACAATTGTAAACACTTATGCTCCAAATGTGGCAGCACCCAAATATATAAGTCAATTAATCACAAACATAAAGAAACTCATTGATAATAATACCATAAAAATAGGGGACTTCAACACCCCACTTACAACAATGGACAGATCAACTAAACAGAAAATCAACAAGGAAACAATGGCTTTGAATGACACACTGGGCCAGATGGACTTAACAGATAGCTTCAGAACATTTCATCCTAAAGCAGTGGAATACGCATTCTTCTCCAGTGCACATGGAACGTTCTCCAGAATAGATCACATACTGGGACACAAATCAGGCCTCAACAAGTACAAAAAATACCGTACATATTTTCAGACCACAACACTATGAAACTCGAAATCAACCACCAGAAAAAAATTTGGAAAGATAGCAATTACTTGGAGACTAAAGAACATCCTTCTAAAGAATGGATGTGCTAACCAAGAAGTTAAAGAGAAATTTAAAAAGTACATGGAAGCTAGTGAAAATGATAACACCACAGCCCCAACCCTCTGGGGCACAGCAAAGGTGGTGATAAGAGGGAAGTATATTGCAATTCAGGCCTTCCTAAAGAAGGAAGAAAGGTCTCAGATACACAACCTAACCTTACACCTTAAAGATCTGGAAAAAGAACAGCAAATAAAACCCAAAACCAGCAGAAGACAGGAAATAATAAAGATTAGAGCAGAAATCAATGCTAAAAAAAAAAAAACAAAAACAAAAACAGTAGAACAGATCAATGAAACCAGAAGCTGGTTCTTTGACAGAATTAAAAAAATTTATAAACCACTAGCCAGTTTGATCAAAAAGAAAAAGGAAAGGACCCAAATAAATAAAATCGAGAATGAAAGAGGAGAGGTCACAACCAACACAGCAGAAATACAAACAATAAGAGAATATTACGAGCAATTATATGATAATAAAATGGGTAATCTGGAAGAAATGGACAAATTCCTAGAAACATAGAAACTACCAAAACTGAAACAGGAATGAATAGAAAATGTGAACAGACCCATCACCAGTAAAGAAATTGAATTAGTAATAAAAAATCTGCCAAAAAACAAGAGTCCAGGGCCAGATGGCTTTCCAGGGGAATTCTACCAAACATTTAAGGAAGAGTTAACACCTATTGTCTTGAAGCTGTTCCAAAAAATAGAAATGGAAGGAAAACTTCCACACTCTTTCTATGAAGCTAGCATTACCTTGATTCAAAACCAGAGACCCCACTAAAAAGAACTATAGACCAATTTCCATGATGCATCCAAAAATTTTCATGATAGATGCAAAAATCCTCAACAAGGTATTAGCCAACCATATCCAACAATACATTAAAAAAATTATTCACCACGACCAAGTGGGATTTATACCTGGGATGCAGGGTTGGTTCAATATCTGCAAAACAATCAATGTGATACATCACATCAATAAAAAAAAGGACAAGAACCACATGATCCCCTAAATAGATGCAGAGAAAGCATTTGACAAAATACAGCATTCTTTCTTGATAAAAACTCTTAAGAAAGTAGGGATAGAAGGATCATACCTCAAGATCATAAAAGCCATGTATGAAAGACCCAACACTAATACCATCCTCAATGAGGAAAAAGTGAGAGATTTCCCTCCAAGGTCAGGGACAAGAAATGGATGTCCACTCTCACCACTGTTATTCAACATAGTATTGGAAGTCTTAGCCTCAGCAATCAGACAGCACAAAGAAATAAAAGGCATCCAAATCGGCCAGGAGGTGGTCAAACTTTCACTCTTTGCTGATGACATGATACTCTATATGGAAAACCCAAAAGATTCCACCAAAAAACTGCTAGAACTGATCTGTGAATTCAGCAAAGTGGCAGGATATAAAATCAATGCACAGAAATCGGTTGCATTCCTATACACCAACAATGAAGCACAGAAAGAGAAATCAAGGAATCGATCCCATTTAAAATTGCACCAAAATTCATAAAATACCTAGGAATAAATCTAACTAAAGAGGTGAAAAATCTATACACTGAAAACTATAGAAAGCTTATGAAAGAAATTGAAGAAGACACAAAAAAATGGAAAAATATTCCATGCACCTGGATAGGAAGAACAAATATTGTTAAAATGTCAGTACTACCCAAAGCAATTTACATATTCAATGCAATCCCTAAAAATAACACCATCATTCTTCACAGAACTAGAACAAAAAATCTTAAAATTTGTATGGAACCCAAATAGCCAAAGCAATCTTGAAAAAGAAAACCAAAGTAGTTGGCATCACAATTCCAGAGTTCAAGCTGTATTACAAAACTGTAATCATTGGGGCGCCTGGGTGGCTCAGTTGGTTAAGCGGCCGACTTCGGCTCGGGTCATGATCTCGCAGTCCGTGAGTTCGAGCCCCGCGTCAGGCTCTGTGCCGACAGCTCAGAGCCTGGAACCTGTTTCGGATTCTGTGTCTCCCTCTCTCTGACCCTCCCTCGTTCATGCTCTGTCTCTCTCTGTCTCAAAAATAAATAAGCGTTAAAAAAAAACTGTAATCATCAAGACAGCATGGTACTGGCATAAGAACAGATGCTCAGATCAGTGGAACAGAATAGAGAACCCAGAAATGGACCCACAAACGTATGGCCAACTAACCTTTGACAAAGCAGGAAAGAATATCCAATGGAATAAAGACAGTTTCTTCAGCAAGTGGTGCTGGGAAAACTGGACAGTGACATGCAGAAAAATGAACCTGGGCCACTTTCCTACACCATACACAAAAATCAACTCAAAATGGATGAAAGACCTAAATGTAAGACAGGAAGCCATCAAAATCTCCCAGGAGAAAGCAGGCAAAAACCTCTTTGACCTTGGCTGCAGCAACTTCTTACTCAACATGTCTCTGGAGGCGAGGGAAACAAAAGCAAAAAATGAACTACTGGGGCCTCATCAAAATAAAAAGCTTCTGCACAACGAAGGAAACAATCAGCAAAACTAAAGGCAACTGACAGAATGGAAGAAGATATTTGCAAATGACATATCAGATAAAGGGTTCATATCCAAAATCTATAAAGAATTTCTCAAACTCAACACCCAAAAAACAAATGATCCAGTGAAGAAATGAGCAAAAGACATGAACAGACACTTCTCCAAAGAAGAAAAACACTTCTCCATCCAGATGGCCAACTGACGCATGAAAAAATGCTCAACATCACTCATCATCAAGGAAATACAAATCAAAACCACAATGAGATATCACCTCACACCTGTCAGAATGGCTAACATTAACAACTCAGGCAACAACAGATGTTGGTGAGGATGAGGAGAGAGAGGATCTCTTTTGCATTGTTGGTGGGAATGCAAACTGGTGAAGCCACTCTGGAAAATAGTATGGAGGTTCCTCAAAAAATTAAAAATAGAACTACCCTACAACCCAGCAATTGCACTACTAGATACTTATCCAAGGGATACAGTTGTGCTGTTTCGAAGGGGCACATGCACCCCAATGTTTATAGAAGCACTATCGACAATAGCCAAAGTATGGAAGGAGCCCAAATGTCCATCCATCGACAGATGAATGGATAAAGAATATGTGGTATATATATATATATATATATATATATATATATATATATATATATATACACACACACATACTACAGTGGAGTATTACTCGGCAATCAAAAAGAATGAAATCTTGCCATTTGCAACAACATGGATGAAACTGGAGGATATTATGCTAAGCAAAATTAGTCAGAGAAAGACAAATATCATATGACTTTACTCATGTGGAATTTAAGATACAAAACAGATGAACATACAGGAAGGGAAGTAAAAATAATATAAAAACAGGGAGGGGGACAAAACAGAAGAGACTCTTAAATATAGAGAACAGAGGGTTGCTGGAGGGGTTGTGGGAGGGAGGATGGGCTAAATGGGTAAGGGGCACCAAAGAATCTACTCCTGAAATCATTGTTGCACTATATGCTAACTAACTTGAATGTAAATTAAAAAATAAATTAAGCAACAATTTTTAAAAAATAGTAAAAATAAAAATGAAAACAACTCTCTGCCTTCCTGCAGGTGGAGGTGGCCAAAGGGCACCATCAGTTGCTGCCAGACACCCTGTGCTTTTATGCATACTTTTATTTATCTACATTACATGATGGTTGGGGGAAAGGAGTGGTTTCATTTTGTTTTAGAACTCCCCACCTTCACCTTGGGTTAACCAAAGACACCTCAGATATAATAAAACGAGCACTGGAATTCATAAAACTGTACATGTGGGATGCGATGTACCAAAGCTAGAGAGATGGATTAATATACAAATCACAGAAGATGTGAAAAGTGAGGAACAAAGAGAAATAGTTGAAGAGCGTCCTTGGAGAGAAGAAAATTTAGGTGGAAAAAAAGACAGAAACAAAAGCAGTTAGTTTTTTTTTAATGGAAGGAAAAAAGGAAGGAAGGACGGAAGGAAGGAAGGAAGGAAGGAAGGAAGGAAGAAGGAAGGAAGGAGGGAAGGAAGGAAAGGAAAGGAAGAAGGAAGAGAGGGAGGAAGGAAGGAGGGAGGAAGGAAAGGAGAGAGAGAGAGAGGCAGGGAGGGAGGGAAATGAGTGGGTAGGTAAATAGGGAATAGAGCAAGGCAGAAGGAAAATAAATGTTCTCTGAGTAAAAATATCCTCATCCACATGAAAACAAGGGTATTTTCTGCATTTCATTCAACCTCTTTGTTGGTTGTTGTTTGGTTTTAAAAAGCAGCAGGGAATGTCAAACAGCTGTTTTTACAGCTTCTGTCACTTTGTCGAAGCCAGCCTATGCAGTCTGACGGCCGGAAACACCCAGACAGCAGCAGACAGCAGCGCGGGTGGCGGGTGGCAAGGCGCTCTGTGAGCAGATGGGCCAGGTCTGCAGGCGGCGTGGCAAGAGACGGTGCCTGGCCTCCTCAGAGCCGGGACCAGGACCCCTGGGAATGCTGCTGGAGAGAGATAAGCAAACACTGGCGGCAGTATTTCTCTTTCCTGATTGAAAAAAAAAAAAAAAAAAAGCACCTAAGGATAATCTTCCCCCAGTGGAGACAGCACAAAAGCATAAAACCGTGAGTCAGGTAATATGGACTTAGGGCCCAACTCTACCATTTCTGAGCTGTATGATCTTAGGCTGGTTCTATCACCTCGGAGAGTCTCAGTTTTCCCCATTGATAAAATGGGGATAATACTTCACAGGGTTCTCATGAGGATTAAATAAGGTAATCACATGGCATAAAGCCTAGAATATAGTAGGCAGTCAATGAGCATGTTAAAACCCCACATTTGGTTCAAAAGAAAGAGAGAGAGAAATAGAGAGAGAGATGATACGGATACAGAGACAGATCAATAGAGAGAAAGATGGTAAAGACACAGAGAGAGACTAGGGTCCAAGAAAGTCCTCCAAAGGAATGTTTGGTTTCTTTTTTTTTTTTTTTTTTTTTTAGTGCTTATTTATTTTTGAGAGAGAGACGGAGAGAGAGCACGAGCAGGGGAGAGGCAGAGAGAGAGGGGGACAGAGGGTCCGAATTGGGCTCTGCTCTGACAGCAGAGAGCGCAATGTGGGGCTCAAACTTAAGAACCACGAGATTATGACCCGATATAAGGTCAGATGCTTAACCGACTGAGCCATCCAGGTGCCCCGGGAATGTTTGGTTTCTGATAAATGTGGGAAGGGACTTCTCACACTCCCTCCTCTCCTCCCACTGTCTGCCAATATCGAGCCCATTTGGAAATCACAGATGTGGATTCTCCTGTCTACCTCCCTTCCCAAATAAACCCTCCAGCAGCATCAGTATTAACCCTGCCAAGTCGGATAGAGCTCTCCATCATGGCAGGGGACCCCCAGGATGGTGGCCTGCTCCCTCCTGAGAGTCGCTGTGCAACTTCATGGTGCGTCTGTTGGGGCACGAGTGGGCGGCAAGAGACAAAAGCACCAGATGATAAGGGAGGAGAACAGTGGGTCAAAGGTGAGGTCAAGGTGATAGTCAAAGGTCAGGAGTAGGGGTCATCTAAGCAGCCCTTCACAGGGCTCCTACCAGCTAGTCAGCAGCCTTGTCTCCATCATTCTCATCCTGGAAGACAATGAGTGTCCCCCGGGGGCTTGGCAGGTTACCCAGTTCTGCCCCCTTCACTGACACTGTGTCTGGTGGGCTGAAAGCACACACTTGGCCTGCTTCAGGGATGCCTTGGGAGCCTGCTCCCATCGCCACCTTCACTTGGGCCCATCCCTAACACTTACAGAGCCAAGAGCAAGAGAGTTCAATGTTATAAATCGAGCTAACAAACTGTGAGATAGAAAACATACTCTACCCTTGACAAATGCACCGTCATAAGCCTGGAAGGTTTCCATTTAAATTCTCAATCTCCTTGGAGCTCTGCTCTGGCACACAGAGATGTGGGGAGAGATGACTTCTAGCCCCCAGCCTGATCCCCACCTCTTCCCACCCTGGGTTCTGTCTCACTCTTCAGGGACCCTGCACACACACGTGCACTTCCAGCCCGCATGTCTAAGCTCTGTCCACACCCCCCAGTGACACAGGCCATCTTTAAAGGGTGTGCTGGGATGGACGCCTACACAGACACTAGGACCAGCTTAGGGCCATTTGAGCAGGGAATTGCAAGTTCCTGGTTACCTGAATTATGGGGTAGAGAGGGGGTCACAGGCCTTGGATGGGCATATTCTCTTGGCCCCAAGGATTCCTTGCCCTTTGGGGAGGGTTATGGCTGGAAGAGGGCCAGAGTGGGACCCTCTGAAGTGCAGGGTCTAGAGCAGAGGCCCATCTTGCTCAAAGCATCCTGTACCTTCATCAGCATCATGACGCATACCAAACAGCGGGCCCATTCCCCCCAAAAGCAATGTAGAGAACATCTCCCTTGGGTTTGCTCCCCGCCTGGGCTCTCACCGCAGCCTCCCAGCCACGCTCCTGCCAGCTCCAGCCAGACTCTCTGAGTCCAAAGCTCCTTTGGGAAGAGACTGCAGGGGCGGAGAAAGGGAGAGCCAGGCTGGAGACTGAGGCAGCTGGAGCAGAGCTAGGACTCCTGGGGCAGGTCCCATTGTTAAGCAGGCCCCCCACCAGATTTAATGGAGCGTTTCTGCTGTGCTTTTCACAGTGTTGTGGCTCTTAATAGGCTCCCCCAGCAAGCCGCCCTGGGCCCACGCTGTCTCTGAGCAGCTGCTGTGCTGAGCGAGGGAGCGGGCGGCTCTCGTTTGCAGACCACGTGCCTGTCGCCTTCTCAGGAAGCCATCACAGCACATCCTGGAACAGGCTCCCAAGGAGACATCACAGTTTAGTGCAATTCGTCAACTTCACAGCTGCTGCTTGGGAGGGTGCGGGTCTGGGAAAGCAAGCACCAAGCCGCTCAGGGCTCAGGAATGGGGAGCATTCCCAGGCCCCAGCGAGAGTGGGCAAGGCTCTAGCAAGACTCAGACTTCACCTCCAGCCTGTCAAAGGCCAGGGGCTTCCCCAGAGGTGGTCGGCCTCGGCCCTCTCCTGGCCCCAATGACACTGGGAGCCTGGAAAGTTGGGGAGAGTGGATTTGGGGCTGCCTGCATCATCCACTGGGCGTACGATCCACGACAAGTTACATCACACCTCTAAGCCTCTGTTTATCTATCTGTAAAATGGAAGTGTAAGTTATTCTTACTCCCAGGCCTGATAGTCAACTCCGGCTGTGCCAGTTAGTAAAATATTGAAATACTTAGTAAACAGGAGTAGTTCTCAAAGGGTGGTTTCTATACCAGCAGCATCAGCATTGCCTGGGCACTTGTTAGAATGCAGGTTCCTGGGCTCCACCGCAAACCTACTGAATCAGGAACTCCAGAGATGGGGCCTGGTAATCTGTTTTAACAAGCCTTCCAGGTGAGGGGCACCTGGGCGGCTCAGTCGGTTAAACGTCCGACTCTTGGTTTGACTCAGGTCATGATCTCATGATTCATGAGTTCCAGCCCTGCATCTGGCTCTACGCTGTTGTGCAGAGCCTGCATGGGACTCTTTCTTTCTCTCTCTCTCTGCCCCTCCCCCACCCCTCTCTTCCTCTCTCTCTCTCTCTCTCTCTCTCTCTCTGAGAATAAATAAATAAACTTACCAAATAATAATAATAATAATAATAATAATAATAATAATAAGACTTCCAGGTGATTCTAAGGCAGACTAAAGTTTGAGAGCCCCTGATCAAGCCTCCCCCACCTCTGTCCCAACTTTCTTCCCACCATGATCTTCACCCCTTCCCAGGACTGCCCAGACCTCTGCCCAGTCCGGCAACCACAGGGTCAGCACTTAGCACACAGGGGCCTCCAGGCCCCTGTTCCAGCTTCTTCCATTCTGTTTGGGCAATGCCCATGTCATATTAGTTTTTGAATATTTTTCATAACGGCCCTACCAAAAGGTTGTTGTAAAGACTGGGTAAGCGATATCTGTACAGCACTTAGCAGAGCACCTGCCGTGCAGAAAGCACTCGACTGCCAGAAGACACCCTGATGTTATTCTGAGGACCCTCTGTTAGTCTTTGCAACCTTAGTACACAGCTCTGTCCTGAGCCAACTCCCTTTTCATGTCTTTCTTCTCTCCCTCTGCAGTGAAGAAGCAGCCCACTGCTGACTCCCAGGGGTCACCAGCGCTCCCCCTGGTCCCAACCCACCTGGGATCAGTACAGAACCTCTGCTTGCCAACCCATGTACCCCATTCCTAAGGAAAGTATGCAGCCTTGAAAAGCCTCTCCCCTAACTCCCGGCAACCACTGATCTTTTCACTGTCTCCATAGCTTTGCCTTTTCCAGAATGTCATATAGTTGGAATCATACAGTACGCAGCCTTTTCAGATTGGCTTCTTTCACTTAGTAATGTGCATTTCAGTTTCCTCCGTGTCCTCTCACAGCTCGATAGCTCATTTCTTTCCAGCCCTGAATAACATTCCTTTGTCTGGATGTGCCGCAGTTTTTGTGTCCATTCACCTACTGAAAGACATCTTGGCTGCGAGTTTTTGGCAATTGTTAATAGAGCTGCTATAAACATCCACGTGCAGGTTTTTGTACGGACATGAGTTTTCAATTTGGGGGGGCACAGACCAAGGAGCACGATTGCTGGATCGCATGGTAAGAGTATGTTTAGTTTTGTAAGTTCTTTCAAACTATCTTCTGAAGTGGCTGCAGCATTTTGCATTCCCACCAGCAATGAGTGAGAGGTCCCACTGTGCCCCACGCTCACCAACACTTGGTGTTGTCAGTGTTCCCGAGCTGACCCTTCTACCAGGTGCGTAGTTGTATCTCATTGTGGTTTTAATTTGCATTTCCCTGATGACAGGAGATGTGGAGCATCTTTCATAAGCTTATTTGTTTCCTATATCTTTCAGGGAGTGTCCAGGTCTTTTACCTGTTTCTTAATCAGGTTGTTCATTTTCTGATTGTTGAGTTTTAAGAGTTCTTTGTGTATTTTATTATTTTTTATTTTTTTTAATGTTTTATTTGTTTTTGAGACAGAGAAAGACAGAACATGAGTGGGAGGAGGGGCAGAGAGAGAGGGAGACACAGAATCCAAAGCAGGCTCCAGGCTCTGAGCTGTCAGCACAGAGTCAAACGCGGGGCTTGCACTCACAAACTGTGAGATCATGACCTGAGCCGAAGTTGAACGCTTAACCAACTAAGCCACCCAGGCGCCCCTAGAGTTCTTTGTATATTTTAAATAGCAGTCCTGGGGCGCCTGGGTGGCTCAGTCGGTTAAGCGGCCAACTTCGGCTCAGGTCATGCTCTCGCGGTCCGTGAGTTCAAGCCCCGCGTCGGGCTCTGTGCTGACAGCTCAGAGCCTGGAGCCTGTTTCAGATTCTGTGCCTCCCTCTCTCTGACCCTCCCCCGTTCATGCTCTGTCTCTCTCTGTCTCAAAAATAAATAAACGTTAAAAAAAAAAATTTAAATAGCAGTCCTTATCAAGTCTGTCTTTGGCAAATATTTTTCCACCAGTCTGTGGCTTGTTTTCTCATTCTCTTGATGTCAGTTTATGGTTTTTTGGTTCTGTTTTGTTTCAGTAACAAAGAGACAAAGTGTAAAATTAGCAAACATTTAGGGAAAGGTGAGTGTTACAAGATATCTCAAACACCCCACAGTGAAAGTTCTCCTGAGGCCCAGGAATACAGGCCAGATGGCTCTAACATGTCCCGTGGCTCCTGTCCCTTATGTCCACTCATCTCCAATGACAAAGCTCTGTCCTTAGATAAGGAACTCCCCAGCCAATCTTCCCCAGAACAATTTTCTGCTTCAATGGACAGATAATCAGTGCTTCTTAACCCCTTTAAATGCCACTGACCTCGTTGAGAATCTGACCAAGGCTCCAGGCCTCTCCCCAGGAAAGTGCACAAACACAGAAGCACACACACAACATGCCAGCTCAGGGGTTCACAGACCTCTGAAGCCCACACAATGCTCAGTGACCTCATATTAAGAGGTTCTGCTGGCAAGGGAGAACAGAAAGACCTGAGATGTTAAGAATAGTCAAGATGTCAGGGCACCAAGGAGCAAAGTAAAGTCATTTTCGTTTTCAAGCAAACCCCAAGCTCACAGTCCCAATCTTCAGAGCCCCCTAGGCTCTTTCCTTGCCAGTGTCTCGCTCTTTGGAGATCTGGCAAAGAACTGAAGAAGTAATGGTGGCCATAGCTTGGAGAGGTTGTCTACCCCTGGTTACACTGACCTCATGTAACTCTGACCCAAAGCAAATGAGCTGCCTACCCCCCTGCCACCTCTGGTGGCAGTCCTACTCTAGCTGCAGCGACACCGCCCCCATGGTGGTGTCTCCCCTCCACCCCACAAGGCCTTCTAGCTGCTCAGCTGGTGGTCCAGCTGCGTGGGGTCTTTGTGGCTTATGGAGGAGGAGGGCTGGGAGCAGGGTGAGGCCAGTGAGGCATTGAGGGTACAAAGTTTAAGAGACTACTCACCCTTAGGACCCTGCAGAGAAGTTCATACGAAGACATCTGGCCACCAGCCCTTCCTGTCTATGGAAACAGGTGGCTGTCAGGAGAATGGAAAGACTTACGGCCCAGCTATAATGAGTTGGTTCGCTCCCTGGCATTTCACCAGCTTCAGGCCCACTATTGGTGACCTTTGAGAGGAAGGGAGGGAGGGTCAGCTCCCCCAAGGAAGAGAGAGCAGGGACCCTTCTTAACAGACACGGGAGGGGCCCAGAACTGCAAGGAAAAGGTCTTTCTCTGAGCCCCTGCCTGGGACCAGTGAATGTGCAGTCTTACCTGCAGTGGAGAAATGGAGGGACCGTGCCTTTGTGGGAGCTAAGGGTGGGCACTAGGTTCTGCCCCTCACACAGGGGCGCCTTCCCTGGGAGAGTTTCTCCCAGCACCATTCGCCCACATGCAGCCTCCATGAGCTCACCCAAACCCTTGTGAAGCATTCACACATATTTGTCTCTAGAAATAGATCACACTGCCCTGCAAACCCAAGTTCTTCCCCTGACTCTTCCCCTGCTTCCCCCTCCCCCAGTCTGTCAGCTGCCTAAGGCTTCCCCAGGCTGCCTGGGACTAGGAAATGCCAGCCTATTGCTGGGGAGGTGGGGGGCACCCACCTCACCTTCTTCCCTCTGGCTGTAGTAGCTGAGGAGAGGAGTGAGGTGTTGAAGACAGTAACTGAGAATGGCAGGAGGTGGGGACCATCAACAGCTCCTCTGAGGTGTGAAGCTGGTGAACTCCTGCAAGGTCAATAGGATGTGCAATTCATCCTTAATCTCCTTTCAGAAGTGGGAGTCTTCACCCGCCGGATCCCCCCAGTCCAGGCAATCCAGAAGGCAGCAAGCCCTCAACACAGGGTGAGGCTCCCCCTTCCCACACCACACACCCCTTGGTGCTCCTCACCATCACCCCGTCACCCAGACTTCATCCCACCTGCCTGGCTCCACTACTGTGTCAGACCTGGAAAAGCGGAGGCCACTGGAGGAGGTAGGAGATACACACACAGAGGACATGCTAGAAGTTGAAGGTTTTCCCTAGCCCTCACTACTCAGGGAATATGGTTTCCAGGGTTAGGAGGATAAAGGCAATGAGCCTATAAAAGAGTTGTCCTAGAGAGAATGGTGAGACTATAAATTGAAAGGAACAGCTTTGAATCCCAATGACAGCCCTGCCTTAGTTTAAAGCTAGGTTCTCTTTTCTGCTTATTATGGATCTTTGATAAGAAATACAATTGCTGAGAAGTCTGTTTTGCTTGCTGTTTGCTATGAGCATTGTGAGGCCTTTCCTGAATGTAACCGCTGTGTAGTAGAATGGGTTGTAAAACTTCCTAAATGTAGTCTGATATGTAATGGAATGAGTGATTGTACATAAACTAACCGGCATTTCTCGCTTCTGTAAACCTGCTTGCTCAACACATTCCTCCCCTTCCCCCTTCCCCCTTCCCCCTTCCCCCTTTTTCCTCCCGCCACAAATAAGGGACAAAGCCTTCCCGCCAAAGGACAGACAAAGGACGCCCAATCAGAGAACAACAAATGTCCTTACTTTAAAATCAACTAATCAGGCCCCTCATAATTTGAAACCTCCCCTGTGCTATTTGTCTCTGTCTATAAAAACGCTGTACCAACCCTGATCGTGGCCTCTCGCGTCACCGGCAACGAGTGCGCAGAGGACCAGGTTCGAACCTGCAATAAACGACCCTTGCTGCTTGGCTTTGACTTACAACTCTGGAGGTCTTTTGTGGGAGGTTTAGGGACTTCAGGCATTACAAAATGATGTGACGTCTTCATAACAAGAATCACGTGTCGTGCCACTGAAGGCTTCTGGAAAACAGAACAGAAGTCTGGAAAGTCAGCCATGTGGCTTCACGACACGACGCCACTCCCACCTCGCTCTGAAACACCACACAAGACGTTTTTCCTTCCTGGGCCTCAGGCTCATGGTGTAAATATGTATTGAGCATCTTCATTATGCCAGGCACTGGGATAAGTATTGGAGATCCAACGAATGACAGCATTTATTACATGCTTTTTATGTATGGGTGCTATTTTAAGCACTTTGCATATACTATCTCATTTAATTCTCACACTGAACTATGAGGTAGGCACTGTTATTATCCTCATCTTACAGATGAGGACACTGAGGTACAGAGAAATTAAACAACTTGCTCATGGTCACTAGAGTAACCGAATTTGAACCCAGACAGTCTGATCCCAGACCATGCTCTTTTTTTTTTCTTTTAATCTGGATGGCTAGTTTTGTTTTGTTTTGTTTTGTTTTAATTTACATCCAAATTAGTTAGCATATAGTGCAACAATGATTTCAGGAGTAGATTCCTTAGTGCCTCTTACCCATTTAGCCCATCCCCCCTCCCACAACCCCTCCAGGAACCCTCAGTTTGTTCTCCATATTTATGAGTCTCTTATGTTTTGTCCCCCTCCCTGTCCCCATATTATTTTTGTTTCCCTTCCCTTATGTTCATCTGTTTTTTTCTCTTAAAGTCCTCATATGAGTGAAGTCATATGATATTTGTCTTTCTCTGACTGACTGATTTTGCTTAGCATAATACCCTCCAGTTCCATCCACGTAGTTGCAAATGGCAAGACTTCGTTCTTTTTGATTGCTGAGTAATACTCCATTGTATATATATACCACATCTTCTTTATCCATTCATCCATCGATGGACATTTGGGCTTTTTCCATACTTTGACTATTGTGGATAGTGCTGCTATAAACACGGGGGTGCATGTGTCCCTTCGAAACAGCACACCCGTATCCCGTGGATAAATGCCTAGTAGTGCAATTGCTGGGTCATAGGGTAGTTCTAATTTTAGTTTTTTGAGGAATCTCCGTACTGTTTCCCAGAGTGGTTGCACCAGCTTGCCTTCCCACCACACCATGCTCTTATAACTACTACTGTATACTCCCTCTCGAGATAACACAGATACATCCCCTGCTTCATGAACCTCACAGTCTAATGTGAAATATGGCCCATGGGAAAATCTGGTCCACTGCCTGTTTTTAGAAATAAAGTTTTTTTGGAACACAACCACGTTCATTTGTTTGCCTGTTATGTCTGCTTTCACACTGCAATGGCACTCCAGGGGCAGAAAGGAGTGGCTGTCTCACAAAACTTAAAATAGTTGCTATACAGTCCTTTACAGAAAAAGTCTGCCAACTCCTGGTCTAATGAAATAGAACTTTCTTGCCTTTCCTTGGGACATGAGAAGGACACACAGAGGTAATAGTAGGGAAAATACTTTGAGCTCTTCAGTCTAAGATATGACCAACGCACACTGGTATATCAGAGTATATCCAGCCTGTCATCCAGCTACTACTCCATCTCCAGAACAATCAGCCAGAATGATGTGGGAGCAGTCTGCTCCCAGTTGTCCCATTGCCACTCGATGTCCTGGGCCCAGAGGATACAGGTGGGGCACCAAGTGGCAAGAGTCATAGCTAGTTACAGTTAGAAGATCCGCATAAAAGGAAGGAAGAGACACATTCTCCGGGGCCCAGACAACGCAGGCAGCATGGGAGATGTCTCCGCCTCCACCCAGAGGGGTTGCTTACTGATCCATCTAATCATTCTATATTTATTAAGCACCCACTATATACCAGGCCCCAGGATGGGTGCTGTGCTCATAGGGAGTCCCACTATGGATACGGGTCAGACAAAATCACACACTGGACAAGGATTAGACAAAAACCACCATACTGTCCCTTCTAATTCTAGGATGCTTTACTTCCATATTCTCCACTGCAAGGAAGGCCTCCATACTTGGGTCTTCAGTGGTGCACAGGAGAGGATCAAATCTGAAGAAAGCTACTCCGCTAATTTTCTTCCTTCCAGTTTTTTTCTTAATTGTACCCCATTCTATTGCAGAGTAGCTTGCTCAGCAAATAGCAATAAATATGGAAATACATGCATACATACATATATATGTATATATACATATATGTATATATACATATATATAATATATATATTATATATATATAATATATATATATTATAAGCCCAAGTTCTTTTATTTAGCCTTGATTAAATGGCACCTAATGAATAAATCATTAAATAAAGAAGTTATTGATACAAGTGCTCTGTGGATGCAAACCCGGGGTTAGCATGGGCCTGTGCTTACACGAAAAAGGTTAGAAAATGTTTACATATCAGACAACAAAATTTAGGTTAAATCCATACTTTTCTGTATCTTGTCACTAGAAAGTTGAGTTTCCATCTCAGTCTCTTTACGGAAAAAGACGAAGAGCGTTTTCTATAACATGGAATGGTTTGAGTCCTAAGGACAGTCGATGCATCATCACGAGCCCGTTAAAGTTTGCTGAAGGAGACAACATGTGTTGCAACGTTTGCTGTAGAAAATTGCTCACTTAAAGTCGCTAAGCCGTGTTTATCAGAGGAGGTTGACTTTCCTCGCCAGCCTCACTATAATTAATCCACCGACTATGACCTCACTGGTCTTGTTATAATTCAGCCAGTGAAAAAGACTCGGCAGAGCTGCTCAAAATTAGGAACAGGACTAAAGGCATTACATTCTGCAAAAAGAAAAAAAAGGGGGGTGGTATTTTGAAAGTGAAATAAACAAGTGGTTCTAACAGATTAACTTCAAAACAGCATGCAGAATCTGAATTTTCCACAACAGGTGAATTCTCGTGTAAGGAGGCTTAATGAGACTCTGCCTGAAGATTTTTTCCCTCTCTAATGCCAGCACATGAGCACCTCTTCAGGTCACCGCCTGAGGCTCAGCCACTGCTCAGTCCTACTTCCCTCCGAGTCTGAAGCAAATAGAGAGAGTGCATCTTCTCCACCAGCCACTAGTCAGAGCCCCCCACCCCCCCTACCTTCCCTGCAGCTCAGCTTCATGGGAAGAAGCTAGGAAGGCTGGCAGGGAGGCTGCTGCCTGGGGAGCTCAGGAGGACTCCAGCTGTGCTCCCTCCCCAGCCCAGAGCCTCCCCGAGCCAGAGACCTGCCACTGGAGAAGCAACTTGCTTTTTAACGCATCTTCTCCTCCCAATCAGGATCAGAGAAGTGATGCTGTTGACGAGAGCTTTTGGGGTTAGACACAAACACTGACGGAATGACAGTTGGAAAAAGACAGATATGATGTCATGCTCGTGTCTCTCGGGGGAGCTGGCTAAATGGCCGCAGCAGGGCTGGCTGAAAACCATGCGGTAGTATCCATTCCGGCCTCCCAGGTCAGGCATATCCAGACTGGAAGGGGTGGCTGTTCTCCTCGACACACCCTGCACACGTCCCAAGAAGCAGGTTCTAGGTTCTAGTGGAACATATGGCTTGTGCAGCTCCTGGAGGAGACTCACAGTGGGGCTAGGTTTGGAATGATCAATTGCTGGACTGAAAATAGTTGAAACTGTTCTTAATTTCTGCACTAAGCTAAACTAAGAACCAGACAGGTACCAAAGAAGTATCGAATCCTCACAGACTCTCAGGCACTGAAGACATCCAGACACCCCCCCCCGCCCCGCCGCCTGCCAGGGCAGTCAACCACCCTCCCTCCCCACAGTGAGAATGGCCAACTCAAGACGAAAACCTCCAGGGAGGCAACGTCTACCTCATTCTCCTTGTCCTTCCCTTCCTTTCCATGTTTGGCCTTCTCAGCTTCTTCTTCCCTCCTTTTCTTCCTCTCCCCTCACCCCTTCTCCCCTTCCTTCGCCCCAACATCCGCCCCTCCCCCTCCCCATTTCCTTTTCCCCGGCAACCTCTACCTGTCGACTGACCCTGGCATCCTCTATCTGTTGGCCCAAGGCCTCACATGCTCACAGAAAAGAGTTTCTCGCAAACTCAGAAGACAGACATGATAATGAGAAGGGCCAACACCATGAGGAATCCTAGGACAGAACTAGGGGCTCATTTTTCTCAGCCTGACCTGGAGGACAAGATTGTATTGTATCTTGTTGCGAAGGCTGCAAGGGGCAGTGTCAAGGACATAGTCTCTAAGTCAGAGAGACTGGGGTTCGAATGCTGGCTCTAATAATTTCTAGCTGTGTGATCCTCCCTGTGCCTCAGTTTCTTCATCTGTAAGAGTGGGAACATTAATACCTATCTCAGAGCTGTTTTAAGGATTCAAAGAATTAATGTAAAGTATGTGCCCCATGACAGGTGATCAATAAAGTGAGTCCCATCCCTTTTCCTTTCCTCTCCTTTATGTAAGTCAGGACTATGTCTCCCTGATTATTCATGACTTTCTTGCAAGATCAGTTCAGGAGACTGTCTGGACCCATCCATATTATATACTTCACTACACCCTCCCAGATTGTAGGACAAGTCAACATCTGCAGACTGTTCCATGTCTTCTATCAGGTGCCTGCTGGGCCAGGTCAGAAGACCATGGTTAAGAGTCAAGCAAGATCAGCCTCTGAGAGCAGCCATATATGAAGGGAACAGGGTTCTAGGTGGCTCATGTGGTCAACAAGGTTCCCAGGAGCCTGTTGACAATGGATTCAATTTCACCTCCCTTTTTTAGCCCTGGAGTGCTCAGCCCTCAAGCAGCTGATGCCGAGACAGCTGGTTCACATCATGTCCCCCTGTGTTGGCTACTTCCTCCCAGAGCCTGTTTAGAGATGGGCCTGCTCCTCTGAGCATGGTAGTCAATCAGGACTCCCCTTCCTGCACGGAATTCCACCCCTGATACCAGGCATGCATACCTCCATGCAGTCAGACCACTGGATATTTTCTAAGGGTCTCCCCCTGGGCCCCTCTCCATCCTCAAGAAGAGGCAGAGCTATATAAAGTCTGGGGGGAAATACATAGCTGTGCATTCAAAGGGTTTTCTAGAATAAAAGCCATGATAATAGCCAGTAACATTAGTATAACACTTCGAAGTTTCTGCAGAACTTTTATCCATTTACACCCTGTCAAAAAGCATGCTAACTGCTATAATGAACGATCCAAAATTTCAGTGGCTTTAACATCATAAAAGTATTTCTTGTTCTCATTACAGTTGCATGCAGGGGCAGAAAGGAGGGGAAACTCCATCTTGCATAGACACTGGGGAACCAGCCTCCTTTCATTTTATGGCACCGTCATCCCCTAGAGCCTCCAAGTCCTCCAGTTCTAGAGCTGAGACAAGGAAAGAGAGAGTATGCGAGATCCTGTAGGAGGTTTCTATGGGCCCAGCCTGCACGTGGGCAGGGTTCCACCCTCACTCAGGGCCAGATCTCAGTCAACATGGTCCATATACTTCAGGGGAGGAAAGGAGACAGGACTTGGCAAACAGCACACCGTCTTTGCTATAAAACCATGAGACAGGTAGTGTTTTTCCGCACAGCAGACACTAAGGCTCAGAATGGTTGACATGACCAATACCACGGTCAATAAATGGACAGAGCAGGATCCGAACTCAAGTCTTCCAGCTCCAGTCCATCCTTCATCTCCCTCCTGTGGATACATGTTGCTGAGCAAGCTCCAGAGTCTTAAGTATAACCCAGGTGCTGCCCATGCCACCTCCTTTTCTCCTTACCTCCAGGTATTTGAAAGCCAGAGAGATATTACTACATGACTCCTTCCCACTAACTCCCAACCAACCCCTTCTCCTTCCACACCACCAGCGTCAGATCAAGCCCTCATCTTTGAGCCCTTTCAAACTCAGCCGGGACAATGAAGGCATTTAATAAGCACGTTTACATTTTTGGCCCTGACTCAGGAAACATGGCCCTTGACTTGAAAGAGCTCACAGCCTAATGAGAAAGACAGGAATGCAGGAAACCACTGTAACTAGACTTGATCAGACAACAGCAGAGGTCTCTACAAAGTGCTACAGGAACACAGAGGAGCGAGAGATTGATTTTCTCAGGCTCTCAGAGCCAGTCACAGAGAGCAAGCAATGTTCGTGCTGAGCCATGAGTCAGGAATATCTTAGCAGACAAGGCGGATGAGGCACCGAGGTCAGAAAGGAGCACGTGCACAGACATGAACAGGGAAATGAGATGTTTGGGCAAGTCCCGCATAGAAGAGAGGGAGAATTCCATAAGGGATTCTCGGAGATCTGGGATCTCAGATTCTGGGGCCCAGTAAGGTATTCTGTTGCAGAAGATCTCCCCACACCCTCTGACCAAAGGGCAGGGTTCCCATGTCCTCAAGACTGTTACTTACCTAGAGTGCAACGAGACATTGCTTACACAACAGTTTGCTATTCAGAGGCCATTAAACATTATCTCACCACACTCATTGTTTTGCCAATGAGGAAAGCAAATCTCTGAAAAAGTTCAGCCTCTCCGCTGTTAAGCAGCAGGACTAAAATGCAAGCCCAGATCCTGTGCTCTAAACCCAGGTATTTCTACCTGTGTCAGTAGATGGGGAGGGGTGCCCTGGGAAGGGGCGCTGCAGGGCCCTTCCACTGTCTCTATCAGAGTCTTTTCTAAAATGAATGGAAGTGGAGGGGTGCGTGGGTGGCTCAGTCAGTTAAGCGTCCAACTTCAGCTCAGGTCATGACCTCGCGGTTCATGAGTTCAAGCCCTTCCTCTGGCCCCACGCTGCCAGTGCGGAGCCTGTTTGGGATTATCGTTCTCTCCTCTCTCTCTCTGCCCCTCCCCTACTCGTGCTTTCTCTCTTTCAAAATAAGTAAATAAACTTCTTGTAAACTTCTTTTTTTTTTTTTTTTTTTTTTTTTTTTTTGAGAGACAGAGGGCAAGCAGGGGAGAGGCAGAGAGAGAGGAAGACACAGAATCCTAACCAAGCTCCAGGCTCTGAGCTGTCAGCACAGAGCCTGATGTGGGGTTGGAACCCATGAACACGAGATCATGACCTGAGCCGAAGTCGGGCACTCAACTGATTGAGTCATCCAGGGGCCCCAATAAATAAACTTAAAAATAAATAAATAAATAATAAATAAATAAATAAATAAATAAATAAATAAATAAATAAATGGAAATGGATAACAACACCAATTCTTTTTCCTTCCCATCCTCACACATGGAGCTGAGAGCTAATTTTGAGAATCCATTCCTAGCGGATCCTACTTCAGCACCCCAACCTAAGGAATAAAGAGATTTCCCCTGACTCTGGGGAGCCCCTATCATCCCTGCCCCCAAGTCATCTCTAGTTTCTCCCAGGAAGTCACTAGAAGACAGAACAAACAGTAGAATCAGGGACAGATAATGCCAGATGCCAACACAGAAGAGAACACCGTCTCTTTGTGCTCTGTGACCTTCACAAACCCACTGGGGACTTACACAGAAAAACATGAGGGCAGCAAGCACCTTGTCTGCAATGTCACTCTGCCTTCACCTCCCCTCCGTCCCCCATGCCCAGGGCCCTTCATTTCTCTTTCTCCTCGTTCTTTCCCTCAGCCCAGAATTGGATCGAGAGAGCAAAGACTGATGTTTTCAGTGAGGTTCTCAGCAGGGAGACGTGCCTGCTGGAGTTGACCAGAGTTCCTTCCTTCTCCTGTAGGAAGAATGCTGGGCGAATGAGGGGGCCTGGTGCTCCTCCCAGGGGACATGAAGGCCAGCACCTCAGAAGCTGCTAGTTCTAGCTTGGGGCAGAGATTCTTCAGAAATGACAGAAACCCAGGGCAGCGGCCGCTTTCCACCTCTTGTTCACTTAAAGAAGCAGCCATATTTTCCAAATCGGAAAGGGAGCTATAGTCTACTCAAGGGATTTTTTTCTGATTTATTACATTTTTTTATATGCAAAGCCCTATAAAGGTATGCAGATTAAGTTACATGAAGTTATGCATTACTGAATTATATTCATTTAAAAGAATAATACATAAATATAGGACTATCCCTAAAATCCAGTGTGTAAGGCTGCCTTTGGTACAAGAGAACATAATTCCTTCTGCAATTGTTTCTCCCTACAATGAGTGGCAAAGGAGGAAACAAGAAAATGTGGTGCCCCAAAACTGAAAAAGATTTGGGGACAGGTCTCTTTAGATAGCACCTGGTAGAGGAAGGAATTTGGGGCCTCCTTAACTGTGTTGAAAATGCCTCCTGCTCTGTGCCTCCATTATTGCATTTATCACATTATATTGTAAAACATTTGTTTTCTGTAGATACCAGGGTCTCTTTGAGGCCAAAGACTGCACACTTCTCATCTTAAACACTCTGTGCTCAGTGCAATGCCTCATAGGAGCCCAATAAATACATGTCAGGTGATTCATCCATGAATTGGGACACTATAAGTTGTGCCCACCAGTAAACCAATACTGTCTACACTTGTTACAGTCTGTGTTCTTAAATTTACTTGTTTCCTTAATGTCAAAGTAAATTTCTTCAAAAACAAAAACAAAAACGTCTGTTGGTTGAACCACAGAGAGAAGGATTTGTCCATGCCTACATTAGTGAAAGCAAGATCAAGGTCCATTGTAAAGGGAGATGAAGACCTTGCATGAAGAAAATTGTCAAGCCTTAGGCAAAAATTCTTAAAGGAACCTGAGTTAAGAGTGTGCAGCCAAGCCCCAGGCCATAGAAATTCTGAGGGTCATTCAACACAAAGGAGTCAGGAAACCAGTCTGAGAGTGGAGCCACCCGCCAAAAAAGCAGACAGTTCATCCCAGAAGATCTAGCATGAACTTGCTGAGAATTTCCATCAAGAGTCCCTGGAACTTCAGCACAGGGATCTTTTATAGGTGCAGCCAACCACACCGTGGCATCTGTCTCCCGGGGTGTCTTCTGGGCAACGCAGATAGAGCGAGAGTCCATTGCAGCTGCCTTTTCATGAACTGTGGGGACCCTCACACATTCTTTTTTGCTTGTACCTCAAAGGACAACGCTTCACATGCCTGTCCCCTGCTAATTCCAAAGAGAGGGAGTTTGATGACCTTGTGGACATGAGCACTATCTACACAAATAAGGAAAAACAGCTGGCTCTGCTTAGTTAGTTAATACAATTCTGTTCCATTTATGGGAACAAACATCTCCCTCACCAGGGAGCTCAACAACAATAGATGTACCAAGCACTTTCCATACAGTAGACACAGTGGATACAGCCATGTATTAATTAGCTAGGCTACACTTCCGTAACAACCCCCAAAGTTCAGTGATTGAAAACACAGGAAGCTGGCTTCCTTCTCATGTGACAGCCCAGGGAGGATGTTCAGGTCTTCCGCCACCATTCGGGGACCGAGGCGGCCAGCTTCCACAGCAGCCTCCAAGGTCCCTTTGGGCCTTGTCACCATTTGCAGAAAGTGGCAAAGTAGAAAGGAAGCAGCATGGAGGAGGCACTCTCCTCTCTGGGCCTGAAGGATACATTCCAGTGGGAAAGACCTGGTCTCTCCTAATTGCCACAAAGGCCGAAAGAAGCAGGGAGCTACCTTTCTAGACTTCCTCACCCCCAAACAGTTGGGCTAATCAAGCACAAGGGGCCATGGCAGTGGGAAGTACCCTCCTGGTGGAGACCCTCTCCGGGCTGGTTCCTGGGCTCCCCTTCCCCCTCACCGCAGTCCCCAACGCACCTGCAAGGCGGGGTGTATCGCCCACCCCAAAGGCACTCCCTCACTCAGTCAACATATATTTATTGTTCGTATCATATACCAGGCACGGGGCTAGGTGCTGGGGACATAAGTCACACACAGCTGATGTCTCCACAGAACTGACATTCTTGTGTGCTGGAGACGCAAGACAAAAGCCAACCAATCCTTCAACACAATTTCCTAGAGCAGTAACAGTTTTAAAGGAAATAAAACAACCATCATGGGAGTGAAAGTGTAGAGTCAGAGGGCTACTTCGGATGCAGAGGTCAGAGAAGCCCTCCCTGAGTCCTAAGAGGAGAGGGGACAGTCACACAGATGGCAGAGAAGGCTTGGGCCCAGCAGCAAGTCCCAAAGCCTAAAGCAGGAATGGACTGGGCAAGTCTGAGGACCAAAGGGAAGGCCAGCATGGACAGTGCCCCATGGGGAGGGCAGTGGCCTGAAATGAGACGAGAGAAGTGCACAGGGCCATGTTGCAAAGAGTGAGCCACGGTAAGAGGTCATTGGATACTCAGCTAATGCTTATTGAGCCCCAGCTAATGCTTATTGAGCCAAGAGACTGAAGATACTACACTGAAGAACGAAATCCCTGCCTTGGTGGAGCCCACACATGCCTGGGAGAGACAGAGTCAATAAACAAATGAATACATAAACAATATCACATCAGGAAGTGGGCAGAGCTCTAAGGGAGATGAAGCAGGAAATAAGAGGAGATTGATGGGCCTGCTATTGTACACAGGACAGAAAGGCAAGGCCTCTGGTGAAGTGAGCAGGCCTGAAGGAGGTGAATATCTGAGGGAACAGCATTCCAGAGAGCTCCTAGGTTTGCCCGATAAAATACAAGATGCCTGATAAAGTACAGGATGCTACTTTTGAAATTCAGATAGGGTCACCTGGGTGGCTCAGTCGGTTAGGCATCTGACTCTTGCTTTCGGCTCAGATCATGATCTGATGGTTCATGGGTTAATGGTACAGTGATAGCATGGAGCCTGCTGGGGATTCTCTCTCCACCCCTCCTCTGCACTCTCTCTTTCCCTCTCTCTCTCTCTCAAAATAAATAAAATAAATTTTAACAAAGAAAAGAAAAGAAATTCAAATAAACAAATATTGCACAGGGCATACTTGTACTAAAAATGATTCATTGCTTATCTGAAATTCACTGTTAGCTGGGCACACTGTATTCTCAGTTGCTAAATCTGGTGACCATGAGAGAGAGGGAACAGAAAGTGTGAAGGCCCCGAGGCAGGAACTTGCTTGGCATGTTCACAGCGCAGCATGGAGACTGCTGTGGGCGGTGAGGCTGGAGGGGACAGAGGCCACACATGCAGGGCCCTAGGGTCCTGCAAGCACTCTGGATTTTCTTCTACGTGGAGTGGAAGACCTGGGAGGGTTTTGAGCAGCTGTGTGAAGGACAGAAAGAGAAGACACAGGGCTGCTACTGTACTCGTCCCACCTCCAGAAGGTTCAAATGGAGGAGGTCGAAGATCAAGGTTATTCCAGGTTCAAATGTTCCACTGCACTATGCCTGCCACTGTGTAGCCACAGAGATGGGAAGAGGAGAGTTTGGGGACCACTCTGGCTAGGATACTCATTCCATGGGCAGGGATCAAGTGTACCCTCTCCCGACTCCCTTTCTCTCATTCTTCTCGAGGAAACAGCATTCCAGAGAGCTCCTAGGGTTGCCCGATAAAATACAGGATGCTACTTTTAATAATCAATGTGGACCGGAGGGCTCGTCAGGATGTCCAGGGCTTGGGCCATCACTATTTCTTCATCACTGTTGCATAGAGATAAGTGCAATTCATGCTGCAGCTCCCAGGCCTTCATGTGCCCCCCAGGCACAGTCCTGGAACCCACGGGCACAGCTGCCATGACACCACTCCTTCTTTCCACCCAAAATGGAGCAGAGTCCATGTCTGGAGAAACTGGCCTAACTGTTCTTCTGTCTCTTTTCTTGACCTATCTGTTCTTCTATCACGTCTACACCATGAAAGTAGGGAAGGAGGGGCTGGGTTTCTTTGGGTCCCATCACTGCTATCGATTCTCTGCCCTGCCTTCAGCAGTCCTGTGCCTACGGTCTGGACTCCTGGTGTTCCAGCTGTCAGCTTTAATCATCAGCAAGAGTAAACACAGGCAGATACGGTTTCCAGGATGCTCTGTAAAACTTCTCACACTGAGCTTGAAAAGGAACATTTTTCTGGGATTGACTGGGGACATGTGACTCTACAAGCAACCAGAGTCCAGCTAAGGGAGGATAAGGAAATTACCAGGACAAGGCCAGTGGCAGGGGTGGTGGGGGGGGGGGGAGGTCCTTCCCCTAAAGATGCGATGGAAAGAGGTTTCCTTATGACTTCTTAAGAAGAAGCTCTAGACCTCAGTTTCCAATAGCAGCAACTGATTCCAATTGCAGTGATTGAATGATCCTGTACAAAGAGTATTGATTCAGGAATTGACTCGAGAGTTATAGATCTACCTAGAAGGACTTCTCCAGTGATTTGTCTCTGTCCTTGGCTTTGTCCTATAAAACATCTACTTCAACAGCTTGAATAGAAACATGTCAAGTTTACAGAGAACCCAAAACACTGACGAACCAGGGGAAAAACCTGAACTAGCTGGGTAACCTTGGGCAATCTGCTTAACCATTCTGAGCTGCAGTTTCTGCATCTGTAAAATAAATAATAAATCCCACCTCTGTAGAGTGTTCTGGGGATTAACTGAGATGCCCTATGCAAAGTACCTATCCCAATGTTTGGCACAAAGAACACACCGGTAAGTAATAATTCCCTTCCCTCGGTTTTGTCATCTGTGAAATGGGCATGATAAAAGTATAAATGTCATCAGAAACTGAAACCCAATTCACTTTGGAAAGAAGACTTAGTTGCTGGATAACGACCACAGGCTACAACAATAGACCAAAATCAAGAAAATGAACATTAATAAGCCGTGCAATTAAAAACTAATAACGGCACAGAGAATACAAGCTTGATAACAATTCCAATGAAAAAGACCCGAGAGTTTTAATTAGTCACAAGCTCAGTTTGAAAGCAGAGTGGGACACGTTTACCATGAGAAGCTTATGCAATCATAGGTTACATAATAATAATAATTAACATATACTGAACACTTAACTACATCCCAAGTGATAGTCTAAGTATTGTTCTTTACTCCTTTAATGCCCTCAACAACACTATGAACTGCTACACTTATCACTAGTTTATAGATGACAAAACTGAAACAGAGAGAGGTTAAGTACATTGTCTATCGTCACATTAATTTGTTAATAGCAAAGCTGGGACAGAAATAGCAGAACTGGGCACAGTTCAGACCACATCTGAAGTTACTGGGTTAGTTCTGGGTACCGCATCACATACAGCCACATTGTCCCTGCCCTGATGTACCCCAGCCTTCAACTGTTCTGTGCCATCAGGTCAGGGGGTGGGGGAGAGGTCAGGGGTCACATAGCTTGGAATTAAGCCACTCACCCGGGCCCAGGCTGTAAAGGCAAAGCCATTGCATCAAGGTACCCACATTGCTCTTTAAGATCATGTCGCTGCCTATCAGACAAGGGACTTCGCGCCTCAAGATAGGGCCTTGGGTGCCCTATTGCCCCTGAATTGTCACATTTCTTTCCCCCCTCCTCTTCCTCAGCTTATTCAACTGATCCCCACATGTTAATGCTGTCTGCCCTAAAAACTGCTACAGAAGACTGAGGCAAGCTGGATAATTCTTTGAAATCTCATAACTTCTAAACATTCATGCAAATTTTGTACTCTCTTCCATACTATATCTGGGTTTGTTTTAATGTAAAAATAATATTTTAAGTGACTTACCACTGAGTAAAATTGATGCTCCAGAGTGATGAACCGTGGTTTTCCTGCAG
Source organism: Panthera leo (assembly GCF_018350215.1). NCBI lineage: Eukaryota > Metazoa > Chordata > Mammalia > Carnivora > Felidae > Panthera > Panthera leo. Next base: position 95,403,352 of record NC_056686.1, read on the forward strand.
CTTTGTAGAAACCCTAGCACACTGCTACACGTCCCCAGTTTGAAAAGCTCAGAACTGCAGATGCATCTTTCCTAACATGGAAAGATGTCCAGGGCACATCATTAGGTGATAAAAGCAGGTTACCAAACAGAATGCACGGTATGACCCTATTCTTGTACACTGCCTGGAAGGTTACAAGTACACCAGTATGTTAACAGAGGTTTTCTCTGGGCTGTAGGAACATGGGTGATTTTTCTTTTGTTCTTTTTGCTTCTTACGTCATGGAATTATTCTACAATGCACATATGTATTTTTTGTGGGGTGATGTATGGGGTTTTGTGGTGGTGGGCTTTGGGGTGGGGGGGTGGGGATTAGTTTTGCTTTTTAAGATTGACGAGTTTGAGCTGCCTGAATCTTTCAAACACTTGCTCCAGCAGGCTATGCCTTTCAGCCCGTGAGGTCTTTGCCATCGGAAGCAGGGGGGCCGAGCTGCAAAAACTCCGTGCACGTGAATTTAACTTAGGCATCCTCCCTGGCACCTCACCTTGTCACTCCATTGACTTCATCAGCTGTGACCTCAAATATCTGAGATGCTCCTATAAACCCCTGTTGCCTGTGAAGTTTGCTGTGGGGCAATCCCCAACCCTGCTTAATCATTCAGCGAAAGTTTTCTGCATCCTGCCCACATCCTCCCAGCAACCAACTCCAGGTGGGACCACGGTCTTGCCTCTCAACCTCAGCCTTAATGCCATAGACCCAGGAGGGAAGCCTCCCACACTGGGCTGGTCCCCACACTGCGCACGCTCCCTATGTCTTGTCACAGCTCACTGCTCGTTTGGAACGTATGGCTTGACTCCCTTCTTCCCTAGAGGTTGCCCCACCTCAAGCTCAGTTCCCCAGTCTTCTCTCTCTACCTGGTTCTAAGGTCTCAGTCAGGTCCCCTTCCTACCTCACCCGTGATACCTTTAATCGTGATTATTTGTTGCACAATTATTATGCGGCAAGCGCGTGCTAAATATTTTATATCCATTGTCTTTCAATTTTCATAATAATCCTTTAAGGTAACTTTCATAGTCCCCATTTCACAGGTAAAGAAACTAAGGCTCAGGGAGATGGAGTGAGGCTTAAGATCTAAGCTAGGCTCACCTGGGTAATGTTTGAGGTTGTTCATGAGGCTGCAGTCAGATGGTGGCTAGGGATAAAGTCATCTCAACGACTTCTTCCTGACATGCACGTGTCCAGTGGTCGACGCTGGCTATAGGTTTGGACTGGGCCATCAGCCAAAACACCTGCATGCAGTCTCTCCATATGGTTTCTCCACTCGGGTCAGTTTGGGCTTCTTCAGTTAGAGAATATGACTGAAATCCAAAGACAGCAAGATGAATTTTTAGGACCTAGCCCCTGAAGTCACACAGCATCACTTCTGCCATCTTGTATTGGTCATGACAGTCACAAAGCTCTGTCCAGTTTCAAGCGGAAAGAACATAGACCCCACCACTCAATGGAAAGTGTCGTCGCACTGCAGGAAGAACACGTGGATGGGATACATTGTGGCAACCACGTTTGGAAACTGTAATCTGCCACAATCACATCACTGGTACATTGGACACAGCCAGTATCTGAACCCAGATCTGCCTCACTGCAAAGCCTGTGCTGTTAAACCATGGTAATACACTGCTAAGAGAGATTCATAATGCCTAAAGCTCTGAGCCTGCGACACAGAATATAACACATCATGACAACATTACCCAGCAAGCATGTCCAGAAGAGGGAGGCCAAGATGTTGAGATGCCCAGAAACAATGTCATATGATTTAACAAACGGTTGAGAATATTTAGCCCAAAGAAGACAAAACTGAGAAATGAAATGACAGCTTTCTCAAATATGCATATTTTTAAATTTTCTTAATGTTTACTTATTTTTGAGAGAGAGAGAGAGAGAGAGAGACAGAATCCAAAGCAGGCTCCAGGCTCTGAGCTGTCAGCACAGAGCCCGACACGGGGCTTGAACCCATAAACCATGAGATCATGACCTGAGCTGAAGTTGGACAGTTAACCACCCAGGTGCCCCAGCTTTCTCAAATATATTAAAGGCAAACATGTGCAAGAGGAAAGACAGATTGTGCATTGCATCCCCAGAGATGAAAGAGACAGATAGGCAGATCCAGCCCATCACGGCAGTTCGGTGCAGAAGGCAGAGCACTGAGCTTGAATGTAAACAAACCAAGTTTACCTCCCAGCTGTACCTCTTACGCAAATCACTTATCCTTTCTAGGCCTCATTTTCTACATCTGTAAAATAGAGATAATAAAGCCTGATCTCCAGGATTTCTGTAAAACTTAGGGATGATACATGCATAGCAATCTGACATATAGGATGCACTCAATAAATGACAGCTGCTATTATTGTTATCATTATTATTTGCTGCTGTTGTGGTTGTTCATTAGAGCTATTCAGCAGTGGGGTGGGCTGCCTGGCAAAAACACAAGGTGCCCTGAAAGGATGCCTATACTTAGCAAGGAGAAGTATCTAGATGAAACGATGGACTGAAAACCAGGAAGTTCTTGGCCCTTGCCCACCCCGGGCCACCAGAGATGAAAGCCAACCCAGGGAGACCCCATTGTCCCTTGGATGGACTTAGCCTTGGGACCTGCTGGGAGTGGGACAGCACTGGCTAGGAAAGAACGAAAGGAAACAGGAAGGCATGAGGCTGAGATGGCAGCACTGGGTCTCTGGGGAGGTGTGGGAAGGCAGCAGAGGTCTTTGGGCAAAGACCGTGATTAGAATCATAAAGATGTTGGTGGGGTTCTGGAAGCATCCATCTAGGCAGGTTTCCTGGGGGCAGCCTCCAATCCTGAGTGGAAGGCCATGGTTAGACTGAGTTAGGGCTGGGCCCCAGACAAGAAAGGTGACTCCAACAAGCACTGGTTACAAATCAGGAAACCAATTCCCAAATCAGATCTTATAGCCTCGCAAACAATATAGGGGCAGGAGGGAAGGGAAGCAAGGAAGGAGTGGGGGAGGGAGGAGGTACTCGATCCCAATGAACATCTTGTACAGTAGCCGCTATGTGCCAGAGGTAACTTCACATTTTATGACTCATTTAATCATCACCATGATCCCCTAAGGTGTCTGTTATTATTGTCCCCATCTTACAGGGGAGGAGAGTGAGGTATAGAGAGGCTAAGGTGCTTGCTCAAGTTCCTAGAGCTAGAAGTTGCCAGAGTCAGGTCTGACCTCAGGAAGTCTGGTTCCAGTGGTGTGATCTCTACCACTCTGCTCTCCCGTCTCTGTAGGTGCTAGCCAGATGCATACACCACTTCATTTCGTTTTATTTTTAAGGGTAGTTATTGCTGTTCCTATTTTCAGAGGGCCATGGACGCTCAGAGGAAGAGAAGCTTCCTTGATATGAAACAGCTCGTAGAGAACTGAAGCAGGACATTGACACAGGTCTATCAGCTCTTGCAATCACAACCAGGCACAAGGACACAGGACCCAACAGAAGATGTTAGCTACCAGCTTAGAGCAGCAGGACCAAGTGATTCCATTTGCTACAGCCAGAGGCCATGAGCCAAAGGTATCCGGGCCTGCCTTGGGCTGAGTGGGCCCACGGGATGGACAGCTGGTCAAATCTCAGGGTCATGGCAGGGTCTTGGTGATTTAACAGGGACAATACCCCCAGGACAGGACACCTGTTCCCTCCCCCAACCCGCCCCCAACCTCCCCAACAGATGCAGCCGTGCTTGGGCTTGCGGTATCACAGTGATAAATTCCACTCTCTGATGGCAAAACTCCCGGGCCCCATCCCTGTCTGCCTGTTAAGCTGCAAGACCTTTCCCTGTGTCACCAGGGAAAACCTCGGAGAAAAGGAAAAAGACTGGGTTTCCAGAACATTAAACTCCCATTGCCACTACTGCCTGCCAATCTCCCTGCTAATCACTTAGAGCCAATGCACCTTGGAGGAAGGGGCAGTGGGGGCTGCTCACTGCAGCCCTGCCTACTGACAATCCTTGTCTTTTCAGCAGGAAGGGACCTTGGAAGGTCAACTTGTCCCTTCTCCTGCCCTGGCTCAGACTCACTTCATGCAGAGAAAGAAAGCTGGTCGAGCCAAAGGGACAGGTCTCCCTCCACATTTTGTGACAAAAATATCAACCAGAGTTTATCCAGGAGCCAACAAATATTTAGTGAGCACTTTCCATGTGCCAGACGCTGGGCTGATTAAATAGGGCTCCAGCCCTCTGTCTACAAAGCTTCTAATCAGGGGCTTGAGCAACAAGGACCAAGGAAAGGAGTGTTCTTCAGATTTCGGGATAGAAATGCTGAAAATTTCTCTCCTCCACCCCTACTCCATCGTCTCCACCAGCACCCCACAAAGCACACATTCTTCCTGCCTTCTTTTCTGGCTTGACTGGACTAGGAAATACTTTCATGCGAAGCATCAGACTTTTCCAACACAAAGGTTCAATGGAGTTTTGCCGGCGGCGGGCCATAATAAAAAGATGACTGAATTGAGCATGCATTTGAGAGACGGGGTCACAGTATGAACGTGGAAGAGTCTCTCTCAGCCCCAGTGATTCTCACATGCGTTATCTGTAAAACGGGATTAAGTTTACCACCCACTTCATAAATGGTTCATCCCATTGCAATCTCGTTAAATAAACCCAGCTCCCCATGCTGATATATGATAAGAGTGTATGATATATATGATATCATATATGATAAGAGTACATTTTAGGGGCGCCTGGGTGGCTCAGGTTAAGCATCCAACTCTTGATTTCAGCTCAGGTCGTGATCTCACAGCTCAAGGGATCGAGCCCCACATCAGGTTCTATGCTGATAGCTTGGAGACTGCTTGGGATTCTCTCTTTCCCTCTCTCTCTCTGCTCTCCCCTGCTTGCTCTCTGTCTCTCTCTCAAAATAAATAAATAAAGTTTTAAAAAAGAGTACATTTTAGAAAAAATACACATAAAGCAGTGACTCTAGGGTGTGGGGAAATGGACCCTTTTATACACGGCTGGTAGAAGTATAAATTGGTGCAACTTTTTGCATGGGGGACAGGAGGAGAAATTGGCAATAAGTTACAAGGAAAACTCACTGTACTCACCCTTTTCCTCAAAAATCTTCTTTCCAGAAATTTACTTAAGGTGTATTAAAAGAGATACGTTAGACCAATGGTCATCACAACATCACTTATAATTATGCCAAAAGCTATGTATAATTTAACGTTTAACATATGATATTTAACATTTTAGAGAACTGCCCATAATAAAAAAAAATCACAGCCGAATATCCAACACCTATCTTAAGAAATAGAATACTCATGCTGTACACCTGAAACTAATGTAACACTGTGTGTCAACAATACTAAAAAAACAGTGTGTTGAAATAAATATACATAGTATTCTTAACTGCTCCCCCCCAAAAAATAGGATATTCACTACAACTTCAGAATCTCCTGCATGCCCTATCCGATCCCACTACCCCAAATTTTGTACTAATCATTCTTTTCCTTTCCTTCATAATTTTACCACACATCTATGTATCTCAAAAAAAAAAAAAGAAAGAAAATTTTTCATTTTTCCTATATTTCCTAACGTTTATTTTTGAGTCAGAGAGAGACAGAGTGCAAGCAGGGGGAGGGACAGAGAGAGAGGGAGACACAGAATCCAAAGCAGGCTCCAGGCTCTGAGCAGTCAGCACAGAGCCAGACATGGGGCTTGAACTCACAAACCTCAAGATCACGACCTGAGCCAAAGTCAGACACTTAACTGACTGAGCCACCCAGGCACCCCTCATTTTTCCTATTTTTGATCTCTATCTAAATGTGGTCAATTTGTCCATGATTTTAGATCTAACTTGCTTTTTCACCCCACAAGTTAGATGATGATGATTATTATATATAATCAATATTTATTTATACACTTACCATTTTCTTTTGTCACCTTTCATTCTTGTACTTCAAACATCTGGGGAGTGTTTTTCTTCTTCCTGGTATATATCTTAGTTCCTTTAGTGAGTGTGTCTTGGGAGTCAATTGTATCACTTTTGTTTTTAAAACATTTTTTAATTGTCTTTATTTTGCCTTCATGTTTAAGAGATCATTTTAATGAAAGTAGAATTCTACATAATATTTTCACTTAGCACTTCAAAACTATTATTCCATAGTCTTCTGACTTCTGTAGATGTGTTGAAAAATAAGCTGTGGGCCAAATGCTCATTGCTTTGTAAGTAATCTATATTTTCTCTCTATTTTTAGGATCCTCTCTTTGTCTTCAGTATTCTTCTACTTTTCTACAAAATGCGGGCCTCTTTTCCTTTATCCAGTTTTGGATTCACTAGGCTTGTTGAAAATTGGGACTAGAGTCTCTCATCAAGACTGGAAACTTTTCAGTCTTTATCTTTCTTATTACTTCCATTCTCTCTGCCATTCTTTGGGATTTCAATTATATGTAGGTTGTATCTCCTCACTCTGTCCTTTATATCTCCTATCTCTTTCATCTCTTTGTCTTTCTATTGTATTCTAGATCATTCTTCAGCAATACTTCCAGACCACTAAGTCTTTCTTCAGCTGTGTCTAATTTATTATCACATCCATCCAGTTGCTCATTTCAATGATTAGATATTTTTATTTTCTAGAAGTATTTGTTTCTCTTTTACATCTGATTAGGTTATTCTGATAGCCTTTTGTTCCCTCATTATACTTCCAATACTGTTTTATTTTGTAAAAAAAATTAAACATATTTCTTTCATATTCCATATTGAGTAAGTACAGGTCATTATAGTCTCCGAAGCATTTGTTATTTATATTGAGTCTCTTTCATGGTAGTTCATTTCCTCATGTGTTTGTTGAATGTTGATTATGAAGCCCATGTCCCTTGGAACTTTGTCTATGGAATTCTTGGTGGCCAAGTTTTTTTTTAAATATGTTCTTTCCAAGCCCTGGGTATCTCACCAATCCAGAACACTTCAAATTTTCAGCTTGGGGTTTTGGATGAATTTGGCTTTCTCCAAGAAAACATTCGTCTTTATGTTTTTTCTTCCTTTCCATTAAAGTCAAGGATAACAAGCAAGTTTCTTCATCAACTATCTTCTTCTGTGGAATGTGTTTTTTGTAGTTCACCTACTGGGATTTTCACCCTCTGGGATCCCAGTTTTGTGTAAGAATCCAGCCTGCTTGGGCTCTGAGCTCTATCTCCCATTTATCTTGTATATGACCCATATTACTTATTAAACCCCAAATAATCTCTAAGAAAATGACTAGCTGTATACATACATCACTCTTTTAGATTCATGGGGTTTGGTTTTGTTGGGTTGGTTTTTTGGGTTTGGTTTTTTTTTTTTTTTTTTTTGGTTTTTTGGTTTTTATCCCTAAGACATTCCCTTTATTTTGTGCCAACTCAGCCATACATTTATGCATTTTTAAAGGGGGAGGAAATATATATATATTCCATCACTTGGGGCATACTGTCCCTGGAGGAGTTTCATGGAACATCTAGTCCGTTATGTTTGATGAAAAGATAAGTATAATTATATTTATTGGCAAAGGAAAACGTCAACATAAGGAGTGAGTATAAAAAATTAAGTTACATAACAGTGTTCTCTCTGGATCATGGGTTGTTGGGTGATGCTTGCTTTATCTTTTGTGCATTTTCCATATTGTTTTAATATTTTTGCAACAGGAATTTATTATTTTAACAAAAATAGTTGTCTGCATTCTACTCACACTATCATGCAGATATGCAAACATTTGTGGCTTCTTTATTTCTCCATAACATGCTTAGCTATGCTTCTGGAGACTCCACCCTAGTGGGAAGAGTTGAACTAAGGAACAGGAATTCAGTGGACCAGACCCAGTACATGGGTCTCCCCAGATTTGCTTGGCCCTATTTGCCTCTTTCATCCAGCTACATGCTCAATAGATAGTCCCAGCCACAGCTACCACTGCCTCATCTCCTAACTCTCAGCCTTCTCCAAAGTGAGAGCTTCTGCAGATGCTCCAGTGTGCCTACCATGGCAGGAGCCACAGCAACTCCAGTGCCCAGGTCTGATTCAATAAGACCTATGAAGATTCTTATTCCTCTTACCACTTCCAGAGACTCAGATAAAGGGTATGTTTTTATTTATTGCTTTGTAACAAATTACTTCAAAACTAGGGACTTAGAGCAACAAATATGTATTATCTCACAGTTTTTGTGGGTTAAGAACCTGGAGTGGCTTAGCTGGGGGGGGTCTAGCAATGGTCTCTCCTGAAATGGCAGTTAAGATGTTGACAGGAATTTCAGTACTGAAGGCTTCACCGCACTTCAGTTTCATGTTGTAAATTGGAGATCCACTTCCAGGATGGCTCACTCCTGTGACTATTGGAAAGAGGCTTTAGATCCTCACCAAGTAGGCCTCTCCAATGGACTACTTGAATATACTCACAACATGGAAGCTGGCTTCTCCCAAAGCAAGTAATTTAAGAGCAAGAAGGAAGACACGATATCTGTTATGACCTACTCTCTGAAATCACACATTGTTATTTTCACTTTATTCCATTTGCTAGAAGTAAGTCACCAAGACCAGCCCTCACTCATATGGAGAGGAATTAGGCTCTACTTCCTAAGGAGAGTATGAAAGCATTTGTGGACATATTTTTTGACTGCCACAAAGGGCCACATCATAGGCATGGGATCTCCTACTTCTTCAGAATCTTCCTAGAGGGACCAGAGAGCACAACCTCATAGTGCAGTAGAGGGAAATGTTGACCATTTAAAGATAGGAAAAAGTTAAAAACAGCAAATAAATGGGGGCGCCTGGGTGGCTTGCTCAGTTAAGCGTCCGACTTCGGCTCAGGTCACGATCTCATGGTCTGTGGGTTCGAGCCCCGCGTCGGGCTCTGTGCTGACAGCTCAGAGCCTGGAACCTGTTTCAGATTCTGTGTCTCCCTCTCTCTCTGCCCCTCCCCTGTTCATGCTCTGTCTCTCTCTGTCTCAAAAATAAATAAACGTTAAAAAAATTTTTTTTAATAAAAAAAAAATAGCAAATAAATGCAAATCATCCACGGACTATTTTGAGGTGTGGTGGTTTATCGTGGCCCATCTGGAAGAAGGCCCATGTGTCTGAACAATCAAAAGGGATTTCTTGTGAAGCTGTGGCTAGCTCAGCAATGCCTTCTCTCCTTCCCCATGTCACTTTCTTTTTTTCCCTTATTTTTGCTACCCTGGGACTGAGGGCAGTAAAACTTTGGCATATAAGTTTTGTCTCAAATTCTGTGTTCTAGAAACTTGGGTTGAAAGAAAGAGTTCATCTTGGAAATTACTGGCGCTGACATAAACATCCCTTTGGATGGCTCAATCTCTTTATACTTTCAGACTTTCAGATTTTCAGACTTTCAGATTTTCAGATTTTCTCCTCCAACCACCCTGACTCTTCCTTAACGGTAGTTGGGTAGATGGTGGATTTACTTGATCTTGTACTAATGAGAGAGGAGAACTAACCTCTAATCAAACTAACCTCTGCCACTGGGCTTGTCATCTGGTCTGGCTCCTATGCTTGGCCACAACTGATCCTGACTGGCTTGTCATCCAGGTAGACACACTAACACCCTCGACTAAAGATCACAGTTCTGGTCCTATTCCTCCAGTTGCAAAGTCCCCTGCTCTGTGAAGTCTTCATTTCAACCCCAGTCCTCTGCTCAACTACAAATTCTCTCGGCATCTCAACCAGGGCACATAAGAGCTTCCAAGTTCTGCGGCCCAACAGCCCAGGCCATGGAGAACGGAAGGACTACTTTAGTCTCATCTAATGCCCACCTCCCTTCACCTTAACTCCTGTGCCGTATGGAGGGGAATACAAAGCTGGAGACATTAAATGCCATGTTCTTGATTCATTCATACCCCTGGAATGTTTTGACCACGTCCAGTATTTTGGCCCAGGGGAGTTGGAAATGAGGACACTGGATTCTGACTCTCTTGTCCCTCCTCCATCTTTCCCTTCTTCTTCCATACCCCTTCAGCTTCCTAAGTGACTTCCATAACACCAGAGTCTGAACCAACTCTACCCTATTGTTTATAAGAAAATTCTATGATCATATTCTATGACCAGGGAGGGCAATGAATTCAAAAATGTATCTTCCTTCTCTATGAAACCTTACCTTCAAGAGTGTTTGGTCCTAATGGACTTCGAAACAGGAAGTTGTCTCTGAGATTTAAAGCTGAACAATGACTTCTTTGTTCTAGGCGGTTCTTGCCCTTCTTAAAGCACTAAAATGTTTTGCTTTCGTGGGTGGAGAGCTTCAGGAAAACAGAAGTTTCAGGATATGGGTATACATTCAAAATACATGTTAACCATGTGATCTATCCCCTTGAAACAATTACTTTCTCAAAAAGTACCATCACTGTCATTGACCCATTACTGAGCCCACCTCCAGCTTGCCTATTTCTTTCCTCCTCCAGATCCCAGTACCAAATACTCAACTTCCCTTTCTATAGATAGCTCACTTGGGACTCATTTTCCTGGCTTTTAACTCAGGAGTCCTTCCAGGGTGTGAGTTCTTCTACTTACCCTCCTGACCAAAGTAAGAAAGAGCTCTCTCCAGCCCCATTTCCTCACCTCACAGCTAGGAAAGAGAGCTAAAACACGGGGATGTGTTAAGACATGAAAAGATGGACGTGAAGCCACTTTGCGAACCATAAAGTGCTGTACAAATATCAAGTATTGTCTCATGAAAGATGCCTTCCCTAACAGCTGAGAATGATACTTCTCTTAATGTTGCCTCTACAGATACCTGTGTCTTGAATGGTAACATTTGTCCCCAGGGGCCAGGAAGGATAAAGTCAGTATCAGGAGGGAGGCTCTTTAAGTCTCTGGGAAAATAAGGATATGAGAGGGAGCACCTGTGGGAAGTCATCTGTGGATCCACTTTGTCTGCTTGGAGAATCACTGGCTTCAGGCATCTGCTGGTGGGGCCAGCATAGAGGACCCAGCTTAGGGAAGGCATCAGGGATGTCCAAATCATGATATTGAGATGGTGGCAAACCAGACTTTCAGGCAAGCCACTTCTGTGGCCATGGACAGAGATCCACCCAGACCGCTATCAAATTCACTCTGCTGGGTAAAATAGAAGCTGATTTATGTCTTCAGCAGGTATGCCAGAGAAAATTCAAATTGATCAAAAATTAAATATTCATAGGACATTATTCATTAAGATTCATCTCACCGAGTGGATGAAATGAGGCAAGGGAAGAAATTAGCTTGCTTGAGAGTGTCAAAGTAATTATGTGATTAAATTGCAATTTATAATTTCTCCTTCAAAAAAAGCATTACTTCCTGATTTGTGTTTTCTCCTCCTTACTGTGCCCCCTTGTTGTCTAGGCCTGAGCCAAGGGCGCTCAGGGTTCATCGGAAATGGGAAAGCTCCAAACACAGTGCCTGGTCTCACTGTCTACATCCTTTCCCCCACCCACTACTAACTCCAAGGGCGGCCTTTCCACCTGGCCTCGGGGGTTTTCCCCTCTTAATGTGGAGAACAGGGCCTCCAGAAGCAAGTGGCAACCTCCCTCGAGAAGAACAGACAAATCCTCACAGAGACACTCAGATGGATGGCAGCCTCAGGCCACTACCTCTCCTTCCTCAATGAGGGGGAAAAAAACGTACAAAGTACAATTTCCCCTGTGGATCACCAGTCATCTCGACAAGGCATACCTGGATGGCCTCTTAGGAAGTCCCCTTCTGGCAGTCATCCATATTCTTCCAGAGAAGGGAGGCATCCTTCTCATACTCTTGGTTCCCCCTCCTGAACTTGATGTGAACCTATACAGAGCCTCCCTGAGACAAAGTCAGGGTCAGGTAATGATTCATGAAGTTCACCCACTGAGACTCCATCACTGAAGTTCAACAAGCCAGTTCCCCAACTCCTGCCAACAAAGGTCTCTAGGGAAAGTAGACATCGGAGTTCGAGGACCCAACATGTTCGAGAATGAGAGAGTAGAGGTCCGCTTGGGTAGCCTACCTCCTTTACCAGGTGGATCCTTCCTACCACACTGTCCCTTCTGGTGACTCCCAAATTAGGCTAAGCCTGAATCCAGTGACAAGGGACACTCCAGAGCCCTACCACACCGAGGCCAAGGTGGCTTTAGTTTTCCAGCTATGCTCTCCAGAGCCCTGAGGGTCCTGGGGATGCTGCCGGCCATGTGGGCAGGAGGGCAGGGGCTGCTAGAGGCCACAAACCCCATTGGGGTGCTCTGCTACTTCTTCAGGTGACTTCATTTCAAGAAAGCGTTTTGCTGCTAAAAATAATCTTAGAGCCACTGAATTAGACGACCTCTCATAAGCCCCTTCCAGCCCAGAAGCCTCTGATTCTCTGACTTTAGTGGTACAGAAACAAGATGTGCTCTGAGCTAGACAAAGCCTCTATTTTCTCTTCTTACCTCTCACTTTAAGAAGAAATGCAGTCTGTCTATCTGTTTGTCTTTCTAGAATCCAAAGTCTAGCTAAGATGATATATATGGGTCTGGAGGCAAATGGATAACTGTGTTTATCTTGCCCTGTTTCTCTGTCTACACTTCCATCTTGGCCTCTCTCTGTCTCTATAACTCTCTGTGTCTCTCTCTTGCTACTGCCCAATGAAGATTTAGCGGCTGGCTCCAGCAGCTGAGAAGGGCACTATTAATTCCAAGCTTGTTTCCAAACACCACGGAGGCCTGCCCGGGTTAATTAGTTGTGCAGGCTTTTCTTCAAGTGAGCGAGCCGGTAGGGTGTTTTACAGCTCTGTCACTGCGGTTATTTGTTCGTTTTCTGTTGTATTTGGAAATACACTTATCTGACAATAAATAACGTCCACGGTGACTAGGGCCGATAAAGGCAGTGAGCAGCCCCTCAAGGGGCTTGGGGGTCACGGTCAGAAGGCTTCAAGGCCCACCTAGTTCCCCTACACCAAGAGGCACTTCCAGGCCCTGGGAGAGGCAGGAGGATGTGGGTGAGGCCAGTGCGAGGAGGCTAGAAGAGACGGGAGCAAAGGGACAGGAGCTTGAGGGTCCCAGGCGAAGGACACTGGGTATGAACCTGTGCCATGATAGAACAGACACAGAAGATTTGGTTCCAGGTCCCAGGCCCCATGCATACAAGCTGCATAACCTCACACAAGCATCTCGCCTCTGTGCCTCAGTTTCCTCACCCATAAAAAGAGAATGGTGAGGGGCACCTGGGTGGCTCAGTCAGTTAAGTGTTCAACTCTCGATTTCAGTTCAGGTTATGATCTCACAGTTCGTGAGTTCGAGCCCCACATCAGGCTCTGCTCTGACAGCACAGAACCTGCTTGGGATTCTCTCTCTCCCTCTCTCTCTCTGCCCCTCCCCCACTTGCACCCACAAGCTCGCTCGCGCGCTCTCTCTCTCTCTCTCTCTCTCTCTCAAAGTAAATAAAAATAAACTTTAAAAAAAAAGAGAACGATGATAACACCTTTCTACTCAGAGCAGTTACAAGCACCCAGGAGACAATGGAAGTAAATGTACCACACAAACAATAGAGATTTTCATTTTCCAGACGGAAAGAAGTGCTCAGGTAGACTATCCTGGATATGCGGCCCAGACCTCAGGTCTCCCTGGGAAAAAATTAGTCCAAACAAAATCATTATGGGAAGTACTTCACACTGATCTGCAAGTACTCACTTAGGGCTCTGGGGGTGAGGAAGTCGGAGGGGGCAGACGGACCACAGGATCAAACCAAGTAGGCAGAACGGAATACCGGTAGAGGATCTGAGCTTGGGATTTAGACTGCTTGTTTATATCATTTGTGGCTATAAATGTTAGAGAAGCTACTTCACGCTTTTATCCCTGCTGAGTGTTCTCATCTGTAAAATGGGCATAATAATAGCACCTAGCTCCCTGGATTGGGGCATGAGGACCGGATGAGATGAGGACTGGATGAGATGACGTGCTTAGGACAGTAGATGGCATGTGGCAAGAGTTCAATAAACACCAGCTACCCTTGTAACACATAAAAACTGGTCAAGACATGAATTAAACCTCACTTGCTCTCATGTGTGTGAACTAACCACACACGAAGAGCCTGAGAGCTGAGCTGGGGAGGGGGGGGGGGAGGGCGCAGTAAAGGAGAATTTCAGTCTGATGGGATGTAATCAAGGAATCCTTCCAGGAGGGAAGAACAACTTCAACATGGTGTAGAGGACAAGAGACAAGGTATTCTCATATACTGCTGAGCAAATCCTTGCGTGTTTTCCCATTATAGACTTGAAGCCAAAGCCTAAAGATCAGGAGAGGAGCTGGTCATCCCCCCAAGAGCTACCACCAAGTCACCAGCAGATGGACACAGCCACCTCCACGCAGAGCATATGGAGGCAGGAAACCTTGGAATCAACCAGAGCCTAGCCCACCTCCAGTCAGGGCATGAAAAGGACTGATAGGAGGGGAGATGGTAAGGCAGGCCTGTCCTCTCCCCCCACCATGGAGAAGAAATGGGGTGCTTTTCCACCCTGATGCAAAGGAAAAGAGAATGTATGAACCCCATGATGCCTCACAGGCACAGATCATTGTCTCGAAAGCCTAGGACTACAGCTGACCGGCCTGTTTGTTCCACACCCCCACAGTGGGAATGAAAAGCAGACTGTTTGGCATCTCTACCTGAGATCTAGAATTATATTCGAATGCAAAGACTTGGACCCTTTGCAGGCCTGGAGATTCTGAAAGCAAGAGACCCACGGCAGTACCCCACCCAGCAGGGCTTGAAGGGGCTTGGTGCAGCATGACCGGGAAGATGGGGGGTAGCTCTCCCATCCCAGGTCTGTGTGACCCTTGAAGGCCACAATCACTCCAGCAGGCCCTGTGGCTCCATGTGGAGATGCACAGAAATCAGCTCAAGGGCAGGAGCCAAAGATTTGCCCAGGTTGCTGCTGAATTCACAGTTGGATGCGTAAGCCAGAGAATGGAGTCACTGGAAGACTGTAGCTCTGGTGAGGCCAAAGGGAGGTACAGCTGGGAGACTGTGGCGTCAGGGGGGAAAGGTCGTCCTCAGTGATGGAGGGGACCAGGCGAACTCTCCAGCATAACAAAACCAGAAAGAACCAGGAAGAGGTAAAGGACATGAGACACCTCCCCCATCCCCATAAGTCATACAAAGAAGTCTCTTCCTCCCATCCATCCTCTCAGCCTCAAACTGAGATGCTAAGGCCTCCAAGAGGAGGTGAATGGGGTGCCTTCAAGCCAGTCCTCGGTTCCCTTCCGCTGCCCCAAATGGCCAGAGCCCAGCACTAGCTAATGCTGGAGGGGAGGGGAGGGGAGGAGAAGAGCTTTGAATCAAGTTTGTAATGTAAGTTTTAAAAATGTAAAAGATTGAGTCTTAATTACCGGAACGAGGCTGTTGTAGTAACCGAAAGTGGCTGGAAAGTTATGGAACCAGACCAAGACGTCGTTAAGGGAGCTGCTCCCCAGCAGGAAAGAGAGATCTGGCACAGTGTAGCCGGGGGCAGTTACTGGAAGAAATAAAACTGCTCTGTTTATACACCAAAGAGTTGAGACTCCCCAGTAAATTGGGCCCAGTTACAGGCATACAGAAAGTAACTGGACCATGGAAACCTGCATCCCAATAGTCAGAGCACCCCAAAGAAGGATAGTGAACTGGACAGACCAAACCTTTCTCCTTCTCATTCAGGCACTGCCTCACCTCCCAGGTGGAGACATTAAGTGATGGAGGAGGGATCTGTCCTCAGGCTTTTAACGAGGCACTTAGAAAGAGGAACACGATGGTTTCCGCTTACAGGAATCCTCAGTGAAACGCACTCACAGGCAGCTGGTGCAATGTGCTCGCTTCTGGTGCATTCCAGGAAGCATTACCCCGCCTCATACCAACATCATCCAGTGGTCCCCGCATGGGAGGGCCAAACAACCATGGAGGTCTTTGAGTTTCCAGGCTGCGAAAGGCTGGAGAGGAACAAGTTGGGCCCTGGGACACAGAGGCAGCACACCCAGAGGGTCAGGAAACTGCCATAGGGGCTTGATCCCCTAGTGGAAAGTGAGAAAAAAACTAAGTTTATAAAGAGCAGGGTGGGAACTGGCTCGTGGAACAAGATGTTCCCTTGGCTAGTTTCCACCCAGGGGAAAGGGAGAAACCTTATTGAGTGCCTGTACTATATTAGGCACTACGTTCACCCTCACATCACTTAATCCTCCCACAACCCCGTAGGGAAGGCCCTTTCTCCATCTTGCAGATGAGGAAACTTGAGTCAGAGTAGTTGCCTCTGGTCACACATCGCTGGGATTTGAACCTCAGATCTGTCTGTATGGCATACATGGATATTTACTGCTTATATCACCCTTTCAATAAAGGACTCGTTACCCTGCCACCAAAAGTGTTGGTTCTCGTTGCCTCCAGCAATTAGTTCCTTCAGGGACCCCTCAGCTTTTGAGTCACAGTTACTCTTTTCAGGGATGGTCCCAGCCAATGGCTGAGCAAGATGGTGGTACACAGGTCCAGCCCTTTTCTACCAGCGCGGAGCTGCTCTAACGAGCAGTGCTGCCCCAGAGCGCCCCCCTGGGACTGGCAGAGGTTTTAGCAGGTCCTCATGATGGGCTGAGACCTCCTTCCAGCCAATCCTGCATCCTGCCTTTTCCTTTCACAGATGTTAATTCCCTTCTGTACTCTTAATTTCACTCAGTGTCTGGTTCCCAGAGAACCCAGCTGGGATGCTCAATCTGACTCAGGCTCTTGCTCATCCTGACCCTTTATCCTCACTCTTAGTCACCCCTAAGGCAACACCCCTGCCCAGACAGTAACTTCCTATTGGCAGCTATGTCTCCATCCCTTCTGGAGGAAAGCTACTAAAGTCTCATGATTAGAGGAGTTCCTGAACAACCCAGTGTCCTGGACTAAGGTGTTCAATGCTCAAGGTCAGTGGCTATCATTCAACCATACTTTGAAGTCTAAAGTCCAAGTAAGCAGTCACCCTCACTGTCTCCCTTTCCCCCATGTCAATTCCACCCTTTAAATGGCCATAACATGAAATTGAGATTTAGGGTTTTAGAATATGTTGTCCTTAATGAGAATACTTTATGATTTGTGTGTTTTGCTTAAAAGGAGATGCATACAGGCGGCCTGGGTGGCTCAGTCGGTTAGGCATCCGACTTCAGCTCAGGTCATGATCTCACAGTTTGTGAGTTTGAGCCCCACGTCGGGCTCTGTGCTGACAGCTCAGAGGCTGGATCCTGCTTTGGATTCTCTGTCTCCTTCTCTCTCTGCCCCTACCCAACTTGTGCTCTGTCTCTCTCCATCTCTCAAAAAATAAATAAATGTAAAAAAAAAAAATGCATACAAGTAAAATAAAGAAAATATATATCAATTGTACTTCATCAAAACTAAAAACTTTGAACCATATCCCCAGCAAAATATTAGCAAATCGAATCCAACAATGTGTAAAAAAATATATACACCACGACCAAGTGGGATTTATCTCAGGTATACAAGCATGGTTCAACATTTAAAAATCAATTAAGGTAATCCATTACATTAACAGGCTAAAAAAGAAAAATCACATCATATCAATATATACAGAAAAAGCATTTGACAAATCCAACACCAACTCATAATGAAAACGCTTAGTAAGCTAGGACGAGAGGGGAATTTTCTCAACTTGATAAAGAATATTTTTTAAAAAAAACAGGGTGCCTGGCTGGCTCAGTCAGTGGAGCATGTGACTCTTGATCTCAGGGTTGTGAGCTCGAGCCCCATGTTTGGTATAAAGATTACTTAAAAAAATTTTTTTAATCTTTTAAAAAGAAAAAAATAGCTACAAATCTACTGCTAATATCATACTTAGTAGGGAATACTCGAACCTTCCCCACTAGGTGAAAAGACAATCCAATAAGAGACTAGTATCCAGAATATTTAAAGAACTGTTACAACTCAACAATAAAAAAACAATAACCCAATTAAAAATGGGAAAAGAATCTGAATAGACATTTCTCCAAAGAAAAAAATATACTCAATATATACATGAAAAGATGTTCAACTTCATTACTCATTAAGAAAATACAAATCAAAACCAAAATGGCATACTAGGATGTCATATCCCATCAGGATGACTATATCTAAAAAAAAGAAAAAGAAGAACATGAGGGGCACTCAGTCAGTTAAGCATATGGCTCTTGGTTTCGGCTCAGGTCATGGTCTCATGGTTCCTAGGATCAAGCCCCATGTCAGTCTCTGCACTGATAGCACAGAGCCTGCTTGGGATTCTCTTCCTCTCCTTCTCTGCCCCTCCCCCACTCACATGAGTGCTCTCTCTCTCTCTCAAAACAAATAAATAAACTTAAAAAAAAAGGAACATGAACAATAACAAGTATTGGAGAGGATGTGGAGAAATTGGAACTCTCATGCATTGATGATACGAGTGTAAAATAGTGCAGCTGCCTTGGAAAACATTCCAGCAGTTCCTCAGGAAGTTTAAACACAGAGTTACCATATGACCCGGAAATGCCACCCCTTGGTTATACATCCAAAAGAACCTAAAACATATGTCCATACAAAACCTCATACACAAATGTTCATACGAACATTATTCATAAGAGTCAATAAGTGGAAAGAATCCAAACATCCATCAATTCGTGAATACATAAACTAAATACAGTATATCTATACAACAGGATATTATTCAGCCATAAAATGGGTTAAAGTACTTATATATGCTACCACCTGGACAACCTTGAAAGCATTATGGTAAATGAAGAAGTCTAACACAGAGGGCCACATATTGTGTGATTCGGTGTATATGAAATGTCCAGAATAGACAAATCCATAGATATAGAAAGTAGATTAGCAGTTGCCAGGGTCTGGGAGGAGGGAGAAATGGGGAATGACTGCTTCATGGGTACAAGGTTTTTTGAGGGGGTGATGTAAATGTTCTGGAATTAGATAGTGGTGATGGTTGCATAACTTTGTGAATATTCTAAAAACCACTGAAATGTGCACTTTTAAAGAGTAGGCGAGCTATATCTCAATAAAAAAAAAAACCTAAAAGTTCTAAGAGAAAACATAAAAGACTTTCCTGAACTTGGGTTAAGCAAATATTTCTCAGACGTGGCACTAAACGCACAGTCCATACAAGAAAACAAGTTGATAAATTGAATTTCATCAAAATTAACATTTTGCTCTATGAAAGACACTGCTAAGAGAATAAAATAGCAAGCCATATACTTGGAGAAACTCTTTGTAAAAAAACATATATCTGATAAAAGGTTTGTGTCCGGAATACACAACAGATCTAGAAACTCAACAATGCAAACAACCAGTTTTTTAAATGGGTTAATGATTCGAGCTGACACTTCAACAAAGAAAACAGTTGGAAAATAAATACTACATGAGAAGATGCTCAATATAATTAGTCATCAAAGAAATGCAAATTTAAAACCACAGTGAGGTACCACTAAAAGTCTATTAAAATGTCTAAAATTCAAAGATGGCCATACAAGTGTTGGCGAGGACATGGAACAACTGAACCTTCCATGGTTCAACCATTTAGAAAAACTGGCAGGTTTGTTTTTTTTAAGTAAACCTATTTCCTGCCATATTCCAAGATATTTACCCAAATGAAAAGACAGAACAAGTCCATAAAAGACTTGTATAAGAATGCTTATAGCAACTTTACTTGTAATAGCCCCAAACTGAAACAACCCACACGCCCATTATTAGCAGCATGGAGAAACAAATGGTGGTACATCCATACAATGGAGTATTACTCAACAGTAAAAAGGAATGAACTACTATACGTACAACAAGATGGATGAATCTCAAAATAATTATGCTAGGTGAAAGAAAGTGGAAGAATTATGTGTAAAAAAAAAAGAGTACATTTTGTATGATCCCATTATATAAAATTTTAGAAAATGCAAACCAATCTATAGTGGCAGGGAACAGATCCGTGGTCTCAAGAGTTAAAGAGTGAAGAGGCAAGAAAGGGTGGGAAGGAGGGAGTACAAAGGATCACAGGGAACTTCTGGGGGTGACAGGTATGTTCGCTATCTCAATTGTGGCAACAGCTTCATAAATATGTTTAAAACTCATAAAATTTGTGAACTTAATTATGTGCTGTTTATTGTATGCCAATTATACCTCAATAAAGCTTGAGAGAGAGAGAGAACACTCAAGAGGGAAGATATAACTTTTTTTTTTTTTAATATATGAAATTTACTGTCAAATTGGTTTCCATACAACACCCAGTGCTCATCCCAAAAGGTGCCCTCCTCAATACCCATCACCTACCCTGCCCTCCCTCCCACCCTGCCCTCCCTCCCACCCCCCATCAACCCTCAGTTTGTTCTCAGTTTTTAACAGTCTCTTATGCTTTGGCTCTCTCCCACTCTAACCTCTTTTTTTTTTTTTTTTTTTTTTTCCTTCCCCTCCCCCATGGGTTTCTGTTACGTTTCTCAGGATCCACATAAGAGTGAAACCATATGGTATCTGACTTTCTCTGTATGCCCTCTTGCACTGTTGGTGGGAATGCAAATTGGTGCAGCCGCTCTGGAAAGCAGTGTGGAGGTTCCTCAGAAAATTAAAAATAGACCTACCCTATGACCCAGCAATAGCACTGCTAGGAATTTATCCAAGGGATACAGGAGTACTGATGCATAGGGGCACCTGTACCCCAATGTTTATAGTGGCACTCTCAACAATAGCCAAATTATGGAAAGAGCCTAAATGTCCATCAACTGATGAATGGATAAAGAAATTGTGGTTTATATACACAATGGAATACTACGTGGCAATGAGAAAAAATGAAATATGGCCTTTTGTAGCAACATGGATGGAACTGGAGAGTGTGATGCTAAGGGAAGATATAACTTTTTATTACAATATCATACGAAGTAGAAAAAGTCCCACTTTGATTCCACCCCACAAGACATTTAGTGTTTTGGGATGGAATGATTCTAGAAGGCCTAGACGGCTGAGCCCTCCCTCAGATCCTTGAAACAAACTCTTCCTTTCTTACAACACCTTCACCTTACTGCCTGATGAATGTCAATGAATCTTTCAAGCCCTACTCAACTTCATCTACCCCTTGAAGCTCTCCTTGTCTTTTCCAAGCAGAGTTAGTCTGTGGCCCAGTCTGTGCTCTCCCATCACCTGAGACTCTAGTAATATACCCCCTCAGCATTCTAAGATGTAAGATTTGTGGTTAATGGTTCCCAAAGGATCCCAGAGGTCCACAACTTAACGTGATTTGTCATTTTCCCAAGGCACAAACTCGATTCCAGCCAGCTATGAGGTCCCCACAGAAGAGGAATAGCTGAGACAATGAGTAAGCCCAGCCACCACCCACCTCCAGGCCTTCCGAGCCCAGCCCAGTTTGGTTGGCCTCTCCTTGTTATAAAAACTATTTTTTCCCTTTGTGAAGAATGGGCTGCCCAAAGAAAAGCTATCAGCTTGTGATGGAAATGATGAGTGAGTGAAGCAGTCCAAGAAAGGGATGGTTCTTAGCCAGAAAATAGCTTTATAAATTACTTTAATCTTTTATTAAGAATCTGGAAGCATCACTTAAAAATCTTAGTTGTACTTTACAGCATTTTATGGGGAGAAGTTATATACTACAGTGGCATTAACAGGATTGGAAATTTGAAAAAGCTTTGGGCCTTGCCCCTCAATAATGTCAAAAGCTCCCAGTAGTTCTAGTGAATACTCATCACATCGCATTATAATTGTACATTTAGCCATCTCTCCTTTTGTCTAAGAAGCACAGTAGTAGAGCTAGATTTTCTGGGCCCAGATCTCAGTTTACTTTATAGCTGGGTGACCTTGACCAGCTTACCTGACCTCCGTGTGCCTCAACTTCCTCATCTTTAAAATGACAAGTAAAATAGTACCTGTCTAATAGAGTTAATTTAAATGATTAAATATGGTAATACATAAAAAGCACTTAAATCAGTGTCTGACCCATCCAAAGTGCTTGATAAATGTTAGTAATTAGTTTGAGAGTTTCCTCTAAGGCAGTGTTTACATATTAGGGACCTTTTCAAAACTGCCTCATTCTCCAGTGGCTCGTGCAGTCCTTGGCACAAGGTATGTGCTCAACAGAAGTTAAAAGAACAAGTGAGTGAGTCAGTGAGTAAATGAGGTGTGGCTCTGCCATTTTGTTCCCACAGTTGAGATCTCTTTATTTCTGGTACAGTGGGGGCATTTTGACACCACTAATGTGGCCAATATCCCCACCATTACCATGTCTGCCACCACTATGCGTTTGCAACCATTGGAAATTACGGTATACCACTAAGAGGGGCAGGAGGGGCAGAGAGGATGATGGCAGAGGATCAGAGAGGGCCTGTGTTCCCCCTCTGGCCAACGTGGTAGAGATGAGGACTCGAATCAGACAAAATGTTCAAGAGATATGCAAAGTTGCTTTGGGATTCAGCTAGCACCCTTGCCCCCTTAGAGTTAATTCTCTCTCTCTCTCTCTCTTTTTTAATGTTTATTTATTTTTGAGAGGGAGAGAGAAAGAGAAAGAGAGCATGAGCAGGGGAGGAGTAGAGAGAGTGGGAGAGAGAGAATCCCAATCAGGCTCCACACTGTCAGCACAGAGCCCAACACCCAGCTCCAATTCATGAACTGTAAGATCGTGACCTGAGCCGAAACCAGGAGTCAGACGCTTAACCAGCTGAGCCACACAGGCGCCCCTCTCCTAGAGTGAATTCTCAACACCACACCCAGAGTGACCCTGTGAAAACCCCAACTGAATCATGTCACTCCCCTGCACAAAACTCTCCAATTCCTTCTCATCTTACTTGGAAGAAAACTCCAAATTCTCACAATGGCTTACAAGGCCCCACGTGTTCCAACCTGTGTTACTTAACCTGTGTTACATCTCTTACCTTGCTCCTTCTTGCACACTCCACTCCAGGCTTCCTGCTGGATACTAGCCTTCTTGCACTACCTCAAACTCCCCCAAGGGAGTCTTTGCACTCGCTGTTCCCTCTGCCTGGTATGCTTTTCCCCAGCAATTCACGGTTCACTCTGTCTCAGCTCAGATGCCAGGCTTTCTGTGCCCACCTCTGCAAAACCCCATGAGAACAGAGACTTTGTTTTATGATTACTCCATCCCCAACATCTCGCCCCTGCCTGCCACATAGTACTCAGTTATTACTTACTGAATGATTAGATGAATAAAACCCCAGGAATCCACTGCTTTCTGCTTCTGTTTCCCTCCCAGGGCAAGTCCTGCCCAAGGGGAGGCCTCTCCCAGCAGTGAACTGTGTCCTAAAGATGACTCTTGCACCCCAGCAGAATAAGTGGATAAAAGTATATTGTTGGAACAAGTGGGAGTTGCTGATTGCATAACAGTCTGTTGGGGAACCTCGGGGGTCCCTGGCTTGACAAAATGAATGTGCATTTGTCAGTGTTTTCAAGAAAAAGTATAAGGTATAAGATGTTTGAAAGACAAAAAGTATTGATTACTGTAGTCCCTTAAACAGCTGAAGTAATGGAGGAGGATATGAAATGCAAAGAAAGAAAGAGAAAGGAAAAACCTAAATCTGTGATGACATTCTCCCTGGGGGAGCACTTAAAAATTGCATTTTTACAAGTTTCCTGAGTGATTCTTAAGTAACCAGCTTAGGACAGGTCCCTAGAAAAGTTTTTTGGAGATTTAGTCAAGTATAAGCCCACACATTACAGCAGGAAAGGCCTGGGCTATTAGAGCCAAGCAGGCCTGGGTTCAAATCCTGCCATTGCTACTTTTTATCTGGGGAACTCTCTGTTAGTACTTAACCTCTCAAACTCTAAGGTTCCATTTCTAGTTAGAAAGATAAGTACATCTACCCGGTCAGCCTGCTGTGATGATGATGTTAAACAACACGTGTAATGGGCCTGGAGTATAGCAGATACTTAAGAGATGGTAGTTTATTGTTGTGCATTCTGTTTCCCGAGTGCTTATACCTCCCTCCCATGTTCCATCGCAAGTTGGCATTCTTACCCCTCCACTCTATGACCTCACAGAGGTGAAAACATACAGTCAAAAGGGTCAGTTCTTCTGCAAATAAGAAAGTCTTCTTTCCTAAAGGTCCTCTTTCCTCCTTTAGAATAGATCAAGGAACATATTTTTGCCACTAACTACCCCATTAATCATTAACAATAAATTTTTATATTTTTACAGTCTTCAGTCTGCCAAGGCTTTCACCTATAAAGCGTGAGAAGGTGGGACAGGCGCCTTTATCACTCACTCGCAGAGGTCTGGAAGTAGCCTGTGTGCGTGGCCAGAGTGTGGGGGCGCCGGGACTTAGAAGCCACAAACCCTGTGCACTCTCCATTAGGCTACATTCCCCACCGTCAAGACCTCAGGACTCAAACCCTGAGGCCAAAGAGGAAAAAGAGGCAGGGGGCATCCATCTCCTGTTGCTTCCTGCTCCTCTAATGAAGCAACATGGCTGTGGAGTGACAGCTGGAAAATAAGGGGTTAGCAGAAGTCCATCTCCCAAGCTTGGCCGCGCATACCCCAAAGACTTCATTCCTCGGAAGAGCCGCTCCCATCTTGCAGCCACAAGGCGTCTCTGCCTTCTCATTCCACCCAAAGCTGCCAGCCTTCCGCAACTCCACACCCCCACCTGCTGGAGACTGCCTTGTGCAGAGCCTGACCGGCCACAGGCCACGTTGGACAGCTGCTCCCTGAGAGCCCCCCACGCACCCTTCTGGGGCTGCTTTGGGGGCCAGAACAGGCCAGAACAGGGGGAAGCCCTGCTATTTCTTTCCCTGTCTTACTGTAAATCTTAATCCTTGATAGTGGGTGAACTCGTTGCTCTCTCTGACCTTCAGTTTCTCCCAAGTAGTAACCAGCCCTGACTTTCCCCAGGTTACAAGTAGTAACCAGCTCTGACTTTCCCCGCCCTCCTAGGGTGAAATGGGATAGAATAATAAGACACCCACTCTGCCAGATGGAAAGAATTGGGGCTTTGGAGAGGACGCGGCTATAAATTTCAGAGCTAGGGGGATAAAAGCAGCAGCATTCCCAGTAAACAAATGGAGAACCAAAGTGAGCAGCTGCAAAAGAGACTTTATTTATTCACGGATTTACACAATTCCTCAGATACATTAATTGAGCACCTACTCTGTGCCTACCAAGTGCTGTGATACATGGATGAAAACTCAGTTGCTGTACTTTGAGTCCTACAAACTGCTCATCACCTTTGCCCTTTCCACCTTCACGTTGCTGTTTGCCTTTTGAATATTTTCCCCTGCGCTCTTAGTAACCCTCATTCCACTATACGCAAATTCTACATCCACAACACTCTCCAAGAACTTTCCATATATCCTCCTTCTCACAGTAACTAAAACCTGGCCTTACCCCAAGGACATTGGTTCCCTTGCAGCCCTCTTGCATGAAAGTGGCTCTTGCTCCCACGAGTTCCATTTTCCAGCCAAGAAGGGTGCACTTGGAGTCAGCAGTCTCCCACCATCCCTTGCCAGTTCCATGCTATTACTCTTCTACTCTCATTTAAAGTCCTGCTCAAGCTGCATGGCTCATTGCCTTCACCTCTTGCTGCTATCATTGACCCTGGCCCACACCATGCTGAGGACTCTCCCCAGTCACCACTGTATTAACTCCCACCACCATCCTGAGACAAATTGCTGAGGCCAACTCATCTGACACCCTAGCCTCCCCCAACCTTGTCCTGATCACTTCAAATAACTTTTCAAGGCCACAATTGGACCATTACTAGCATGGCTCCACCTCCCCCCAAATTACACTTCAACGTCCCACTTGGACCATGACCTTTCCAACTCTATTCTATTCCTCCTACTTCATTCCTTGACCTCACTGAGTGCCAGCACTTTAACCCTTTTATGGCCTCATAAGAAGAGAAGTTTATCTTCTCTCCTCCACTCAACCCCAGGGCTCAATCTTTCAAAACCCACACTAGACCTCTGGTCAATAACTTGGATGATTTCTCATCAGCTTCTTTAATACCCTTGCTCCCTTTTTCTTCTACTCACAAGTCCTGGAAAACCCTGACCCTGAGTCAGTTCTAAAACTGCCTGCCTTGCTTATAAGGCTGGATTTCTGAGTTCTGGTAGAGAAAATTGTATACTCCAACACAAATTGGTCTTTTGCAAGGTTCATCGAGGGCTATTACAAATCTGCCTCATTCTCCCCAAGCCTTCAGCAGATAGCTTTCCTCCTACTTCATGGAGAAAATCAAAGCCAGGAACTCCCTCAGCTTCTCATCCTCCCTTCCCTCATAAATATAGTCAGACACTCACCATGTATCCTTCCTATGGTCTCCAGGCTCAAAGGATCCACCTGGGTCTGAATTCTCTTCCATGTCCTCTCCATTGCTGACATTTCTATTCCAGTATTTTATTGGTGTATCAGTCAGGATTCACTCAGGAGACAGAAACCACACCCCAATTTGAACAGGGAAATTGTAATATAAAGAATTACTAACTATTCCAGGGGATTACCTTCCAAAAAGAAAGAGAGAGCTCTATAAAATATACATTGCCTGATACAGAGACTGTAGGATTTGGCAATGCAGCGAAAGCTAACTAATCTGCACATACATAAAGGCAAGGAAAAAGAGAGAAATACAAATTGCCAATGTCAGGAATGATAGAGGGAACCACTGCAAATTCTACTCAACTTTAAAGGATACAATTTAAATATCTCACAACTTTGTTTGTCAATTACACTTCAAGAAAGCTGGCCAAAAAAAGATAGGAAGTGTACAAATTCCTTGAAAGACAAATTACCAAAGCTGTCATAAGAGAAATAGAAAATATGAATAGCCCTTTTATCTATTAAACCAATAGAATTTGGGGGGCACCTGGGTAGCTCAGTCGGTTAAGAGTTCGACTTCAGCTGAGGTCATGATCTCGTGGTTCATGAGTTCCAGCTCCACATCAGGCTCTGTGCTGACAGCTCGAAGCCTAGAGCCTGCTTCGGATTCTGCGTCTTCCTCTCTCTCTGCCCCTCCCCTGCTCATGCTCTGTCTGTCTCTCTCCCTCAAAAATAAACATGAAAAAAAATTTTTTTTAATGTTTTATTTATTTTTGAGAGAGAGAGAGAGACAGAGCACGAGTGGGGGAGGAGCAGAGAGAGAGGAAGACGCAGAATCCAAAACAAGCTCCAGGCTCTGAGCTGTCAGCACAGAGCCCAACGCAGGGCTCAAACTCACAAACTGTGAGATCATGACCCAAGCCGAAGCTGGACGCTCAACCGACTGAGCCACCCAGGCGCCCCGAAAAAAATTTTTTTAATCAATTGAATTTTTAATTTAAAAACTTTCTACAAGGAAAACCCCAGGCCAAACAGCTTCACTGATGAATTCTACTTATCACTGAGGGGGAGAAATGATACCAATCATATTCTTATAGAAAGTAAAATGGGAAAGAATTATTACCAACTTATTTTATGAATCCAGTATTACTCTGATATCAAAGCCTGACAAACACATTGCAAGAAAATAAAATTGGCCCAATGTCTCTCATGAATGTTGATGCAAAATCTTCAACAAAATATTAGTACATAGAATACATAAACATATAAAAAGCATTTTTAAGGGGATAATACATCATGATCAAGTGGAGTTTATCTCAGGACTCCAAGACTGATTTAATGATCATTGATCACTGTAATTTACCACATTAAGAGAGTAAAGGAGAAAGAATTATATTATCATCTCAACTGATGCAGAAAAAAACATTTGGTAAAATTCAACATCCATTCCTTGTGAGGCTGTCAGCAAACTAGGAATAGAAGAAACTTTTTTAGCCCCAAAAAACACATCTACAAAAAGCCTACACCTAGCATCCTACTTAATGATGAAAGACTGAATTCTTTCCGCTCTCAAGATCAAGAACAATGCAAGGTTCACTTTTTTCACCTCAACTTAACATTGTAATAGAGTTTCTCATACAACAATAAGGCAGGGGGAGGGGTTTGCTAGGGAAAGAGAGAGAACACATGCAGTTTCTGAAGGAAGAAAGAAAACATGCCATATTTACAGATGACATGATTGTGTATATAGAAATTCCTCAGGAATCTACCCCCACCACGTGAAAACTAATAAGTGAATTGAGCAAGGTCACAGGATACAAAGTCAAATATCAAAAATCAACTGTTTTTCATAGACTATGAATAAATTGTTGAAAAAAAAATCTAAACTGTAATGCCATTTGAAATTGCATCAGGACTTCAATTCTGATCAAGACGGGGTAACAGGACAGAATGTACTCTCCCACCTGAAACAACTAAAACACCAGACAAAATATATGAAACAACAGCTTTCCAACATTAGACGTCAGGCATTACACACAGTGATCCCTGAAAAAGAGGAAACAAGCAAGATGAGCCCCTATGATAAAACCCAGCCAGAGCCAACAAGTCTCCCTTAGTTTAGGAGATCATTCAGGGAGTCCAAGGAGGCCAAGTCAGCTAGAGTTCACATAGAAGAGCATCAGAGATTAGAGAGCTGCACAGAGAGAGAGAGAGAGAGAGAGAGAGAGAGAGAGAGATCCAGCGATCTGCAAAGGGTGTCCCTCGAGTCTTTGGTTTGATTACTGATCAGCATATTCAAGTCAGAAAAATATTTAAAGCTGAAGGAAAAAAAACACCTGAAAGGAGTAAAGGAAAAAATCCTCAGTGTTTGCCTACCAGCCA
Organism: Panthera leo; assembly: GCF_018350215.1. Taxonomy (NCBI): domain Eukaryota; kingdom Metazoa; phylum Chordata; class Mammalia; order Carnivora; family Felidae; genus Panthera; species Panthera leo. The sequence goes on from NC_056686.1 coordinate 95,431,960, forward strand.
AAGTTGAAAACCTCATAATTTATAGGTTACCAGATAGAGTATTCAGAAGGATATTCAGTAGTGGGCAATTAGCCTTAGACAATAAGCAGTTCTGGCCATCCCTAACAAAGCGAACCTCAAAAGGACCAGTATCCAAGTAACTTAACTATGTCCCAGAATAATACTCAAGTATATTTATGGGAATAGAAAAATACCCAGCACCCAACAAAGTAAAAATACATAATGTCTAGAATCCAATAAAAACTCACAAGACAAAAAGCAAACAACAACCACACACACACACACACACACACACACACAAACTAAAAGACATGCAAATAAGCAGAAAAATAAAATCCATAATTAAGAAGAAAAATCAATGAAAACTGACCTAGAAATGACATAGGTGATAGAATTAGTAGACAAAGACATTGTAAGTTATTAAAACTATATTCCATATATTCAAGAAGGTAAAGGAAAGATTGAGCATCTGGAAAAAATAACCACGGCATCAGAGAGCTGTGAGACAATGTCAAATAACCTGTTATACATTCAAGTGGACCCTAAAGAAGAAAAGAAAGAGAAGTCATAAGAAATATTTGAAGAAATAATGACCAAAACTTTTCCAAATTTTATGAAAAGTGTAAGTCCACAGAAGAAACCCCAAGCAAGAAATATGAAAAACCAAGGCACATAATAAAAGTGCATCAAAACACAAAGTACTTAGGAATAAATATAACAAAATATATGCAAAACATATACATAGAAAAACTAGAAAACATTGGTGACAGAAACTTTCAAATACCTTAAGAAATGAATGGGAAGATACAATATTCTTAAGATGTCAACTCTTCCCAAAGTAATTCTGCCCAGCATAACTCTAGTAAAAATCCAAGCAGGTTTTATTTTATAGAAATTGACAAGCTGATTTGAAAATTTATGTGGAAGTTCAAAGGACCTAGAATAGCCAAAACAGTTTGGGGGGAAAAAAAACTTATATAACTTGACTTGAAGATTTATTACAAGTACAAGATTATTACAATAATGAATATAATGTGATATTGCAATTGCAAAGAACAGCAAGAAGCACATAACAAGATATTCTATCATCAGATTGATACAACAGATAAGATATGTGCAAATTAAAAACAGAATTAGGTACTACCACATACTTACTAGAATGACTGAAATTTTAAAATAGCAATGATATCAAGTTAGGTGAGAAAATGGACTGTCTGGAAATCACATACATTACTGATGGAAGTGTAAAATGGTATAACCACTCTGAAAAGAAGTTAGGCAATGTCTTTTAAATATACACTTAACATTTGTCCCAGCAATTCCTCTCCTAGATATTCACCGAAAGGAAAAAGAACAAAAAGAAAAACCTTATACACAAAAAGACTTGTACACAAACGTTCATAGCAGCTTCATTCATAATAGTCCCAAACTAGAAATAACCCAAGTGTCCACCAAAAGGTCAGTGAATAAACAACTCGTGATATATCCATTTAGTGAAATTTTACCCAGAAATAAAAAGGAATAAGCTACTGAGCCATGCAATGACACTGATGAAGCAAGATACAGAAAGGTATATACTGTGTGATTCCACTGATAGGAAATTCTCAAGTAAGCAAAACTAATCTGTGGGCATAGAAACCAGACCAGTGATGGCCTGGAGCAGGGATTGCATGGGATAACTGGAGAAGAGTATGAGGGAACTTTAAATACGATGGAAACGTTCTATATCTTGACTGGATTGGAGGTTACATGTGTGAATACATTTGTCAAAACTGCACCAGAACCGCCTGCTGGCTGCTGAGGTGGTAGCATCTGATGGTGGCATCTGTCTGGGAACTGTATACTCAAGGGTGTGCTCATTACATGTAAATTATACCACAGTGGTTGATTTTTAAATAGAAAGTTGGGGAGGGGTGCCTTGGTGGCTCGGTCGGTTAATCAGTCAGACTGCAACTCAGGTCAAGATCTCACGTTTCGTGAGTTCGAGCCCCACATCAGGCTCTGCGCTGACAGCTCAGAGCCTGGAGCCTGCTTCAGATTCTGTGTCTCCCTCTCTCTCTGGACCTCCCCTGCTCACACTCTGTCTCTGTCTCTGTCTCTGTCTCTCTCAAAAATAAACATTTAAAAAAAATTTTTTAATAGGAAATGAGGGGAACAAATCTAACTAAATTCATCTCTCTTTCCTGATCCTCTGCCTACATGTTTGGACAGTCCTTCCTAACTTTCTTTATAGACTCTTCATTTTGTTTTCCCTTTGAAACATAGGGATTACCTGATGTTCCATTCTCAATGCTCTTCTCTATCATAGAACATTAATTATTTCACTCATTGCTCATGGCATAACCACCATCTATTTGAGGATCAATCTCAAATACATATTTCCTGTACTTTTCTCCAGAGCTCCAGATAGGTATATCCAAAGGCCTCATGAAAAACCTATATCTTGGGGTGCCAGTGTGGCTCAGTTGGTTAAGCGTCGGACTCCCGGTTTTGGCTCAGGTCATTATCTCGCAGGTGTGGAACTGATCCCTGCATCAGGCTCCACACTGGGCCTGGAGCCCGGTTGGGATTCTCTCTCTCCAGCTCTCTCTGCCCCTCCCCACAGTATAAATAAACAAATAAATACTTAAATAAATGCATGAATACATAAAGTTTAAAGAAACAAACCTATATCTTCAACTCAACATGTCCAAATCTGAGACCAATTACTGCACATAACCTCAAGTCTGCCTTTTCCGCTGTACTCTTCACATAAGTTGATACATTGTGCCTCACACTTAGTAAGGACTGTATATATATTTGTTGAATGAACAAAAGATGGAATCACTTACAGCCAAAAACTTCAATTCTCCTTCCCTCTCCTATATTAATTAAGCACTTGACCAACACGTTTTGTCCAGCCATGCCTCTCCCTCCCTTTGGGAGGCTGGAAAGACATAGCCTGCTCCCGGGTTGGCTGTGTGAAACTGAGTCGATCCTCACCCCTCTCAGGGTCTCAGAGACATATTATAAAAGGCGCAGGGTTTGGAATCAGATAGAAGCAGATTCAAATTCCTGCCTACCATTGACATATCTATCTCCAGCATATTGTTTTTATTCTTTGAAGCCTGTTTTCCTTATCTATGAAACAGAAAAACCAGTCTCTATAGCATAAGGTTGTTCTGAGTATGAAATCAAATGGAAGGATGCCACGGCCTGGCACATAGGAAGTACCACTAAATGTTAGTTCCTTCTCTTACCCCTTCCTCCTCCCCACTGCCACTTCCGCTCCCACCCCAGAAGGAGAGGGAGTGAGGATAAGTTGGTACACGGCTCTGAATGGCACCTTCTCAGACTGACAGGCTTCAGTATTTCGAGATAAGGAAAGATGCTTTCTCCCTCCCCCACCCCTGGAGTGCCATGGTCACCACCAGAGCCACCTGCCATTGGTATTCTGGGCAGATGCAGCCAGCTGCAGACATGCTGTTATCTGATGGTGCATCTGTTTGGGAAACCAGAAAGAGGAAAACTGTGTTTAGAAAGTATATTTTTCCCCTCCCCAGGTAAGCAGGAGAAATAACGGAATTCGAATTGGAATGACCACGAGCTAAAACTCCTGCCCACCAGGTGTTTATCCTAGTTCATAAAAACAACTACTTTAAGGTAATGAAAAAACACTCCCCGTCGGGGAAGCAAATGGAACCACATGTTTCTGAAACAGTTTGAGAGAAAACAGCAAACTCCGTGAGCAGACAGCAAGCGCATATCTTGGAGGACCGGCACAGGCCGTGCTCACAGATACTTGCCACAGACGAGGCTCCAGGGAAGGCTGGGCCCCTTGAAATCACACCATCCATAAGGAAACCGCATGCACCTTCCATCCTTCAGACCCACAGCTTCAGGGGGATATGGGAAGGCTCCCCTCTTTTCCCACACCCACACCCCAAGAATTCAACTTCATTTCTGTTTCTTGGGTGCTGCCCTATCAACTCCATCCCTTATGACACTGTTCTTCCTTTTTCTCTGTTGTTCCTAAAGATAAGCGCACAGGCTTTTATGGTTGGAAACATTTACTGCTAATCACTGGAAGAAAATGAACAGAAGTAACAAAACCAACAAAGATGAAAACATTCTTCATTTACCTAATGAGCCCTTACCTGTAAGGTGATCACATGTCCCTGTTTGCCCAGGACAGGCCTGGTTTACACCTGTTGTCTTGACGTAATTATTAATAGCATCCCTTTCACTTTCAAAACTATCCATGTTTGGTCATCAAGTAGAATAAGTTATTCTGTTTAAATGGCACGTACTTACCTGCTTTATGCCAGGCATATGAACATTAACTTATTTAGCCCCAAAACAATCCTATGAGGCGAGAAACAGTTTTAAAACACTGTAATGAAATCAGGACATAGAGCGGTGAAGTAGCCTGTCGAGGGCCACACAGATGGTCAGTGTCTAAGCCAGGATTTGAACTGAGGCTGTCTTCAGTGTTCTTGCTCTTAATCACTTTGGTAGTCTAGCTGTGGCAAAGCTTTAGGAAATCGCTTGTTCTTTCATTTAACAAATATTAATCATGTCTACTGTGTGCAGACAATATGATACAGACTTTTAAGACAACCATGAACAAGGCAGAGTCCCTGCCCTCAAGGAGCTTTTGTCTGGAGGAGACACAGATACAAGTGAGAAATACAGAATGGGAAAGAAAGGCAGGACACCAGCCAAAAGAGCAAGGTGCCATCATAGCCACCAAGAGAAGGAGAAAAAGGAGAGCAGTGTCCAAAGCTTCAGGGAACACAAGGTAGGGCCCAGACACATACGCATGGTTTATCAACAAGATGGTCATTGGAAACCTTAGGAAACCACAGTTACACAGGGCAGCCAGGGGTAAGGCCTCAAAGAGATGAGGAGAAGGTGGAAGGTGAAAATGGGGAGCAGGAAGCAGTCTCTGAAAGCTTGGCACTAAGGGGAGGGAGAAAGTGGAAGGAAGTAAAAGTGGGGTCAGGTCCCCAAACAGACACCTAGCTCCCTGCTTTCGTGCTGTATCCTCTCCCTCCTGGCTCCCTCTACCTCCGGTTCTACCAACAAACACTAATGGGAAAACAGAGGGCAGTCATAGAAATGGGAAATCTTACTAAGTTCATATTGCCATTTCCCCGTTTTAGAGCAGTAGGCACCTAGTAAAACCCCTTGTGTATTTTATTCCCAATAGGGAATCTTTTTTTTTTAATTTTTTTTAACGTTTATTTATTTTTGAGACAGAGAGAGACAGAGCGTGAACAGGGGAGGGGCAGAGAGAGGGGGAGACACAGAATCTGAAACAGGCTCCAGGCTCTGAGCTGTCAACACAGAGCCCGACGCGGGGCTCGAACTCACGGACTGTGAGATCATGACCTGAGCCGAAGTCGGACGCTCAACTGACTGAGCCACCCAGGTGCCCCTCCCAATAGGGAATCTTTAGCTAGACTGGTGCCCATCAGGGCAGAATGAGATCCTAAAACCATGTCCATTAACATCCACCCAAGAGACAACTTGTCTCAAGGGAATTATCAGTATCCCTGGGAATCCCCCAAATAGGTCAGTAGGTGGGTCAATTCCCAGGTCATCTATTTAAGTTCACCAAGTCCCAGGCACTGTTCTAGACATTGAGGAGTGAATCATTCTAAGGGGAGTTTTCAGGAGGGCGATCTACACCTTGCACATCCAAAGCTATGACCCAAGGTTTCCCCCCAGGAAGGTTTGCAGTAGATGAAATAAGCCACAAAAGTTTGTATCTCCCCCAACAGTGTTCAGGAGTATCAGCACAGCTGGAGACTAGGAAAAATGACTTATAGAGCAACTTTTTTATATAGTACACTTTCCTGTATTCATTCATTCATTCCTTCAATAACAAACATTTATATTATGTGCCAGGTACTATGTGAAAGTACTAGAGACAAGAATCATGAGCAAAATAGACATGGTCTCCCTGCCCTCAAGGAGGACACAAAAGAGTTATGTGAAGCCACATTAATCAACGTAATTGCACAAATACATAATTGCAAATCATGACACATGCTATGAAGGCAATATACTGGAACCTAGTCACTCTACTGGGTTGAGGAAATGCTCTTGAGAACGTGACATGGAGGTGAAATCTGACAGATGTATAGGCTTTAGAGAGAGGAGAGAAAGAGCAGCCCGAGAAAACAGAAGAATATCAGCAAAGACTCCGAGGAACGGAAAAGCAGCCAGCATTAAAGAAAAAAATAAGCCTGACATGTGTTGACACAGTAAGGAAAACGTTATTCAGGACTATTGCAACAGGTGTCAAGGCTGTGACAACAGGGGAGAAAGATCAAGTTCAACTCTAAATCCAAATGGACAAATGCTAACAAGCAGAGTGAGGAGACAGTGGAAGGAAAATTTCTAAGAGGACACATGGGGAGGGAGGGGGTTCTTGCTAAACTGACTTAACAGGATTCTTGCTAAAGGCACACCAAGGACCTCTATGTCAAAGAAGGGGGATGAAGATGTTGATCGGATATCATGCCTGATAGCATCCTAAACTGATGCGCAGCAGGATTTTTGTAACACTGGCTATGTAGGCTCAGCGAGGCTGGGGAGGGGGCAAGAGGGCTTAGAAGAACCTGACTAAAGTTTGTTCAAGAAAATGGTCTGTCACCAGTTGTCTGGGGCAGAGTGGCACTAGATGATTCTGGAGAGATACGCAGGAACCAAGTAAGAAGGGCTTTGTGAATCCAGTTGTCCTAAGAGCACCGAAGTTTTGATTGGGAGGGAAGGGGGTGACATGCTCAGGTTGTGTTTTCTTAAAATCTACTCAGCCCACTGTAGAAAATGGACCAGAAAACCCAGAGATGAATCTAGAAGACCACTTAGGAGACAAAGCTGTTGTCCTGGAGAGACAGGACAGCGGACAGACCAAGGTGGAGGTGAGGGTAGAAGCAGATCTAGCATTTGAAGTATTCGGGAGGTAAAACTGATAGGGCTTGGTGACAGATTGGTGTTAGAGAGAAAGAGATATAAATAAGTGTCCTGGTGTCTTGTTTCATCTTTACTACAACCCTATACTAAACACATCGTTATTTTCTCAGTTTTATGGATAAGGGATTTGAAACTCATGGTAGTTGACTGGCACGGTCAGGCCCCACAGCTAGTAGGTCTGGTTCTCAAGTTACTTCCTTTCGCTATGCTCACACTAGAGTCAGGCAGCAATTCCCTGAAGATCCCACTCCCTCTCTTGTGCCTCTGAAGCTATGCCTAGTCAATACCCCCAGCATGGTACTTCACCAATATTCCCTGTTTGCCAATACCATGGGAAAATAAAGAAAAATAGTATCACGGAAGCTGGCTGCAGTTTGAGTCAGTTGACCTCCATCGGATAGTACAAATTGATTCCTTTGTTGAGGAAAGCAACCTCCTGGGCCTCTCTGGCAATGAAAAGTGAGAGCCCCCTGGGTAGGACAGAGATGAGAAAAGTTTGGGCAATAAGGAATTAAATTGCTCTGCATAGCAAAGCTAGAGAAAATTTGGAGCAGGCCACCACCGTAGCCTTAGTGTCTGACACACAGGAACTCAATATATTTTTGTTTCAACTCTGGAAGTGGGACCCAGCAATCTCCAATTTAACAAGACTTTCAGGTCATTTGATACACCCTCAAATCTGAGAATCTCTAATCTTTAAAAGCCTTTTCAACGCTGCCCACGCCATCCCCAGGTCCCCCAAATCCTCAATAAAAAGCTGCTATACACAAGAGTCTTTCTTCAGTAGTGCTTTGGGCAAGAAAGAACAAAGACTAGCCATCCTAGAGTTTCCAGCAATGACCAGCAGAAGGGAAAGTCCAGGCCAAGAGCTGGGGCAAGATTAGAGAAACAGGTTGCAGCTCAAATTAACCTGAGAGCAAATATGAGACAAACCCTCAAATCTGTAATAAAACAGTCACTGTTTCCCAGACATCCATCCCTATTTTTTCTAGAAATGAATTAATGAATGAAAGAATGAATGAACGGGTGGATGGATGAATGAATGAATTTTCATTTGAGGCTATGGCTTTTCCCCACACTTAATCCAGAGCTCCAGATAGAGCACATGACCCAGATCTAGCCTATCAAAGCAACTCTTCCCCCTGACCACAGTGATAGGTTCAGGGATGAACATCCGGTCCAAGCAGAGCCGAGAGAACAGAGCAGGATTTTTCTCAGACTTCTGCGAAAGAGGGAGACTATTTCTCAGACTTCTGGGAATATGACTGAGTATTAAACTGGAACCACTATGCTTCAGACTTCAAGTCTGAAATCAGAACCAACACAGAAGTAGAGTTGAGAGATACAGAGAGAGAAACCTGGTCCCAATTACATTTTTGAGAAGGCAGATCAAGGCTCATCTGAAGACAGCCTAGTCCTAGACTTTTTCAATGCATGAGCCACTGAAATGTGTTTTCACTTTGGCCAGTTTGGATGGAGTTCTCTGTCCCTTACATCTGGAGGAATCCCGACTATGATGTAAGACAGTGGGTTGAGTGATGTCATTTGGAAAGTGTGGTCACAGAAAGGAGGAGAACTGGGGTCAACAAGTCCCACAAGTCTACCTCTCCTCAAGACTATGGGTACCCTGAGGCCTAGAACTGTGTTACTTCTTGTGGTAACGATGATGGGAACACAATGGTTATTTCAGGAATAAAAGGAGCACAAAAAGAAGGCAAGGTGGCAGAAAGAAAAACGGATAAGCAATGTACAGATTCCTTCCAACTTGGGTCCCCTGGTCACTTTGTTCAGGGCAGACTAGACCCTGCAGGGACCTAGCAGGAGTCATGAAGCAGGAAATGAAGGCATAGAAGCTTCTAGCACCAGCCTACTCCAAAGGGCCACTTACTAGGAAATTGCCTAGAAATGATGGTGCAGCCATAACTGGGTCATTTACTTTCCCTACAAATATTTCTCCCTTTTGTGAGCAACAAGGACCCATTCAACCAACCATGTGGTGCCTCAGCTGAAATAACAGGCCAGGGGAAGTGTGTAATTGGCTTTCATCAGATCGAAACCGTAGGGCAGCTCGGCCAAGCTGAATCTCTGTCTCTGGCCGTAGCACAGAAAGTACTTTCTGCTTAATGTCAGGCCATGTGTAGGGAAGAAGGGGAAACAGAGGGGAAGACAAGACCAGCCTTCCAGTCAGCTTCAACGCTTCTGGCAAGACAATTCAGCATAGCAGAGGGGTCTGGCTCCAGACTTTGGGGGAAAGGAGGCACCTAGGACAGAGGAGGAACAGGAAAAGAGACAGAAAGAGGAGAGGCTGGAAGAAAGGGAAAGAGTTAACCTTTAATGAAATAGTCAATTTATTAAAAAAAAAAAAAAAGGGAACTGAAATCTTTTTCCATCTGTTTGCCTCTATGAAATTTATATTTGGAAGTAACAAACATAACATCAACCAGTTTATCAGCTCATCATCTGGCATATGTCTTTCAATAATAATAATTTCAAAGATCAGAATGAAAAGGAAAATTTGAGATTCCTTCAAAGCAGCATAGAGTATTCTTCCAGAGACCTAGGACTAACCTGTCTTTTGTGGGTGATGGGGATGAGTTAAAAATGACCCCAATCCTTGGGAACTTGGCTGGGTGATTTGGGAACTCCATGGTTTATCCCATCTATTTCCAAGAATTTTCTATCGGGCTAGATGGCACCCCATCTGCATTTCTCTTTTGCTCTTCTGTGAGCTTTGCGTTCATCGTCCTAGCCCACCAACTTGAGGGGAGCATGTGGATAGGATAGCATCCACGTAGGATGAGGGAGATGGGACTCAGGGACCTCTGGGTACTCTCCCCAAGACGCCTAACAGAATACCATAGTGCAATTCCCAGGGTGCCACCCCAGTTATGCATTTCCCCAAGATCCTATGTACTTTTGCCTTGGCTTTTTCATAGCCATCCTGTCTCCAGTTTGGATATCCAAAAAAAAAAAACAAACACATGGCCTTAGTTTCCTGGTCCTCGGGAAGGGCCACCAGGCAGCCCCCACAATGGAAAGAATAGTGAGTCACACAGGCCTGGGCTCAGACCTGCCTCTACCACCCACTGGCTCTGTGAGGCAATGGTACAAGGGAAGCAGTGTGGGATTGGAGTCCAGAGGACCTCACTCTTTGACCTCAGTCGAGCTGCTCAGTTACCTCTTTCTTAAACTCCCTAAATCTCAGTGACCTCATGAGTAAAATAGAGATTATAGTGATTATTTTAAAGGTCTGTGGTGAGAATTAAAAGAAATAATGTGCCTGCTGTGGAGTAGGCACCAATCGGTTGATGTTATTAACATTATTGTTGGTTTTTTCAAATGTTTCCATTGATTTTTGAGGGGGGGGGGGGGGAGAAACAGAGCATGAGCAGGGGAGGGGCAGAGAGAGGGAGACACAGAATTCAAAGCAGGCACAGGCTCCAGGCTCTGAGCTGTCAGCACAGAGCCCGTTGGTCTCGAACCCACAAACTGCAAGATCCTGACCTGGGCTGCAGCCAGACACTCAACCGACTGAGCCATCCAGGTGCCCCACATTATTGTTGTTTTTATGTGACCTTTGACAAGACACTTCACCTCTCTGAACTTGCTTTCTTATCCGAAAAAGTAGACGTAATAATAATTATCTCTTAGGATGATCACAAGGATTACATATGTAGAGATCACAAGGATTATACATGTGATATAAGTAAACCTCCTGACACAGTGCCTGCCTGATACAAGGTAGGCACTCAGTGTTACATTTCTTTCCCTTTCCTTCTCAACCTTCCCCCACACAATCCAGGATAAGAGTGTGTCTGCTCCCTCATGGCCAAGCTGGCCCCAATATTTAGCTAGAAATCAGGAGAATCTGTCCCTGCAGGTGGTCCTTGGAGACCTTACCTGCTGTGCGCTCAGCCCACACCCATAAAAGGAAAAACTGTCAGGGAAGAAGCCTTTCTGAAACTCACGGGGATGGCCGAGAGGGAAGGCGACAGCTGCAGGACTCCTCTCTGGGCACTAGGGAGAGCAATAAGCTCGAGAACACAGTGAGGGCCACGCCCAGAATCTCTCCACTCCTATGCCCCAGTCGCCCAGTTGGGATGATCCAAGCAGGAAGAAAACGCTTCAGGAATACTCAGAAAGGCCTTTGTGGGGACAGATGATGGGGGAAATGCAGGGATCCGTGGAGAGCACATCTCCTCTCCTGCTTCAACTTGGTACCGGCCTAGAGAGCACTCGTTGGCTTCTAGGCTACCCTCTCTGGATCCCCTGGTGGAGGAGCCCCCTGGGGGTTGAAGAAAATGGGAGGTGAGGAAGACAGGTCACTTTTCCCAGTCACAACAACTTCTACATCTAGCCCCCCAGCCACTTAGTAGGTCCCAGTGCGTTACAGCTAGAAGAAGTCTTATAGAGCCCCAGATGTTAGCTGAAGGGCTGGGGCCAGAGAGAAGAAAGAGCTTGAGCAAGATCTCCCAGGCAGTTTATAATAATCCCTCGTAGAGTTTATCTAATACTTTCATGTCCATCATCTCGCTTGGATATTCACAACCACCAGGTGTTGTAGGAAGGAACTATTCTATTTTGCAAATGAGGAAACTGAGGTTCAGGTAAGTGCCCATGGCTCTCCTCTTCCCTATTAAATTTCCATTGCTATCCACCCTCTCCCTCCTCTCTTGTTTTCCCTTGTTTTAAATAGGTTCAAACTATACTCATAGTTGCAGGAAGATTGCTACTCAACTCCAAGTGGTCCATAAATCAAAATTTTAAAATATTTGTTGCATTCCCCATATTCCCATCTAGCATGATGGAAAGATGATAGAGCATAGTAATTATGATGGGTACACTTTGGAATCAGATCTGAGTAAATATCCAATATTCATCTCTTATGAATTCCATGGCCGTGAATTTCTTTGTGCCTCAGGTTCCTCATCTGTAATATGGGAATATTCACACCTATCTCCTGAGATTCTTTTATAGGTTAAATGAGATGAACTATAAAGCAATCTCATAGTGCCTGGCATAAAGACTTGATAAATGTTTCCTGTATATATAATTATCATACAGTCATAGAACAAAGTGATCTTCAGGAATCAGCTCCTTAGTTTCATGCCATTTACTGATGAACTTAAATGGAGTTAAGTGGGGAAGGTTACTCTGTCAAGTAGGCTTGTGTCCTGGTTTGAATGTACGCCTTCCCAAAGTGCCTGTCCACCTCGAACCTCAGAACATGAATTTGTTTGGAAATAAGGCCTTCACAGGTGTAATGAGTTAAGATGAAGTCCTACTACATCAGGGTGAGCTCTAAATCCAATATGACTGTTATCCTTATAAGAAAAGAAGAGGACATATAGACATAAGACTCCCAAGGAAGAAGGCCATGTGAAGACAGAGACGGAACCTGGGATGATGCAGCTATAAGCCAAGGAATGCCAAGGATTGCCTAGGAGAGAGGCAAGGAATGGATCCTCCCTCAGAGCTCCCTCCCCCAAAGAACCAGCCTGTCAACACCTAGATTTCAGGCTTATAGCCTCCAGACTGAAACAGAACAAATTTCTGTTGTCTTTTTTTTTTTTAAGCTTATTTATTTATTTTGAGAGAGAGAGAGAGAGAGAGAACACCAACCAGCACAAGCAAGGGAGGAGCAGAGAAAGAGGGAGAGAGAGAGTCCCAAGCAGGCTCTGTGATGTCAATGCAGAGCCCGATGTGGGGCTCAAATTCATGAAGAGTGAGATCATGACCTGAACTCAAATCCAGAGTCAGACGCTTAACCAACTGAGCCACCCAGGCACCGCATAAATTTCTGTTGTCTTAAGCCATCCAGTTTGTGGTAATTTGCGGCAGCCATAGGAAACTCATGTGGCTTGTGAAGAGGGAGAACTCCAACAGAGCTCTAAATTCTTTTTCTTCTAGTTTAGCCCTTCTAGTCTATTCCATCATTACCTCTGCAAAACAGCAAATAAACATTTATGGAATACCTACCCAAGAAGTTTACCTATTTGGAGAAAAATTGACACAATCTATAATCTTTACCACTTCTTATGAATTTGTTGCCTGACGCACTGTAGGCATTTAATAAATATTTACTGGCAAGTTGATAAAGTAATAGATATACAAATGTTGTACAAATTTAAGGTATTATTATGAACCCACTTTCTGCCTCTGTGTACACCTTTGTACCAGATTCTAAATTTATTTACATGTTTTATGTATTGAAAAATCACAAAACTCCAGAACTCTCATACTGCAGCCTAAGGGTCTCCATAAGGGTCACCAACTCCTCCTGTCCACTACCTCCAGAGGTGACGAATGAAAAGGAAAGCAATTTGAACACCCTCAGGACTCTGATTCCTACCAGACAGGGATGATGTCATTCTTGCTAGGTCCTCCCACACTCACTCAGGAATGGGCAGAGAAAGCCCAGGGGGTCAGGGGAGCTGCTGGTGGCCATAAAGGAAGTAAACCACAAAGCACTGCCCTCCCAGTCCCCCTGGGAGTAGAATGGGTGGTGGTGGGTTAATAGCTACAAAGGAAAGGAGGGGAGGGAGGGAGGAGCTGATTCACTAGGACAACTCTTAGAGTGACTCAGAAGCTAGCAGAAAATAGCCTGTTCTCCCACATCTGCCTCATTGTCAGGCAATGAGGCACTTCCTCATTGCAAACACGGAGGCAGGGCAAAAGGGAGGAGAAGGAAATGGGATTTTTCAAGTTTGTCCAGCACCTCACGGTCCATGTTTTTAACCATTCCAGACATTCTGTTTTTAAGTCAAGTCAGTATTCATTGAGCACCTACTCTGTGCCTGGCCTTCATCCCACCTCTCAGACCATCAGTCTCCTGAACACAAGGAACGGGGTCTTTCAGTTCTGAATTTCATACTTCATTACTTCAAAAGTCCTTGGGCTGCTGTTGACCACCTCAGCACAGTCTTGCTGTCCTTTTTTTTTTTTTTTTTAATTTTTTTTTTTAACGTTTATTTATTTTTGAGACAGAGAGAGACAGAGCATGAACAGGGGAGGGGCAGAGAGAGGGAGACACAGAATCTGAAACAGGATGCAGGCTCTGAGCTGTCAGCACAGAGCCCGACGCGGGGCTCGAACTCACGAGCTGTGAGATCATGACCTGAGCTGAAGTCGGATGCTTAACCAACCAAGCCACCGAGGCGCCCCAGTCTTGCTGTCCTTTAAATAGAGATGACTCTCTCAGGCCTACAATCAATTGGGCAGGCAAGCATGGAGCCTTTTTCTAGCTCTGATGGTGGTTTTATAGTCTTTCAGGCCCATTCTCTGGACCAGTCCTGCTTGTAAGAGTCAGTGTGCGGGCAGCAGAATATGGCACAGGTTTGGAGTCCCTACATGCCTGTTGGAAGTTCTTTCTTTGCCATTTACTAGCTCTGTGACCTTATTTGATTTCTTTTAATTTCTATCTTCTCAGGGAGATAGGAAAGATTTATCATATAGTAGTGCAGATTAAGTAAGATATCATAGGAGAGTATCTGCCACTGTGATGACATGATAAATTCTGGCTTTCTTCTTTCAAACTTCTCTGTAACTGCACAGACTGACCACATCCTCCATCAGGCTGTAGACTGCATAAGAGCTGGGCTGTATCTGTCTTAAGGACTAAGTCTGCCTACCCGAATACTGATGTGGGAAACAAAGGCAGAAGGAAATGGCAGATAAAATTAAATTTCCTTATAACCTGCAGCCCACTGACAAATACTGGAGGCAGGCAGAGCGAACTGTTTCTACAGGAACTCCCTGCTATCTTGATGCTAATACTTTGCTAGGGGGTGGGAAACAACCTTAGCTTGACAATGGCCAGGCCTCCAGTATCCTAAGAGTCTTCTTTAGCATATGAAAATCTCACCGGAAACTTCCCCTGGACTTTACCTCCCCGACTCCAGTGTATTACCAGCCTCTCCTCTTGGTCCCAGGGCAGTTCTTTCTGCCCACAGGTCCTGTCCCCGTGCTTTAATAAAATCACCTTTTTGCACCAAAGACGACTTCAAGAATTCTTTCTCGGCCGTTGGCTCTGGACCCCACGAGCCCCACTAGCACCCCAAAAAAACCTCATCAAATTCTATTTCCCTAATAGTTTCTTGCTTAATAATCGTTGTGAATAGGAATAATGTATTAAAAGCAATACAATATTCATGCATTGCAAATATTTAACTGTATCGTAAGTATTTATTATATTGTATTTTAAATAATGTGGTTATTATTAGGGCACCTGGGTGGCTCAGTTGATTAAATGACCAACTCTTGATTCCGGCTCAGGTCATGATCTCCTGGTCCCTGAGATCAAGCCCTGCATCCAGCTCTACACTGACAGCAAGGAGCCTTGCTTAGGATTCTCTTTCCATCTCTCTGCCCCTCTCCCGCTCACTCAAAAATAAATAACCTTTAAAAATAATATGATTATTATTTTAGCCAGCTAAATCAACCTGTGAACTGGAGTGCAGTCTATGGAAAAGGAATCTGGAAACCTTCACCTCAGGGATTCATCCTCTTCCTTCTCTGGGTTATTTGGTCCTAGGAGGGCTAGCTGCTACCAGCAAGATCTGCATTCCTGTGTTCACAAGAAGGGACAGACATTCCTTGCATCCTCTACACCGTCCTTTGTTCCAGCTTCACTGCAAACGCCATTGCCCCACAGTATAATGGGGCCAAGGACACAAAGATGTCCCCTCATCTGACAGGCACAACCTGGAGAGACTAAAAACCTCGACAGACTAATTTGCAATTACTCGACTTCTGCCTGGAAGGGAGGTCCCACTGGGTTTTGCTCTCCCAGGTGCTACCCAGTATCCCCGCGCCGGGGGCTCCAGTGCCAGTAGTTCTCTTCCAAACGTAATGTGGGAAAAGAAGGGCAGGGTGGGGCGGGGACTGTCTCCAGGTTTACCATCTTTGCGCTCTAGCTTCTAGCACCACACCCACAAGCTTGTCCAAGAGAAAGAAAAGCCACGTTACCGGCTTTTCAACAACTAATTCTAATGCAGACACCAAAAGGACACTTTATTGATTAACATTTTGGATAAAATGAAGCGTTAATATGCCCAATCAATCTGGGCACCCAAAGCCCGCCATTCCTAAGCTTCCCAGACCAGTAGGGTAAAGCACGAAACACTCGCCACCGCGCTGCCCAGAAGCCGCACGCAAGGTGGAAAGTTGCAGAAGCGGAGCCGGGAGGGGCGCGAGCCCACCCCGGAGCCCGGGCCGGAGGAGGGCGCTTCCTCCAGGAAGTGACGCGAGCTCAATCCCAGCCTGGCTCTCCCCAAACAAAAGGGATCTTGGGGCCCCGGGAGGAGCCAAAATGACATTGGAGAAGCCCCTCCTCCAGCCCGCGCGCATTGGTGCCTGGGCTGAGGAAGCGAGGTGACGATTGGCCCTGGCGAATGCCAGTGCCCCCGCCTGGCGGTTGAGGGGCGGGGTCTCCGGGGGCTGTGGATGGGAGCGGGTGGCGGAGGCGGCGGGGAGCGGAGCCCGGAGCGCCGGGAAGAGGTAGGAGCCGCCGGGGCTGGGGTTTGGGGGTGGCTGGGAGGCCGGGTTCCCGAGAGAAAAGCAAGGGTAGGACTACCGGTGTCGTCCCGCCACAGTCCCAACTGGCGCTCTCTCCCATCCCCTGAGGGGGCGGGGCCCTCTCCTCCGCCTCCCGGTATTCCCCGAGGAGGCGGCTCCTCATCCTCCGAGGGTCCTCGCAACTACTTATTGTCCCCGGTCAATCCCAGCTCCGCAGAAGGGGCTTCCCTCCTGACACCCCTCGCTTAAGGGATCCTCTCGCCCAGCGCCTCAGTCTTGGGGAGGGCGCAGAGGTTTCCATTCTCTAGGCTGCCGCCGCCCCCGCCCCCATTTTGTACCCCCGGGAGGCCAGACATCCCTCCCTACACTTGTCCCTGCTCGCTAGAGTGGGATCAGAGCTAGTTTCATGCGTAAGATAAAATCACTGTTTTCCAAAAAAGAGAAGTGAGCGAAGCAGAAATCAAGATCCGACCTAGACAACCAGCTCTGAGAGACGAAGCGGCCTTCCCCCACTTCAGTTCTTCCCATCCCCCATTCTCTGATCCTCAGCCCTCCTCCTGAAGCCCCTCGGATCCTCTGTTCCCGGGGTGGGGGGGGGGGCGCAGGGGTCGAGAGCTCACCCGCTTTGGGACTGTTCTAGACTCTGGAGGAAGGAGAAATAGTAACTCCCCACTTCCCCATCACCCTTAAAGGTACCTTCCCTCAGTGGAAGGTTCCCTCAGTCGGTTCCTTGAGGGAGAACCTAACTTCCGAGGGTTTTTTAGGTTTGGGTTGCGTTTCATTTTTGCTTTCTATCCTGTATCTGCCCTAGGAACTTGAGGAAAAACCATCCTTTTATGTTTAACATTGAGGTGGGTGTGTTGGATATCTGCAGAGTTGGCCTTTCGTGGGTAGAATGCAGTGTATATTGTTTGACTGTCAGTGAATAGGAGCGTGTTTTCTGTTAAAACAGTGTCCATAAGTAAATAATGAGCATTGGATTAGGAATGAGTGTTTCGCACTCTAGGGTGGGCTGGTCCATTGCTCAGGGAGACTGCAGTTAACCTTGAAGGTGTAGTTCTGTTGAAACAAAAGACAGGAAGTGTTTGAGGAAAATTCAGGTTCAGCCATCTAGGTTTATGATTAATCCGGTCCCTAGGCCTTTGGTTACTCTCTAGCCCTTCTTTTATGGTGGGTTTTTCCCTCCAGGGGAAACTGATACATACATGATGTTGTTGATTGGTTTTACAAGACCAGTATCACCTACCAACATTTAGCGGATGAAAAGTAAGAGCAAGTTTTAAATCTCAGAGATCAGGATAAATAAAAGCAAGGTTAATTCCGGCTATTTACATACTTGTAACTACCAAGAAGTGTCTCTGTATTGTGCTGATAAAGCCTTTGTCAAGTTGACCTTCATTTCAGCAGGTGCAAAGTATTGATGATTTTAGCCTGATGTTAATGACCATGAATCCCCAGTAATCATCTATTGGTAGCACTTCCAGGTATTAATATTTGCTGTATTTTTTAACATTGTTTTGCTCTCATTCTGAAGTCCATCTTACTACTGTTCTCTGTAGCCAGGCTCATAGCAATGAGATGCAAGGAGTTGGAATCATAGCAGGCAATTATAACGCCGTCTCTTACCTTCCTGATTAGACTTTCTGTAGGTAGACTTCCGGAAGATTATTAGTTTTCAATAGTTAGATTCGAAGTTTTCAGAGCCACTCTTAGTGCTCACAGATCTGTTCCGTGATTGTTTCCAGATCTCCAATAAAAAAGCACAAAGAAAAAACTGTGCGGTAGGTCTCCCCAGCAAACACAAAGTGTACTGCGATAGGAGGGTAAGACACGGGCCCCCAGCAATAGCAGCGGAAAAAGCTAAAAGCAGAACAGGAAATCCCAAAAAGATATATCTTATTACATGAGTGGAGAACAGAAAATAAACTAAGGTAAGAGACTAAAGAAACCAAAGCAGGGGTGATTACCAGGGCCTTAATGAGCAGAGAGGAAAGAGCAAATAATTCTCTTTGATTATTTGGCATAATAAGCAAGACCCGTCTGATACATGTTTGGGTCTTGGAAATCCTTCCTCTGCCTTTTTCAACAACTGTTTGGTCATTAGGTGAAGAAAAACATTGTATGCAGAGGATATTTATGTATATGTCCAATCTGTGTCACTAGATTATAAATTATTTGAGAGCAGGTAGTAGTAATTTTTTTAAAAGCTTTGAGTCTTTCCCTGTGCCTGGGACATAGTTTGACTTAATAAGTGTTTGTTGAATTTAGTTTGAAGCAGTCCCCTTATGGTAGACTAGAAAGACAAATTACTGATAAGGTATAAACTTAGTATAAGCAGCCCATTTCTTTTTGCCTTGATGTAACTTTATTTTCCCTATCTGATGTCTTATGAAACTCCAGTATCTTAAGTGACTTTAAAATGCTGAATTTCCTATATGAAAATGTCTGATGTTTACATGTATAATTTTGCTGTAATGAAATTTGAAGCAGACTTGCTAATGTAATCACTGCTAGTCATTTTAGGGTTTTATTTTTCTAAGAATCTGACCTGAGTGGAATGAGGTAAATTTAAGAGAGCACACTAGGAACTGATTGCTGTTTTTTAAGAACAGGTTCTGAGTGTTTGATTTTGACAAGTTACTGAGCTACTTTGGGAATTTTTTTAAGTGAATTTTTAGTTGATTTTGTGCTTTTCTGAACTAGCCCTAAATACATGAATAGGGACACAAATAGTATTGGGTTCCTGAATGGAAGCCTGCAGACTTGGGTGCCTGGGTGGGTGGCTCAGTCAGTTAAGCTAACCGGCTGGCTTCAGCGTAGGTCATGAACTTGCAGTTCGGGAGTTTAAGCCCCACATCAGGCTCTGCTCTGTCAGTGCAGAGCCTGCTTCGGATCCTCTGTCTCCCTCTCTCTGCCACACATGCGTGTGCTCTCTCTTAAAATAAATAAGTAAATAAATAAAAGAATCATGCAGGGGTGCCTGGGTGGCTCAGTCGGTTCAGCGTCCGACTTCGGCTCAGGTCATGATCTCGTGGTCTGTGAGTTCGAGCCCTGCGTCGGGCTCTGTGCTGACAGCTCAGAGCCTGGAGCCTGTTTCAGATTCTGTGTCTCCCTCTCTCTCTGACCCTCCCCTGTTCATGCTCTGTCTCTCTCTGTCTCAAAAATAAATAAACGTTAAAAAGAATCATGCAAACTGATTATGGTGGGCATAATGTGTTCAGTCTACAGTGGATTTTTGTCTTGGCAAAATCAGGTTTGCAGTGCTACCAGTTAATTTGCAGAACAGGATTGGAATTCTTGGCTTTTCTGAGTGGAGTAGAGTGGTGTTTCGAGGGATTGCCATTGAATTGGTGTTTGGTGGCATGATATGAGAAGCAGAGATTTATTTGTTTGTTTCTAGAGGAAATCTGTCCCGTCTGTGGTGGTTGACCCGGGAATGGCTTGTCAGCTTGTTTCTAAAGGCTATTTTTTCTTATTTCCTGAATGTTTGCTGCTAATAACTAAAGATCACATCTTCTAAGTTTCAGTTCAGAGCATTTCAGTGAGAAAATGGCTTATTTATTGTGAGGCCATGGAGTATGGAAATTGACAGCACAGACTCCAAAGGCAAACCTGGGTTCAAATCCCAACTCTTCGGCTCTTTTACTATGTGACCCAGGCAAAGGCAGAGTTTTCTATCTCACCATATCCCATTTTCCTCAACTGCGACATAGAAATAATTTTTAGAGGTGTTTTTTTAAGGTTTACATGAACTAATTATATATATATATCATATACATATGTATCATATGTATCATATATATATATATATGATACATATGATATATATATATATATATATATATATATATATATATATATATATATATATCACAGAGCAAGGTCCCTGGCATGTAGGAAGCACACAATATTAGTAGGTGTTATTGCTGTCGTTTTTAGCACTTTCCTGTGAGTTACAGAATTTAATATTAAACATTCTTTTACTCCCTTAGCATTTTAGCAAAGACGAAGAATTTGTGTATGGTTTTAGTTTTCATTCGGTTGGTTTTAAGTATTTCAATATATAGCTAAGATTCCTGAGTTGAGGAAAACAAAGCTTATACATGTCGTGATCTCAAACATCTGATGCAAGGATTTTTAGGAGAGTGTGTGTGTCTGTCTCATAGAGTGTGGGTTTCATAATTTTGTCACGCAAATTACCTTTCTTGAGTTTTTCTGGCCCGAGAAAAAGAAAGGCAAGGGATTCAACCATCTGGTGTCTTCTCTGAATTGTCCATTGTCACACTCCAAACTCTACAATCTTAAGTGCCTCCATCCTCAGAGTCATATACATGGTTTTGTGGACATTGTGACGATACAGGGTTGTACCTTCTGTGAGATTTAAAGGATTTTCAGTGGTAATTTTGATCAAAAGTGTTTTTTGCCTTCTGAAGACAACTTCCCCATTGTCCCCCAAAGTAAGGAGCAATCCTAGGAACAGGTGAGAAGAAACAATGGATGGCAGTTAAGAGTGGAGGTGGGGGGAATCCAGGACAGGGGTGTGTGGGTTGAGGAAAACAGGACTACAAGCAGGCATTGAAGTAGAGAATGCAGTAATATGGTTCCTCCCTGCCAAGTATTTCCAAAGTCTGTATTTCAGGTCCAAAGCCAGAGTTCCCAATCTAAATGTATCCCTTCTGCTCAATGAATCCTTTCTGACTTGCCGAGCCACAAAGAATGTTATCCTTAATTGTTACTGAGTTCAGTAGAAACTAGAAAGGAAAATAGGACAGCACAGGATGACAGGGTTTATACACACCAACCCCCCCCCCCCCCACTTCTGACCCTGAGCCTTGAGAGCATCTGCTTGGGTCCTTTGCATAAAGCTGCTTGGGGAGGGTGAGGCTGAAGAGTTCTATGGGTCTGCCATCCCAGGACTGGCGAAAGCCAGGAGGAGCCAGGAACTCTTTTAACAAGAGATAGGAACTGTAAGTTATAAAGGAGAGAAGAAGGAAGGGTAAGTGACAAGTAAGTTGCAGAAAGAAGAGAGAAGCACTAACTTTGTTGTCGGGAGGTGTGGAAGGTAGGGGTGCCCCATCTCTTAATTTCTGCTAACTAGTCCCTACTGTTGGGGTAGATGGTACAGGAGTAACGACAGAACCAATCTGGTTCTTCAGTGATCTAATATTTGGGGGTACAAAAATGATCAGGTCTAGTCTGATGTATCAGTTTCTTCCTATTGCCTCTTGTTCTTAAATTGAAGGCACAGAAGAAATTCTCTTAAAAGGCATTACCCCCTAAAGACTTCACTTCTAGACCTTTAGCTTTCACCACACTGACTCTTAACGCATTTGTTCCTCTTGGGAAGTTTACTGAGTAATTAACTTCTTATTCAGCATGCCTCATATCAGTCATCATTTTCCCCCAAAACCAGTTCCTTTTCTAACATCCCTGTTTGTGTTAATGGCATCATTATTGGAGTCAGACAGTCTACAAGCTCAGCTGATCTGGGATTATTTCCCCTCTCACCTCCTTAAATGGAGCCAGTACCAAGTTACTGTAAATTCTGCATGGAGTCTCTCGCATCGGTATTTCTCGTGCATCCTTACTGCTACCATCCTAGTTCACACATTTTAGCCTCATACCTATGCTGTTACAGTTTTCTCCTGCCTACTTTTCCTGTTTCCAGTTTCCCATACATCAAATCAGCTCTGTCCTTCAAGCCTTAACCTTCCTAAAACTATGCTTTCACTATGATGCTCACCTGGTTAAAAATGTTTACTGGCTTCTCGTTTGCTAAAAGAGAAACTCCAGTCTTGTTGGCTGTAATTCAAGGTACTATGCTGTACATTTCTTTTCCAACTAGCATTTTTTGAATACCCCTGAGAACCACACTGCTAGGTGCTAAGTTTCATCAAGTTGATTAGGACAGAGGATTTGTCTAAGAGAGCAAAGTCTTAAGAAGACAGATATATAAACAGAACAGCTGAATGTGATAACTGCTCCTGGACTATGGATATAGATACATATGCACTATGCATTTAATATAATGTAAAAAATAGCTGTGATATGTTTAGAAAATCAGTTTCTCAGTCATTAAGTTAAAATTGTGACTTGGTTAGGGGAGCCTGGTTCAGTCAGTTAGGTATTGTCTGACTCTTGATTTCAGCTCAGGTCATGGTCTCATGGTTCATGAGTTTGAGCCCCACATCAGTTTGGGATTCTCTCTCTCCCTCTCTTTTTGCTCCTCCCTGCTTGCTCTCTCTGTCTCAAAAATAAATAAATAAATAAACTTTTAAAAATGTATTGTGACTTAATTAAAAGCTATACAGATTCTGTGGAAGCAAAGATATGGTTTTCACCTGTGTCTGGAAGTCACAAAAAGCTAGTGTAGGCAGAAGAATGTCCTTTTCTTTGCCCAAGTATGGAGATAACCATTGGCCTGAACCGTGTCTCTCCCAGACTTTCCCAGAAACTGGCCAGGCCATCTCCTTCCTGGAGCAAATCAACCTGCCAAGTCAGGAGTAAACTTGTTTTTGATTTCTAAATTAGACAACACGAATGATAGAAACTGGCAACTCATCGCAAAAGGAAAACTTCATTATCCTTGCTGATGAAACCAAATATGTACTCCAGGGATGAGAACTGACCAGTCACTCATTTTAACTGTTCAGTATCCTGTTAGAGTCGGTGGTGTCATCCCATTTTATAGATGAAGAACAAATTCAGAGGTTAAGTGGATCGAGGTACTATGAAGTAGCAGAGCCAGGATGTAAACCTGGGCGTGTCATATTCCAAAGCACATGCAGTTTTTCATTGACATGCTGCCTCTTAGGAGAATTACTGTCCCTGAAGAACTTTGGAGCAAAGAACAATTGCTCGGTCTGTTGTTGGTAATTTTCAGCTGATACCAAATTGTTAAATTTTTTAACCCCCCCCCCCCAAAACAAAACAAAAAACAAGCAAACAAAAAAATAAAATCAATGATCTCTGATTTAGAAGACACTTTAAGGGGTGCCTGAGTAGGTCAGTCAGTTGAGTGGTCAACCTCAATTTGGGTCATGATCTCGGGTTCATGGGTTCAGGCCCCACTTTGGGCTTTGCGCTGACAGTGCAGAGCCTGCTTTGGATTCTCTGCCTCCCTCTCTGCCCCCTCCCCTCTCTCTCTCTCTCTCTCAAAAATAAACATTAAAAAAATTTCGAAATCAGAATTTAAAAAGTAAAAAACCACCATCAGTTATAATATTCATTGTGGGATTTTTTGCAGTTCCCAGAGAGCCGGGTTATGAGCATGGCTACAACACAAATCCCTTGACTGTTTTCTGGTTCATCTTCCATACTATACATTCTGTTTCTTTCCAGTGTGGAATCCTGATGGAGTCCATAACTTCCTTCTACATTGACATATGAAGGGTTTTTGCATTTCAGGCTGCTCCTGGAATTGTGGCCCATGAATCATTTTACTGGAAAGAAAATCAATCTATATGTTATTTTTCCTTCATTGTGGTATTTTACGACTCAGGTGGCATTATTTCAGAAAAACAAAAATTTAGGGGAATGATGGACATAGATAATACAGACAGATACACATACATATGTCAATGAAATCATGTTATAATTTCATTTTAACTAAAGAAAGCCAACTGACATATACTTACAAATATACAAATATACTTCATGCTTCTGGTATTTTTCTAATGTTAAATGACATACTTTTTAATGCAAAATATTAACATAAAATCTATTATTCATTTTCATTAACATACATTCCAGTAGCTTAACTAATGTAGTTCTTCTGGTTCGGTCTTGTCTCAGACGAGAGTACTTGAAAGGGTGTAAACAGATATCCAGGTAGACAGACTTGTTTTTAATAGCCTTGTGCTAAATGTCCTCATTTTGGGGAAGAGATGTTTGAATGTTTGTTTATGGGCATGAGCCACTTCCTTCTTTTCCTCAATACACATATAAATCTTGTTGGCAACAAATAAGAGAGACAGTGAGAGAAACAGACATATACACATAGTGAGATAAAGAGACAGACATTCACACACAGAGAGATACAACTAGAGATGCCTAAGTCTTAGAGCTAAACAAAACAAAAACCTGATATCATCATGGTGTCCCAGAAAGTGGATTAGACTGGATCTTAAAAAGACGTAAGTGTTAGACCTAGTTTTACTGTGTAACTATAATCTTCAGTAAGTCACTTAACAACCCTGGCCTCAGTTTTCATCTGTAAAATGGAGAATGCTGAATTAGATTATTTCTCAGGTCCCTTCCAGCTTTGTGAATCTCGTTTTAGCTGAGGTTTTTCTACCACACAATTCCTAAAGCGGATAAAATGAGATCAGATGTGAATGATGGTTACCAAGTAGCAGTAGTTACTAAGGAAGGCCTTGAAATCCAGTTACCTTGGTTCAAGTCCTATTTCTGCCACATACTAGATCTGAGACTTTGAGCAAGTTATTTAGCCTCTGTGCCTCACTTTTCCAATCTATAAAATGGGGGGGTTGGCGATGGTTATAGCATCTGTCATCCAAGCTTGTTGTGAGGATTGAATTAATTTGCGTCAAGTACTTGCAACACTGCCTGGAACACATTAATGTTTATCTTTTCTGTTTTGTTTTTATTTAGCTCAATAAATGTTTGTCTTTTTTGTTATTACTATTCCTGCTTGAATTCTTCTTAGAAAACTATGCTATAAAACTCTGAGGTGGTGGTGATCAACATCAATAGGCTCAATTATATCATTCATTTCTGTACCAAGCATAAATCCAGAAAATCTGGTATCCTAGAATCTGCTTTGAATAGAATGTGTTTGAATAGAGAACTGAAAGTATATTTAAATGTTGACCCAGAACTGGTTTCTTGAGGCCTGCCTCAAAGTCTATATTGACAGTATTGGATACACAAGCATCTTGATCCCTTAGCACTGTTGCAGTTTCTAAGTGCGTTATTCATATTACATTTCAGGATCCTGAAATTTGTAATTTCTGAAACTGTGTCAAAACCATCCTGTTTTATAGAATACTGTCTATAGTGTGGCTGGAAAAAGCAAATTGATAGCAATAGGACAAACAAAAGGCATTCTGAGCAATATGTTCCAGCACTCTCCCGGTAAGGGGAAGTCTTAGATCTAGCTGTTCTAATAGCGTTTAAAAGTGCATGTTGCAGTAGTGTGCTCAGGCCACCATAGCAAGGTCCCACAGACCAGCTGGCTTAAACAATAGAAATTTATTGTCTCACAATCCCGGAGGCTAGAAGTCAGAAATCAGTGTGTCAGCAGGATTGGTTTCTTCTGAGGCCTCTGTCTTTGACTCGGAGATGGCCATCTTCCACCTGCATCTTCACGTGGTCTTTCCCTGTCCCATGTTTGTGTCCAAATTTCCTCCTCTTATAAAGACACAGCCCTATTAGATTATGGCCCACCCTAATAACTTCATTTAAACTTAATTACCTCTTTAAGGACCCTATCTCCAAATGCATCACATTCGGAGGTGTCTGGAGATCAGGACTTCAATATATGAATGAGGGCAGGCACCCAATTTAGTCCAAGCATTTAAATTGTAACACATAGACACGTAAGGATCCAAATAGTCCGGAATATCGTTTATCTTCAACTGAAAGATTGATTTGACATATGTAGTAAAGCTTATATTGCTTAGTGCTGTAGAATTCAATAAAATGAGATTTGTTTTTATGCCTTGGTTTTAGAATCTTTGTAAATAATAATAGCAAAAACAGCTCTCTTAGGTAAATGTACAAAAGATATGCTTTCTAGGTCAGAAAATTATCTTCTGATAGTATTTTGACATGTTTTTCTCCCCTAGCCTAATCCTAAAATGCCAAAAGTGGAATGAGAGGTATCACACTCTTATCCCCAGATGCATAAATAACGCTTCTGGAAAACCAGAAGCGCCAGAGGCTGGAGAAACCTCAATCTTTTTGAGATAGTCAAGGTAATATGTCAACGCCTTCCACCCCCAGATAATAGGATGCTTTGGATACATTTTTAAAAATAGCAGTGCATTTTTGTCCATATTTAGATTGAATGTTTATAAATAGGACATGTTTATTTGATTTTTTAAATTCCATATATTCTGGGTTTTTAAGGAAGTACATTATCTAGTGGAAAGCTGTCAAAAAAACACCCATTTTGTGTGGCGGTGTTGACTCTGAATTTTAAGAATTAATTGGCCTCCTTGGCCTAGCTGATATGTATGTGAAAATCCTTACATAATTGAAGCAAATTTGCTTTATATCTTTGCTCATATCTTATTGCTAATACTAAAAACTTACTAAATGGCCTGAATCCCAGTCAGTTGTAGCCCAAGTATAAATTTCTTCAATTTGACATCTGAGTATAAAATAAAGAAGTGATTTTTATCCAGTGTTGCAAGCATGATTTTCTGGGTAAAACAACTGATTTGTTTTTTATACTAGACAAGTTGACTTAAGGAAAAAAAAAAAAAGAAAACAGATCTGTGTAGATTTTTTTAGGTGTTTCTATATCCAGAAATATCTAAGACTCATCCAAAAATGTTGTTTTCCCTCTTTTATGCCCCATATCATTCACCATTTAGAAATCAAGTCTTCGGTTCCACATAAAGACATACACACGCCCTGATACTAGATAGACAAACATCCCTCTTGTGTTCCACTCCACCCTGCCCTACTGCTTACACAGCTATAGAGATTGTTTGGGGTGTTTCTTTTTCTGCCAACCAATCTCTGTGGTGAAGAGGCAACAACGCCTGCTCTCCTGGAGGATTCATTCAGAGTTCCAGAGCAAAAGCTGGGACCTCCTCAAGAAGGAGAAGGAACGACCAGAACTAGAATGAATGGAGCTTGAGCATTATCCAGGGAAGGGAAAAGGTCAGAATAAAATGAACAGAGCCTAAGCCACGGCAATGCACCTTCAGGGAAAAATTGGCAGTGCCATTTAGGAAGTTCAGTGGTGGATGAGGGTGCCCTTCTTGAGAGCCACAGCCCTTGTGACTGTTGGCACATAAAAGTTTGTGGAGAAGACTCCTGCACTCCTGTTGGCCCTTACTTGATGGAAAGTAGCATGTGAACAGACCGAATGGTCCTCTGGGCAAAACTGATGTTTGCAATCACTTATTGATAACCTAAAAATAAGTTTCGTACTTATCCCATGAATAGGCTTATTTTTCCAGGGTCTTAAAATATGTATCATTTATCTTTTTTTCTTATATATATATATATATTTATATTTTTAAACTTATTTTATTTTATTTTTTTTTTTTAAGTAGGCTCCTCACCCATTGTGGGGCTTGAACCCACAACCTTGAGATCAAGAGTCAACACTGAGATCAAGAGTCACATGCTGTATCAACTGAGCCAGCCAGTTGCCCCTGTATTTATTTTTTAATTGAGAAAACTATAAAGCTTAATATAATAGCTACAGCTAGTATGCTGTACCACAGCATATGATAATGTATCCAGACAACTTGTCCACCACTGGTTTTTATTTCAAGTTTATAGACTGTAGTGTTCCTTAGACAAACATATCTGCCACTAAACTCTAAGGAAAGTTGCATCTTGGAGAGATTCAAGTGGAAGGAATGAGCTGAGCATCTGGTTGAAATGATCTTGTCTTTCAAAGTCACTTAATGGATGATGACAGTGACAAGTAACAGCTCATTTAGAAAACAAGTAGAGAGCATGTCTGTAGACTACAATATGGCATGCCAAAAATCTGGCAATCATATTTCTGATGATTAGTTTGGAGCTAGCAGCAGCAGCCTTTTTCTGAAAGTCTCGGGCCACGTAATTTATATATTAGGCAGAAACTGGAGTTTCATTTAAGACTGAGTGCCGTAAAGTTCAAGACAAAAATTATGGTTTATCAAATAAAATTTAAAGCCTATCATTTTTTTTTAAAAGCTTGCTGGGTCTGATCTATTAGGAAAACATACACCAAAAGTTGGCATATAATTCAACACCTAATGTTGGAAAAAAGAAACGGGGAAAAGTAGGAGCTGGGATGAGTCATTAGCCTTACAGACAAAGTCCAGGTGGTGACAGGTTGATTTGTTTGTTCACTGATTAGCAGGAGGTGAGGGGATAAGCGTGTACCTTACACAAATTTAGCAGTTTGAAAAGTTGGGTTGTAATTATGTTATTTTTCTCTGAGCATATTGTGCATAAATCATGGTGATTTAAGCAAATAGGCTTTTGTCAATTCAGGGAGACTGTCTTTTCTCTTCTAGGACATTCATAAATTAGTCCTTGAAACAGCATTGGACATTTTAAAGTAAAAAAGATTTTGAGGGTGCCTGGGTGGCTCAGTCGGTTAAGTGTCTGACTCTTGATTTGGGCTCAGGTCATGAGCTCATGAGATTGAGTTCCCCCTCCCTGCGTCAGCAAAGAGCCCTCTTCGGATTCTCTCCCTCATTCTCTGCATCTCCCCCACTCGCGTGCACTCTCTCTCAAAATAAATAAACATAAAAAAAAGATTTTGAAAGCCCTCACCTTCCCTAATGATAATTGCAAAAGGGAAGTGAGATTCATGGTATGTTTCCTATATTACTCAGCCTCAACTTGAAGAAGTGGCTATTTTCTTCTTTCTGTGTCAACCTACACCTGTCAGGCCTTACCAGCTGCAATGACAGTTGACATTCATGGGATTTATCAAATCGTTTATAGTATGGTCACATAGACAATAAATTTCTTATTATTTTGCAGCATTGGACACTTTTCCACCATGCTGATGGCATTTTGAGTATATTTGTCAATTTTCCCAAATTTTAACTGAAGAAAACCTTGAGAATTTATACTTGAGGACTAAAGTGTGACCACCGATTATCAGGTCAGTATCACCCCCCCCACTCCCACTTCCGTCCCCACTCCCAGGAATATCACCATCATCCTGCAACAGTACGGTTTTACTATCTTTCATATATTAAATTTATCATGATGTCTTGTGTATTGAGATTAGATTCAAATAATAAAGAACAGCAAAGAACTGTTGAATTTTAATATTGATAAAGAAAGGTAATGGGAACATGTACAAACAGACCTATTGCTTTTCAGTCACATAGCTGTGGCCCTTTTCTTCCTCCTGTGTCAGATTTGCATTGTCTTCACTTCATGTAGACACTAAGCTGGGTGAATGGGCACATATTGGCAGGATGTGCCAGATATTGAAATTTGTGTGCAGAAGTGATTTATAAATGTAGATAACAAGAATATTATTCTTTATACCATTGACAAAGAATGGAATTTTTTCTTGTCAGGGCTGGACTCCTTTATAATTAAAGTGGCTCTAAAGAGTGTTTCAATTTTACTCCTTTATGAGGATGTGTGTTTATTACAGCAGATACAAGACTTTGATTTAGGTACAGTCGGTTTTAGTTCTTTGTATATTCACTTTAGTCTTAGTTCATTGGATTCTCTAACAATTCTTGATTTTTACCCATGAAAGCTTAAATGGAACCAAGAAGGACTTTAGAGATTATCTAGGCTGATTTTACCTGTGAGGAGGCTGCGTGCCAGTCTAACTGGGTACTTTTTGTCCTCAAAGTCACAGAGTTGCTTAGTAGCAGAGCTCAGACTAAAATTCTATACTCCTCACCCCCCCGTCTGTCATGCTTTACTCACATCACATTGCTTCCTTAAGCCCCAGTTTTAGATCTCTAAATAAGAGTATTTAAGGACTACAAAGATACTGAAGGAAAAAAGAATATGCCTGAACACCATCATCTTTACTTTGGTGCTTCTCCATCCAGTTGATTTACTCAGTATGGTTGGTATTTACAGAGTACCTTCATAGATGCCCATTATTCTGCTGAACATCATGGGAGGGAAGAGGATGGGCTTAAAATGATGAGATTTTCCCTCTGCTTTATAATTTCTGAGATATTAAAATATGAAACCTTCAGGAAGAGGGGGAAGGGTTTTATCTAAGAAACCAGTGTGACTCAACTGATTTTTGAGTTCGAGCCCCGCGTCGGGCTCTGTGCTGACAACTCAGCCTGGATCCTGCTTTGGATTCTCTGTCTCCTTCTCTCTCTGCCCCTGCCCCACTTATGCTCTGTCTCTCTCTTGTCTCTCAAAAATAAATAAACGTAAAAAAAAAAAAAGAAAAGAGAAAGAAATCCCACAACTAGAAGATGCAGACCTGAAGATGCAGACCTGACATCCATCTGTCTGCAAAGCTGCATGCTCTTTCCAACATATCTTTTTTTTTTAATTTTTTTTAATGTTTATTTATTTTTGAGAGAGACAGAGACAGAGTGTGAGCCAGGGAGGGGCAGAGAGAAAGGGAGACAGAATCCAGAGCAGGCTCCAGGCTCTGAGCAAGCTGTCAGCACGGAGCCTGACGTGAGGCTCGAACACACAAACCATGAGATCATGACCTGAACCAAAGTCGGACACTTAAACAACTGAGCCACCCAGGCGCCCCTCTTTCCAACATAGCTTAAATTAAGTGTAGCTTTATTAGGTGTGGGGTTTTGTTTTTGTTTTTATTTATTTGTAAAATACCTGTTGTGAGATGTCTTCTGTAATGCTGAAGTGAGGATCACTCACTAGTTGCTAAAACTCAGTAGTTAGAAAGTCAGCAGAGCTGAAGTTTGATTGAACATATTTTGCCATGTGGCAAAAGATTTGTACAGCATGTCCTGGAACATAATCTGACAACACAGTGAAGTGTGCCTTTTCTACATGCTTTCCTGCACTTAGAGGCAGTAGGTCTGGAAGGAATCAATGACTCTTTTGTGTGCCTCCTAAAATTTAATGTGCTCATAAGAGTTGGGAATTACGGGAGGGTGTGTGAACTTGTCATGTTGCAATTCCCTTTAAAGAAAACTATATGGAAGTGACAATTTGCAAGTACAATACAGGAGAAGGAAAGGAGTATTTACTCAGCTTTGGAAGTTCAAAAATGTATCTCACTGTGCACCCTGTCAGAAGACCCTTTGAAAATTGTCTGGCAATCTAACTTCTGTCTATATGTGGCTTTTGAAAAATTAATCTTGTGGAAAGGATTGAGTTTGTGCTATGCGGTTTGCCATTTAACATGTCTCAAAAGATGCAGGACTTCATAGAAACGGGAACTTGGGGAGTCAGATAAATTCAGTTAGTAGTAGCCTGTCCAATGAAGATGTTTAAACGACAATATATTTTAAGAAACTACGTAAAAGTATATTTGTATATGGTTGCATTGAGGTTCCCTGTGAAAGTAGACAGACAGTTTAAAAGAAAAATTTCTCCCATACTGCCACCAGACATTCTCTTTGCTTAAATTTCATTTCAACCAACTTCAGAGGGATGCCAGAATGTTTTATATACAGTTTAGGAATTCGGTTATCTAAAACTGAGAAATCTTTTCATGCTCTAACAATTTTTCGGTGAAATAGTGTTCACTGTAACACAATTTTACCTGCACTTCTGGTGAACAAAACTAGTGACTAATTCTTTCTGAGACCTCCCAGGATGTTTGTAAATATGCCTGGAGGAAAAATGATGGAAAATTAATCTTTGTGAGTGATGACGAAATTCATACTTAAGGTGAATTTTATTTTCTCTTACTGCTCAGTTTATGATTAACATCAGAAAGCTCCCATTTTTTTTTAAACTTAATTCTAACCATTTGCTGCCTTAAGGCATTTTATGCTGTGATTGTGGCTCTTTCCTTGTGTGACTCACTTTATTTTTTTTCCTTAGCCGTATCAAACCAACTCTGTCTTCTGGAGATTGTCTGATCATTGTCTTTGTTTTAGGCTTTCAGGATGAATCTGGAAAAGCTCAGCAAGCCTGAACTCCTAACACTATTCAGTATTCTTGAAGGAGAGCTTGAAGCAAGGGACCTTGTGATAGAGGCTTTAAAGGTACGTTAAAAGAAAAAAAGAGGTCATCGTATGTTTTGAAAGTCGTTGCATTGGTTGTAATTTCTTTAACTAAGGTATTTCTATAGCCCCTGTTGAAGTTAGAGGCCTGGATATACACACTGATACTTGCTCCCGCAGCTACCTTGCGTGGTATGATTTTAGGGACACTGGTAAAGCCTTTCCGACTCCAAAATATTTCCTTTAGTCTGGATCTTGAACGTCATTTTTTTAGCTTAGAGGCCTTAGCCATTTTTGAATGCCAACTGCTTCAGAACCTGATGAAACCTGCTTCCTAAAAACATATATATACAGCCATATACCAAAATTCAGTATATAATATCTGGGAGATCAAGGACTCCATGAAGACCATCTCTGGATTTTCTAGACCCCTGTTGAAGGATTCGTTTGTTTTAGTGTGTGATATCTGCTAAGACACAAGGGGTGGAGGAAGTGGGTGTGTGTTATATGGAAACTCTACTTTCCACTCAATTTTTCTGTAAGCCTAAAACTGCTCTAAAAAACAAAGTCTAATTGAAAAAATACAAGGGAGTATAACTCAGGTATTGTGAATCCCTTACACCTCTGTAAGAGTGTTTCCCAGTCTGTCCTGAGATCAGACTTGGAGAGGCGAAGAAAAGACAGTAAGAGTATCTGAGCAGCAGGAAGAGGAGAAGGAGGACAAGTGACCAAAGGAGAGAGACTTGAGCATGCTGGAGAGAGCAGAGCCCCTGCAAAATACACCCGGTCTAAGGATCTAACAAGATTTTTGTAGTTTCCAGTTTTAGTTAGAGCTTGTATCGATATACATCTGGTTTTGTTTTGTTTTGTTTTTTCTTCTCAAGTTAGTTAACATACAGTGTAGTCCTGGCTTCAGGAGTAGAGCCCAGTGATTCATCACTTACATATGATACCCAGTGCTCATCCCAGCAAGTGCCCTCCTTCATGCCCATCACCCATTTGCCCCACCCCCACCAACCCTCAGTTTGTTCTCTGTTATCAGTGTACATTTTGAAGCTCACTGGTAAAAGGTTTATGAAGTACTTTGTTGTTTTCCCTTTTCAAAATTATCCTAGCTCCTTCTTAAATATTGCATTAGTATTTCGTATGTGTTCATATGACCCTCCATTGTTGAAGACATTTTTTATAGCAACAAAGATAATTTTCTCATTGCCATTCCAGGAGGCTCAGAGAATCGGTGATTTCCTGAGTAGCAACAATAACCACTCAGTCGAGTTCATACAAAAAGCTATAGCTTTTCTCTTCTCTAGCTTGCCTTTTCCCTTCCTGCAGTGATAGAAGAGTAAATGTGTTCATTTAGTCAAACCTGGGTAGTCTTTTCTTGGATTACTCTGAAATTATAATTGTGATAAAAATAAAATCTAAACCGTTATTTCTATATGCTATTAAATTTAAAGTGACGTGCTAGTTTGTCTTTCAAGGCTGACCGAAAAAGACTGACATTTCTGTCTAATAAATATGCCTTAGGGTAGTTTATCACTGAAAACTATTGGATTTTTGTTTGTTGGCTTTCCCTCGTAGCTTTGTAACGTGTGATAAGTAATTTCCAGTGGTTTCCCTCTCCAGAGTGCATGAGGTGATTCCCTTCTGATGTGGGGGGATGGAGTCGGTCATATTTTCTTCCTTTCCCTGCTTACTTCAGTCTTGGTTTGCGTAGCTTCCCAGGGAATCACATGTTTATGGCTTCGACACGTGCCAAGGCACATACGTTAAAGGTCATTGCCTGAGTCTTTGCCTTCCATACCAGTAATTAGAACTATGACTTTGGTCAAGTCATTTAGTCTCTCTGGAGCAAAGCTTCCTTCTCTGAGATAAGAATAAATGATTAATAACTAGTATCTGTGTGTAACACTGCAAGTATTTGCCCGGCATTGCAAATACTCCCAACAGTGTAGGATTCATTTTTTTTCCCTTTATGTATATTCTTTCAGTGCATATAGTATATGCCATATCCAAGGAACGGTCATTGGTCGCTAATAATATGAATGGATGCCTCTAGTGTGCCCTCAACAGTGCCTAGTTTTTTAATGACTCCCCTGCCAGCACATATTGCATATAAATATTCACTCTGGCTGGTGATTCATTTTTGCCACCTCCACAGGCCTTCCCTTTTGTCACTATTGGTGAATTTTCTTTCTTTCCCTGTACATCGCTGGAAACTATTCTATTTTTCATAACCCTATCCCATTGTTACCAGTAGTCCTAACCTGGTTAAACCCAGGACACCCTCCCATTTTTTATCCCGGGTTTATCTGCTCAATGAAGAGAAGAGAAAAAAGAATCGGGGAAAATTTGAGATCGTTCCTCAATCCTCACTCCTATAGCCTGTTGTTTTCCCACTTCTTTCTCTTGGTTCTCATCTGTGACCCTGGCTCTCGTGTGGATAGGCGTCATCAGCTTAGAACCCGAAGAGTTCACTGCCTGGGCTGCACCAGGAAGCTCTTGGTTCATGGTGATGGCTCCTTTTAAAACCCAGAAAGCATTTTCTAGGAGCCATTATAAATAGCAATCAGATTTTAGAAAACTACAATAGTTTGGTAATGTGTTAAACAGACTCACCTGAGAATCTACTGCTATGGGCAGGAGGACTCCGGGAAGCAGTTCCCCCTACAGATTACAGTTGACTTTTACAGAAACTTGTGGACTTCAACCCTTCCACAACTGAGGTAGGGGTGGGGGGCTGGCTGCCTCTAATGGAAAAATCAGGCTGACCTTACCTTCTCTTTGCTTTTCAGCCTCAGAAACCACACAAACCTGTAGAGCTTTTGTGTGCCCATTTTGCTAATCATTATACCCTCAGCACCCAGCTTAGTGCCTAACATATAGACACTCAATAAATATTTGTTGAATAGAGGAAATGATGGTGCCATTGTGATTTGTTGCTTTAAAAGATTGCCATAAGGGGCTCCTGGGTGGCTCAGTCAGTTAAGTGTCCAACTCTCCATCTCAGGTCATGATATCAGGGTTTCCTGAGTTCGAGCCCCACATCAGGCTCTGTGCTGACAGTGCAGAGCCTGCTTGGGATTCTCTCTCTCTCTCTCTCTCTCTCTCTCTCTCTCTCTCTCTCTCCCTCTCCCTCTCCCTCTCCCTCCCCCCCTGCCCCTCCCCCACTCACACTATCTCTCTCAAAATAAATAAACTTAAAAAAATTATAAATAAATAAATAAATAAATAAATAAATAAAAGATTGCCATAACATTTTAAAGTGAATGTTGTGAATTACTAAATTTTACAGCTTGTTCTCATGTGGCTGCAACACACTGCCTTCTGGTTTTAACGTCAACAGATGTGTCGGTCCTTGTTGCACATGTTTTCCTAAAATATATTTTTTCTGCATAGATCCAATGTTAGTGACTTTAGGCAGCTTCTGACAAGTTGAAAGAGCAGCTTGAGAAGGAAGAGCTATAATTAAGGGAACTTTTGGATATAAGATACCATTCAGAATCAGGCACAAGTGTTGTGTTTAGTCTGCATATGGCTCGGAGGTGATAAAGTTATCTTCTGAGGCTTGAGCTATATGCAGTTTAAGTTGAAATGAATAGCTTGGCCAGAAGTGATACGTCTTGAAGCAGTCTATTGTTAGATAAAGTAAGTAGCAGCTGGGGTCAAAACTGTTTCAGGCCTTCAAGAAAAGCAACTGCCATACAAGATTCTTAAAGTTCAAATGAACTCTCTTTTTACTTGTAGAGTAGCTTTTTGTTTTTTATTTTTGTTTATTTGTTTGGGTTCTGTAACCTATACAGATTTTACTGTTATAATTTCTATAATTCTTGTTTGACAACTTGTTGGACTTCTTGTACTAATAAGGCAGCTTACTAATTTTCTTCCTTTATTATTCTTTAGTAATTCATGCTTAGTGGGTTGAAAAGGTTTTGAAATAGTTATGATGGGTTTTTTTTTCTTTCTGTTTAAGTAAAAGAGCTTACCTTTGTCTTTCCCTCTTTACCTTCAAAATAGATTTTTTTTCCTGGACATAAAATCTGTTCTTCAACCTTGCATATCTGAATAAAACCATATGGTTCACTGTTGCTGCTAAATAAATAGTAGGTCACATTGGCAAGGGTTGCATTTATATAGGGTTATAGGGTTATATTTATTATAAAGTTCCCAGATCCTACATACAGAGTTATAATTATAAAGAGCTTCATTCATTTTCCAGAATCTCTGCTAAAGTGCCAGATTGCAGCTACACCCTTCTAGAGCCCCCACTGTGGTTATGTTCTTTTTCTCCCCAAGATATAAAAGCCTCCTCACTCTTCTGTTGCAGCCAAGACATGTTTGGCATGGAACCAGGAAAGTCAATAGAAAATAGTGTCATATTCAGCTCTTCTGTATTTCAAGTCTAATTGTTACAGAGGCCATTTATACTGTATTTGGTCCTAATTGAACTTTTATATAAAGTGATTTTCTGTTTTACAAGGGATTATGTCAGAGAAAAACATTCTTTATGAAAGTCTTTCTCTTTGACCAGTTTGTCTTCATGAATAAGAACACTATAGGAGTCCCTTCCACATCAAAAGCAAATTACATTGCTCATGAACCAACTGTCTAGGGGAAGCTGGGGTAGAATCACACAGTTGAGCAAGAGAGCCTCAGCTCATTAATTCCAAGCAGATCTGGGAGATGGCTTCCCAGCAAGGACTGACTACTCCAGAAGAAGACAGAGGACATCATGGCCATTTAAAAATTTTGGAAAATAAGGGCACTTGGGTGGCTCAGTTGGTTGAGCATCCAAGCCCCATGTCAGGCTCTGGGCTGAGTGTAGAGTCTGCTTGGGATTCTCTCTCCCTCTTTCTCTGTTTCTCCCCCCCACCAAAATAAATAAATAAACTTAGAAAGAAAAAGAAAGAAAGAAAGAAAGAAAAGAAAGAAAGAAAAGAGAGAGAAAAGAAAGAGAGAGAGAAAAAGAAAGAAATCAGTGGGCTGTTTGGGACATATTTTATTATTTATTTATCTATTTATTTAGTGGATTGGCTGATATTTTTAATTCCTACTCTCTCTGAGTAAAGTATATAAGTGAAATCCTAGCTTTTTAAAAAAAGAAACATAAAGATAATTACTAGGCAGTCTACAAAGCTATCAATTAGAATATTCAGTTAAGTGTAGCTGTTAAGAGCATGAAGCTTTCAAATCAAAAGGTTAGCACACTACTATTTAATCGTGTACATTAAGCCAGTTATTTACCCTGTAAGCTTTATCAGTAAAATGATACGGGTTTGGGGAGGATTAAATGAGATACCAAATGCTATTTGAGGTGCCCAGTGTTCATTTACTCTTCTTATTATTAGAACATAGGTTTTACAGTCCACCCATTTTGGAACAAAAGTATATTCCATAAAGCAAGAAATACTGATAATAATGCTGTTCTTCATAAGAAAGATTAATCTTTAGATTAAGTCTTTGTTGTCAACAGGGCTTATACTTTAGCTTGTGTTTCTTTTAGGAATTGTTGGCTTTGAGATGATCTATCCCTACCCCCACCACCAAAAGTGTGTATTTTCAGACAGCAAGGGTTAAGGGTGTGTTCTGGGGCATTAAACAGATGTTATGTTATATCCCCCCTCACCCCTATAATGAAAACAGGAAATACAGGGACAATGTGGAAGCCTTTTTAGAATCGATTTTTTTCCCATTGATTTCTTTGTGTATTTTTCTATTGTTTGATTTGGCATACTGTTGTTATACTTTGTTGTTCTTTTTTTTTTTCATTTTTTTAATGTTTATTTTTGAGAGAGAGTGAGAGAGAGCCAGTGTGCGCACAAGCAGGGGAGGGGCAGAGAGAGGAGGAGACAGAATCCGAAGCAGGCTCCAGGCTCTGAACTGTCAGCACAGACCCCAACACAGTGCTCAAGCTCATGAACCATGAGATCATGATCTGAGCTGAAGTCAGACTGTCAACCAACTGAGTCACCCAGGCGCCCCTATATTTTGTTTTTCTAAACAGCTTATTGAGGTATAATTGACATACAGTAAGCTGCATATATTTAATGTATATAAATTGATACTTGTTAGATGTATTCCCTCATGAAACCATTACTACAATCAAGATAATGAATATATCCAATCTCCCCTTGCAAATATTCCTCTGTAACCCTTTTACCTAACCATCCCCACTCCTTCCTACATCCTCACCCAAACCACTAATCTACTAGAGATTAGTTTACATTTCCTAGAATTTTATATAAGTAGAATCCTATAAAATGTACCATTTTCTGTCCTGTTACTTCACTCAGTGTGATTATCTTGAGATTTATCCATGTTTTTTTTTTAATTTTTTTTTTTTTTTTTTTACATTTTATTTATTTTTGAGAAACTGAGACAAAGCGTGAGCAGGGGAGGGGCAGAGAGAGAAGGAAACAGAATCTGAAGCAGGCTCCAGGCTCTGAGCAAGCAGTCAGCACAGAGCCTGATGCGGGGCTTGAACCCACAAACTGTGAGATCATGACCTGAGCCGAAGTCGGACACTCAACCGACTGAGCCACCAAGGCGCCCCAAGATTTATCCATGTTTTTATTGTATTAATAGTTCATTCCTTTTATTACTGAGTAGTGTTCTATTGTATGTATGCTCCACATCGGTTGATGAACATTTTCATTGTTTCCACTTTGGGACTTCTGCAAATAAAACCGCTTTGAACATTCACATACCAGGGTTTATATAGACATATGCTTTCATTTCTCTTGGATAAATACCTACGAATGGAATGGCTGTATTACCTAGTGGGTGTATGTCTATTGTTGCTGTTGCTGTTGTTGTTGTTGTTGTTGTTGTTGTTGTTGTTGTTGTTTTAAGAAACTGCCAAACTGTTTTCCAAAGTGGTCATGTCACTTTACATTCCCACCTGTCATGTATGTCATGTCTAAGTCTCGTTGCTCCACACCCTCATCAGCACCCTGTATGGCCACTCTTTTTAATCTTAGCCTTTCTCATAGGTATATAATATCTCACTGTAGTTTTATTTTGCATTTCCTTTTTGATTAATGATGTTGAGCATCTTTTCATGAGCTTTTTCACCGTCTATATTGTTCTCTGATTTGTTCAAAATTTTGGCCATTTTTAAAATTGAGTTGTTTTTTCATTATTGGGTTTTGAGGATTTCTGATCTATCTAGATCCAAGTCATTTATTAGATACATATCTTGCAAATATTTTCTCCTAGTTGGTGGCTTGTCATTTCATTCTCTTAACTGTATCCTTTGAAGAGCAAAAGTTTTTCATTTTAATGAAATCCAATTTATCAATGTTTCTTTTATGGATTTTGCTTCTTTTCCTAAACCAAGGTCAGAAAGGTTTCCTCCTATGTTTTTTTTTCTGTAATTTTATAGTTTTAAGCTTTACACTTAGATCTATGATACTTCAATTAATTAATATATTATACAGTACAACATATGGATCAAAGTCTTTTCATATGGATGTCCAATTGTTCTAACACTATTTGTTGAAAAGACTGTCCTTCCTCTGTAGAATGGCCTTGGCATCTTTGTCACATCAGTTTTCCATATATTTGTAGGTTTGTTTCTGGACTCTGTTTCGTTCCATTGATTTACCTTGATGCCAGTACCATATTTTCTTGATTACTGTGGTAAATCTTAAAATAAGATAGTGTTAATCTTCCAACTTGTGGGGTTTTTTTCAAAGTTGTTTTGGTTATTCATGCTCCTTGGCATTTCTATATGAATCTTAGAATCAGCTCATCAGTTTCTCCAAAAATCATATTGGGATTTTTATTGGGATTGCATTGAATCTATAGATAAATTTGGGGAGAATAGACATCTAACAATATTATATTTTCTAATCCATGACAATGGTATTTCTCTCTATTTATTTAGGTCTCTCAGCAGTGCTTTATAGTTTTTAGTGTATAGGTCTTTCCCATCTTTTGTCAGATTTATCCCTAACTATTTCCTATTTTTTATGATATTATAAATGGTGTTGTTTTTTAATTTTAATTTCTGACTATTATTGTTATACAAAAATAAAATTGATTTCATATAGATTCATTATCCTGCAGACTTGCTACACTCACTTAATAGTTCTAATAGCTTTTTTTATAAAAAGCTATTTTATACAAATAATTGGATTTTCTACAAATAATCATGACTGCAAGTAAAGACAGTTTTACTTTTTTTTTTTCTAATCTAAATGCTTTTTATTTTTCTTGCATTATTGCATTGGCTAGAACTCCCAGTACCATGTCAGAGTGGTGAGAATACCGTTGTCTTGTTCTTGACAAGGGGAAAGGGGGAAAATGCTCAGTTTTTCATCATTAAATATGATGTTGGCTGTAAGTTTTTCACAGATGTTCTTTATCAAGTTGAGGCTATTTCTTTCCATTCCTAATTTGCTGAGTTTTTATCAGGAATGAATATTGGATTTTGTCCTGTGCTTTTGCTGTATCAATTGAGAAGATAATTGGTTATGTCCTTGCTCTGTGTCTGAAATATTATCTGAGAAAGAGCTTCATCCCCTTATTGACCTTCTCTTGACCAAGTAGTGTGATGTGTAGTAGCTTTTTCAGCTTTGCTCTACTACTTTTTAGAAACTATAATTCTGTAATTTAATTTTTAAAATTAAATTTTAAAGTTCAGTAATTATTTTTCCAATGGCAAAACTTAATAGTAATTTAAAAATCATAAACATCTCAAAAAAAGAAACAGAATACTTCTGTTGCTTTATGCACTGTTCCCTTTAAAGCTGCTTTTATCCTTTGTCTTTATTAGTTTTAATAGTCTATTACCTTCTTATTTTTTGATAAATAATTTTATTTATTATTTTGGATAAATAATTTTTCTAATGAGGCAAAAACAAACATCATGTTCATTTTTCACCTTCTGATAGAATATTATTATCTCTTTCTTAGGAGTAACAGAAGTAATCTAATTGAAGATTAAAGATTATCTTTTCATGTTGAATGATTTAAATTGTATTTTAGTATGTCATATGACTAGTCAGGAAATAGACACCCAAGTATACTTGGGGTGCCTGGGTATCTCAGTCGGTTGAGCTTCCGACTCTTGATGTCGGCTCAGGTCATGATCTCATGGTTCATGTTCGTGAAATCCAGCCCCATGTAGGGCTCTGCACTGACAGCATCTGAGCCTGTTTAGTATTCTCTCTCTCCCTTTCTCTCTGCTCT
Organism: Panthera leo; assembly: GCF_018350215.1. Classification (NCBI taxonomy): domain Eukaryota; kingdom Metazoa; phylum Chordata; class Mammalia; order Carnivora; family Felidae; genus Panthera; species Panthera leo. The sequence goes on from NC_056686.1 coordinate 95,473,425, forward strand.
AACCCCACTTGTACCTGCATGCATACACTCTCTTAAATCAACATTTAGAAAAAATATATATACCGTTTCTTTATTATTTCCTAATTATTTCTTAATTTGGACCACAGGAAGATAATTCATTTTAAAGAGGATTTATTTATAGGCAACAACCCTACATCTGAATGCTGCTCCAGAGTGAGTTATTGCAGAATAGGTAGACATAGTATTACTTCTCTGTTATGTTTTTGAGTTAAAAATTCAATACTGGTTTCTTTTATTAAATTTACTAATCTCAGAACACCTATTTATTGAGGAGAGTTGCTGTAGTCTAAATGGCTTTATGTAAAAATCTACTTACAGAAAAAATTTTCTATAAGTTACTTCCAATTACCTTCAAACAGCTCATGATAACATAGTTATATTGATCTAGTTCCAATTAATTCTTTATAAAAAGTAACCCTTGGTTAATGGCTACATGAATTAGTAATATATCCATGTGGTGAACTATTACACAGCTATTTTAAAACATGATGCATATGAAAAAGTTTTAATGACATAGTAATAATGTTCCTACAGTGTAATGCTAAATTTGCAAAGCAGGTCATAACATTAAATATATCCTTTAATCTTGATCATAACAATTACATGTGTGCATGTGTGTATACACAGAAAAAGGACTCAAACAAATAGATTGAAATTTGTAGTTGTGGTGTTAATAGTAGTTGTCCCTGGGTAGTGGAATCATATGCAAATTTTACTTTTTTTCCTTCAAACTTCTGTATTATATGTAAATTACTTTAGAATTAGAAATACTTGCTTTTAGGTAGCAATAGTTTTATACAACAGCTTCTTGTTTATTAATAGTTATGCCCTAAGAAAATAATTTAGTCACATATTATTCACTTTGTAGGGAAAGATAACTAGAGCTAATTAGAACTACAGTTAAATTCTTCCCTGTTTGTTTTTCCTGATATTGTTGATATTATTCTTTTCCAACCCACTCTAAATAACTCAACTGTCTCTGCTTGAAAACCAACCTAAGCTCCCAAGCTATGCAATAAAAAGATCATAGAGTTTAAGGGAAGAAGAAAGGAGGCTATGATAAAAATACCTTTTCATCATACCAGAGTCTAAAGAGGTATCTTTTAAACATTTTGAAATATGTTCCATCATTTTGTCACAGTTCAGGACGTCCATACCCACCCACATATATGTATCGATTAAAACAAAAATTTCACTAAATATATAGTAACTCTATGTCTTACTATAATATTTATACCATGTCATACTATACTACACTATTTTCTTTTTTTTATACTTTATTTTTCATTAAAGGCAGATTGTGATCCTACTAACCTAGTTTCATTATCTACTTTTAGAAATGTATCCTACAGATGTACTTAGGCCTATATAATAAAGTGTATGTGTAAGGACATTTATTGCAATATTGGTCATAGCAACAAAATGCTGGAAATAACTTGTGTGTGTATTAGTAGGGTTCTGACCAAGTAAATTATGGTATGATTACACAACAGAATACTATGCAGTCATTAAAGAGAATGAGAAATCTTTATGTATAACATTCTCTAAGATATAGTAAGTGAAAAAATAATGCACAGAAAAGTGAGCATAGGGAAATACATCTCACAAAGCCTCTTCTTTGCTTCCCCTTGACTCGGTTCCTTTGAGAATGGTAGGAGCTCCCCAAAAATGTTCTGCCCCGGAAAGGGAATGAAATTACTAAAAGGCATGTATGTTACCAGGTTCAGTGGTGGGTACACTAGCAGAGAAGAGCCAAAAGAAGCAGGAAAGGCTGGTCATATATATGGGCTGTTTATGAGTCGGGTATTTATAAAAAAAAGTAGACTGCATTCTTAAGTGATTAAGTGTCTTTTCTTGCATCAGAAAAACATTGTGGGGTGCCTGGGTGGCTTGGTTAAACATCTGACTTCCGCTCAGGTCATGATCTCACGGCTCACTTATGAGTTCAAGCCCCGCATTAGACTCTCTGCTGACATTGCAGAGCCCACTTCGGATCCTCTGCCCCTCTTCCACTGGTTTGCTCTCTCTCTCTCTCTCTCTCTCTCTCTCTCTCTCAAAAATAAACATTAGAAAAAAAAAAAGAAAGGAAAAGAAAAGAAAGAAAGAAAGAAAGAAAGAGAGAAAGACATTGAGCCCCATGTATAACAGCTCTTAAGAATAATTATCTGATATCAGCTACTTGCTATACAACTTTTTAGCACATGCCATCATTCATATTACAAATTATGGCATTTAGCAGTTCAAGAGTGAAGGTTCCAAAAAATAAGCAAATTTCTCATTTAATTGACATCTTTCTGTGGCCTGGTTTTTGTATGACTTTGAGGAAAGAAAGGGGGAATTTAGCTTGGAAAATGCTACCTATTTAGAGAACACATCGTTCTGTAGCCATTGGGGAGAGGCTTCAGAAAAGATTATAACAGTGGGGGATTTCATTGCATTTATTCAGCCTGAAACTAAAACAAGTAAAAAAGGGAAACAGCTTATTCCTGTTATTTCGACTTCCTCTTATTGTGTCTTCTTTGCATGTGTTAGCCTTGTGATTTGGGATTAATCAGAAGTTATTTCTAGTGGCTCCCCTTAAAGAGAAGAGAAAGAAAGACAAAGAGGTTGCTTGTAAAATTAAAGCCTGTGGTCCATCATTTAGTATTTCAGTATAGCTAGTTATAGGAAAAATTTGAAAGACAGAAGGAAACCGTCTTGTATGTTTGCCGAAAATCTTTATGGACAGGGAGCATATATAGAATGAAGCAGGAAATTTTATTATATGGGCATTTATTTCCTTAGAAAAGCAGAGTAATGTATCTGTTCTACCAAACTATTCGCATCTATGCACAAGGAGGCTCATTGCAGTATTGTTTAATGCAGGAATGGAAAATTATAAACAACCTAAATATCCGTCAGTAAAATATATCAATGTAAACTGTTACATCCTTACTATGCCATATTATGTAACTGCTTTATTTTTTATGAGAAGAAAACAAGCAGTGTACTGACTTATTAGATCTCTAGACACAATAAATGAAAAAAGTACACATATACACATTTATGGATATGCTTGGAAAAGGTCTGAGACGATACTGATTATACTGAGGACTCTTGAGGTAGAGACATTGGCTTGTATTCAGGAAGGAATTTGGCTTTATCTACATAATTAAATTTTTTTATGAGAAAATATTCATTTATGATGAAATTAAAATAAAAATTAGGGGCACCTGGGTAGCTCAGTTGGTTAAGTGTCCAACTTTTGATTTGGGCGCAGGTCATGTTCTCAACGTTCGTCAGATCGAGCCCCTCGGTGGGCTCTGTGCTGACAGTGCAGAGCCTGCTTGGGATTCTCTCTCTCCCTTTCTCTGCCCCTCCCCTCTCTCTTTCTCTCAAAGTAAAGAAATAAAATTTTTTAACTATATTTTTAAGAAATAGAGTATGAAAATAAGAACAACATCGGGGCTCCTGGGTGGCTCAGTCGGTTCAGCGTCCAACTTCAGCTCAGGTCATGATCTCACAGTCTGAGTTTGAGCCCTGAGTGGGGCTCTGTGCTGACAGCTCAGAGCCCGGCGCCTGTTTCAGATTCTGTGTCTCCCTCTCTCTCTCTGCCCCTCCCCTGCTCATGCTCTGTCTCTCTCTGTCTCAAAAATAAATAAAAATATTAAAAAAGAAAGAAAATAAGAACAACATTTACTTTGTAACTGTCTTTATTTCTAATTGGTTTATCCTCTCACATAAATCTATATTGATTCTAAAATACAGTTAAGGGGATAGAGACAAGCCTAGCATGCCTAGGTAAAGCATGAGCTTGTTAGCATCACATCCCTGATTGTCTCCCAAAAAAGCAAAAGTAGATTTCCCACGAATTTTCAGATTCTGCTTTTGAACAGGACACCTAAAAGTTCTTCCTTCAAAGCAGATTCTTTCACAGGTGATGGACTCAAATAGAGCTGACAGTGTATGCATGAGCAACTACGTGATGAAAATTTCAAGAAATGTTATTATCATAGCAGGAGACCTATAACCCTTCAAAGTATTTTTTCCTGGCTCTGTTTCATATCTGCACTTCATAATATTCCATTGTTTAACAACAACATAAAGTATTTTCTGCATCAGAAAGCCAACTCCACCTAGTGAGTTCTAAGATAACGCATAACTTCAAAAAATTGTTTTAATCTAATTCAATAGCTGTCTGTTCCACAAAAGACTGAACTCGTTGGTAGATAGGAGTATGTGACCGTGTTATTAAATTTGGAAGGTTTTGTTCTTATTGCCTCACATTATTTTACCAATAAAATTTTTGTAGAATTGAGTCAGACTTAATGTGATTTCTTTTTCTTTGCACTGGATTATTGATAATATGGAAATTTATGAATTCATGCTGCTACGCATCACAGATGATAGATTTTCACCTCTCTCTTCTTTAGGCCTAGTATTTCTCCTCATGGAGGGGTGGATACTTAATCCTGTTCAGCACTACATCCCAAATACCTAGAACCTCAGAAGTTCTTCAGAAATATTTGTTATATGACAGAATACGTTCAGGCTCTTTAAGTCTAACTTCAGTGTATTGAAGGTTCAAAATAGATTACCACTTACTAATTAATATTTTTGAGAAGAGAGCCTTAACTATAGTAATATAGTTTCATTACTTTTCCTGTTGATGATTTCCACTTGGTGACATTATTTACATTTCAGCCTGTACTGAGAAGGAACAATTTGTTCTTCAGACAGGAAATCATTGCTTATGTTTGTTTCTGTATTTGTAGTAAAGGATACCAAATAATTGGGATGTGTACCTTTGCTCACTATGCACATGTATTCATCTAAAAAAAAGACCATATTTTATTGGTTTGTTTTTTGAAAAACCATATTTTAGTTTTCAGCTGACATTTTACCGTGGTGTCCTTTCCTATCAAATTGAGATGTGGTCATCTGCATTCCCTGACTGATTAGTAACGGGAGCTTTGTGTGCCTCATTGAAAATAGTATTTTTTTTTTAAGAGTACAGCTTTGCTTGTCTTTCTTTATCTGTCTAGATATATACAAAAATATTGTTTACCAGACTTTCAGCTAAGGACCTCCATGGGCATCTGTCTAAATTACACATATCCTCTCTCTATCTTTCAGAATATATTCACTTATCTCCCATTTCTCCAGTGGGTTTTTGTTCTTGCTTTTGGCTCCCACAGAATCTCCCTCATCCCCCCTTCTCTGGTTGCTTTCCAAATGGATCACTTTTCCCTTTAAAAATCTTCCTTTCAGAGGCACCTGAGTGGCTCAGTCGGTTAAGTGACTCTTGATCTCAGCTCAGGTCCTGATCTCAGGGTCCTGATTTCAAGCCCCACGTTGGGCTGCAGGCTGGGTGTGGAACCTACTTAAAGTAAAAAATCTTCCTTTCAGTCCCTTATCCTTCCTTTCCTGGGACAAATGACTACCACATGAGGCCAAGAGAAGTCATTTAAGGAAGAGCACTGAAGCAGTCTTAGAGGCTTAGAATGGAGCCAGTTGTTCTATTCCCATTGGGATTAAAATGGTAAAGGGGTCTTGGTTATCCCATTCTTGTCCATGGTGACACTTAAAGTTCCTGAAAGGTGTTGCTACCCCATAGAGTAAAAAGGAAAAACTCTTGTATCTCCAAAGATAACTCCTGTTCTTCCCATCCATGCATAGTCTAAACCCCTCAGTAGACTTTTATTATGAAGACAAAGGCAGTCTCGGGTTAGGATTACTTGGAATTAGTAGTAATTAGTGGTCAACTTGAGCATGCTGGGTTTCACCATGTATTTATTCAGTACCTTACTGTAGTGATGAGCATTGTCGGTTCACATTTAAAATTGTCATTAAACACCCATACCGCACTTAGAGCCCACCTTTTACTTCTCGGTCCTGGCTTCTTTACTCCTCTTCCCCTTCTGTTCTCTGAAGAAAAACCATCCTTCCCAACTGAATAGCTAGCTGCCTCCCTCCACATTAGTCTGCAGTGACAATAGAAGTTGCCACCCTTCCAGCCTCTGACTTGGGACATAGAGCTTGATCTCTCTTAATATGTCATCCTAGATACTCTGTTCTACCTTCTCACACTAGGATGTATAATTAGCACGGTCCCTGCTTCTGTTTGCCTGCCCTGACATCTTGCTCTCACTGTGTGTGGCTCTCAAACCACACCTAGTCCCCTTTTTCATTTGACCCTGTCTGTACACTCCCGCCACCCTCCTCTACCCCCACAAACTTCTTATTCCTGTTTACTTGCTACACTTCTCAATGTGAACACTCTGTACTTCTCAGCTAGGCTAATCAGGACCCTCTTCCTGCGACCTTTTCTCTGAGTAGCTTGTTTCTTGCCACGTTTCCTTGCAGTATCAGACTGTGTTTGTGATTTAAGAATCTCACCTCGATAAAATGTTTAAAGTCTCATCCCACAATCATACAGCTCCCTCCATAGAATCCCCTAACTAGAAGAAGAAACCCTTTCAATCTTATTTATGAGCTCTTTTTAACTATGTTAGCCTTGAAGTAGTTTCTGCACTGTTAATACATTGTGAGTTAAAGAGGCTGAGCACACCTCGAATGAAGTTTTTCAAGTTCATAGTTACTTAAAGTATCACACTCAGGTTATAGTCTGTGGTCTGGGTCTCCTTATGCAATACTTCAGAGACAGTTTTTGGATTATATGCCCCCCTCAACCTCATGGTGTTTCCTGTGATTCATTAAGTTGCTGATGGTCCTATTGATCTGCCAGCACCCGCCCACTTCCAGGATTGGTCTTTTCCTTCCTGTTCCTTCTGAGTGTAAGGTCTGAGGCTTAGAAAGTCATGATCAAATAAATTGTACTTGGTGTTCCTCTAAACATTAATGATACTGTTTAGAAAACATTTAAACAAGCAGAGGCAGTGTGTTTATTTCTGCTCTCAGGCCTTAAACTTGTCTGGCAAATTCTGAGCTCCTTAAGAGCAAAGGACTTCATCTTACTTAGTCAAATCTCTCTTCTCTTATCATTGCCCACATCACTTAGCATTTGTAGTACCCAGCAAACATTAAGTGTTCAATAAAAGCATTCAAAGCATGTGCTCTTGTGAATCAGCCATATGTCCAAAAATTTTCCCAGACTTCTCCAGTGCTGTTTTGGTTGTCTAACCCTAATAACACAGATTTTTTTTTGTTAACATTTTTGTATATTTGATGTTAGGCCAAACATGTCGTGGTTTGTAGACATTTATAACATTCATTAGTTTAAAATAAAGCAGTAAGATTGATTCCTTATTACTTCTTTTAGAATTTATTTATGACAGTTTAAACTGTTTAAATTTTTTTTTTAAGGTTTATTTATTTTTGAGACAGAGAGAGACAGAGCATGAATGGGGGAGGGTCAGAGAGAAGGAGACACAGAATCTGAAACAGGCTCCAGGCTCCGAGCTGTCAGCACAGAGCCTGACGCAGGGCTCGAACTCACAAACCGCGAGATCATGACCTGAGTCAAAGTCTGCCGCTCAACCGACTGAGCCACCCAGGCGCCCCGAAACTGTTTAAAATCATAGCTTCAGGAGTCAGACTAATTGGATTCTTTATTTTAGTGTTTTTCATACTTTGACAGGGACACATAGTAAAAAACAGACTATATTGTGACCCAGGGAACGAACACACACATACACACACACACACGTACATATGCATATACATATACACACCCCTATATTTTTAGATCAGAAGAAAAGTTTCTTGAAACATTACTCACAACATTCAATGCTCTACAATGTTTTCTGTTCTATTTTATTTTTAAGCTACTGACAGACCCCTACTAAATTGAAATTAATTCCTCCAAAGTCCTAGGGAATATCTGTTTATGTATTACTCATTCAGCTAACAAATGCAGTACTCACTATATACCATTTATTATACCTCTCCACTACTAACTTTGGCTTTGTGACCTTGGGACAAAGGTTCAGTTGTGTTCAGTTTCTTCTATAAAATGGAGATATAAGTGACGTACACCTCCAGAGGTATGTTGTTAGGATTAGATTAGATGTGTAAAACACTGAGTACAGTGCTTGGCAGGTAATAAGCACTATATAGTATTAGCACCTCCTTCATTGTTTCTGTTGTTATTAAAAATTACTTTGGTTGGAACATTCCATGTTTCTGAAACACTATATATAAAGCATATAATACTATAACTTCATTTTCCCTTTAACTCTCATTATGTGCTTTTATATTTTTGAACTAGAGATATAATTTAGGTATAGTGAAATGCACAGATCTTACGTGATGATACACAGATCAATAAGTTCCAACAAATGCGTACATCCTACATCCCCATCAAGAGACAAACATTCCCATCACACCAAAAAGTCATCTTGTGCCCCTTCCTGATTCCTTGTTCCCCTACACCCAGAGGCGACTGCTGCTGTGATTTTTTTCACCATGAAATTGTGGTCGTTTCCAGTTTGGGGCTGTTATGAATAAAGCTGCTTCAGACAGCTATGTGTAAATCTTTTTGTGGATTTATGTTTCCATTTCTTTTGGATAAATACTTAACTGCAGACAGGCGTTTTTCTACCATTATAATTAATTTCCAGATTAACGTCCAAAGTAATTACACCATTTATACTCCCACCAGCAATATGGTGAGTGTTCTAGTTGCTCCATCTCCTTCCCAACATTTGATGTTGTCCGTCTTTAATTTTAGCCTTTCTAGTGGCTTTAAAAAAATTTTTTTTAGTGTTTATTTATTTTTGAGAGTAAGAGCACACATGTGCGCACGAGTGGGGAGGGGCAGAGAGAGGGGGAGACAGAGGATCCAAATTGGGCTCCTCGCTGACAGCAGGGCCTGATGAGCCCAGGGCTCAAACTCACAAACCCACGAGATCATAACCTGGGGTAAAGTCAGAGTTCAATCGACTGAGCCACCTAGGCACCCCTCTAGTGGTTTTCTAGTGTTATTATTGTTTTAATTTACATCTCTTTGATCACTAATGAGCACTTTTTCATGTGCTTTTTGGCCATTTGCATTTTATCTTTGGGTCTGTGATCCATCCTGTATATGGTGAGATAGATGTCAACTCTCATTATACAGCATCCTGAATAAAAGAGATTAGGATCTAATGTGCCATTAGAGTTATATTCTAAAATTCTAATTTATGTTCAAGAGCATTAATTTGTTCAGTACTTATTGACTGTCTTTACACATTTTCTTCCCCAGCTCAGAAACTTATTTACATAGACCCAGTCCAGAATATAGATGTAATTTGTTCCAACCACACACATAGATTCCCCACACACACAAAAATAAAACAGAACAAAGACCACAAAACTGAATACATTTATTTCAATTTCACTAGGAGTTTTCATAAGACTCTTTGGAATTTGAATGTTGAAGCAGCTACATTAAGCTGTTTACCCATATTCTATCAACAAGCAGCCTACTAGCTAGAAGTATCACACTTAATATCTGTTTGTACTAAACTTACCATTTTTAGTCTTCAAAAGAATTTAGTGCACTTTAGTCAAATAATAATAAATGGTCATCTGTCCTTATGTAAATAGTTGATTTTATAAACATCTGCGGCTGCAAGCTGACTCCAAAGGGAATCTTTGAAGCTCATTCTACTTTAAAGTCAGTTTGCTAACTGTATAAATTAATATTACCTTAAATGATTACACTAAGTAAATCATAGATTTTCTTAACAGCGGAATAAAATATTGACCTCACTAACTATGATAAGAGTAAGGAGAAGCTGAGACATCAGGAAAAAGCTGGAAAGTGAACATCTGTTCAATGTTTTGGGCTTGAGTGGAAATATAGGATATAGGAAGAAGAAAGATGTATGAGGAATGCTTTTTCCTTTGAGTCATTACAGTCTAGGCAGGAAGAAAAAAAAGACAGAAAAATGAGAAATGTTTAATCATAATGCAGAAGATAAATACCAACTGACAATATTACATAAAATGTCACATAGCAGTTCAGGATTAATTACTAAATAAATACTGTTAATGGTTATTCAGGTTCCCAATATATTTTTGGTGATGTATTACTTTGGAGTTATCTGGGGATTGGTGAATTTTGTTTTGCTTTTAATGAAGATTTCCTGGCTTAGTCCAGTTTTACAGAATCTTAAATCTCCAGGATTTAAAACCTCCAGGAGTGGGTTTAGTCATTGGGTCTAAAAGGAAAATCTATACTCTAAACTTGGTTATTGAAAAATTAATTTCTATTTATAGTATTTACTATGTGCCAGGTACTTACAGGAAGCATTCTGTATTACTCATTTAATTTTTATAATAAACCTATAGGTAGAATGTTGCCCTTATTTTACAGATGAGGGATCTGAGGTACAGAGAAGTTAAGGGAATTGCTGAAGGTAAACAGATAGAAAGTAGTAGAGCCCGGATAACAATGCCAGTTATGTTAGACTCCAGAGCCAAACGTTATTAAAGAAAATAAATGTGTAGAAAGGCTAGATTTGAGAAAATAGCATTTATGGTTAAGTGGATTAATGGGTTTTCAATAATATGTCAGAAGTATTTTTTAAATCATGAAAGTTTTCATGTTAAATTCTGTACCATTTTCCAAAAATTAAAGTTTAATTCAAATGTGGCTAACCTCTCTTTTATTAATATTGTCAAACATTGAAATCCAGTTTTCTTTCAGTAAGTAAGAGGAACTTCTAAAACAAAGGGTGTACTTGTAATGTTATCATCTTTATCCAGAATGGTTTCTTTATTTCCAGTTATTCATGCAGCTACTTATAATTTATCAGGGACTCCAGAGTATAAATTATTTGAAAATTAGTAGATTCAACTTAAATGTGAAAAGGATAGCTTTTTAAAATATATTTTTAATGTTTATTTATTTATCTCTTTTTTTTTTTTTTTTTTGAGAGAGCAAACAAGCAGAGAGGGGCAGAAGGAGAGGGCAGGGGAAAGAATCTCAAGCAGGCTCCACATTGTGAGTGCAGAGTCTGACATGGGTCTCAATCCCATGAACCATGAGACCATGACCTGAGCTAAATCAAGAGCCGGCTTAACTGACTGAAGTCACCCAGGCACCCCTGAAAAGGATAGTTTTAACATGCTTTTGTTGTAGCATTAATTAAAACCATCCTGGAATCATGTTCTTTGGTCTTTCTGGTCTCTGGCAATGGAGGTATTCAGATATTTTTAAAGGCACAAAGTTTATATTGCTGATCACTTCAGAATTGGCAATAAATTGCAAAGATGTATCCTAATCCATTTAGGGTTCCAGCCTGAGTCTTAAATAAAACTCATACTTGAATGTAAACCCCCAGTTAAGTAGGCCTTGTCTTCACTTTTCGATATGGAACCATCCTTTATGTTGGTGATTATCATCCAAAGAATAATGATTTCCTATTTTAACATTGGAAAAAAATGTATAGATAGATAGATATCCACATACACACTTATATATTACTATAATAGTATGCTATTATGCTATATATATAGTATTATTTTCATGTGTTATATTATACTATTTATGTACATTATTATATATAATAAAATGTATAATATATATATTTAAAATAGTATAAATAATCTTGGGGAGGGGAGAGGAGGTGACTGCTTCATATTTCTTTTTGAAGTTTATCATAGCAAAGCTGATAATTTTAGAGAGCAAGCATGGCAAGCTCCAAGGACATTATATGATTTTACTTTAAGCTTTCAGTATTGGTATGTTTCATTCCGCCTATGACAGGAAAAATGAGTAACAGATGACTGTATGTTTTGTCTGCTGTAGTAATACCTTTTATCAGTGAATCTGTCTAACCAGCCAATTATCTTCCTGTTGTCTGAAATTAAAGACCATTATGTTTTCTGAAAATGTAGAAATTTCTCTTCAGTTAAAATACATGTTGTCAGTGAAGTGAAAATAATGAAATTGCAGAAATTGATTGATTTTAGCTATATTACTGAATTCCTCCTGCAAAAACTCCAATCCAGATCATTTAAAATTTCTTATAAAATAGCTGACATATCATTAGAGTATTAAAACTCAGCCTTGACAGTTTTTAGTACTTAGTAGATACTTGGTCTCTAAATTTTGACTTGAGATGTAAACAATAGAGGTAGCATATCTAGTCATTCCCCTTGTGGTAGCCAGCCTCCAAGAGGGCCCCCAATGACCCCACCTCCTGATATTCATACCCTTTGTGCAGTCTCCTCCCACGTGTACCAGGTGGGTCTGTGTGACCAATGGAATACATCAGAAGTGATGGTATGTCACTTCTGAGGTTAAGTTCTAAAAGATACTCGCATGTCCATCTCTGTCTCTCTGTCTCTCCGTCTCCCTCTCTCCCTCTCTCTCTGTCATGTCACTTGCTCTGTGGGAAGCCAGCACACTGCAAGGAACCAAAGCCTATGCCAACAGCTTGACTACAACCTCATGAGACACAGAGCCAGAACCACCCAGCTTAACCCCTTCCAGATTCCTGACCCTCAGAAACTGTGTGAGATTTAAAAACAACAACAACAACAACATTTACTATTTGAGTTGCTACATTTGGGAGTGGTTTGTTAGGCAGGAATAGATACCTAGTACACACCTCCAGTAAAGCTGTTTCATTCTTCAATTCTTAACATCTATTTTTGGTTAATTGTTCTATTAAACCTGTCATCCATACCACTTACCTGACTGAGGCATTGAGTTGGCTGAAAAAGACCGTATTCCCCCATTTTCTACTCCAGTGTTTGGTATAATAAATACAGACTTCGAATTCACTTTTCCCATATCTGGGCCCCATAGTAGAACTTGCCTACAAGAATTGTTTTGTGACAAGGAGGCTTTTTTAGATTATTCCACAGATTCTTTTCATTTATGTGCAAAGCCACCAATTTTGTATAACTTGTAATTACCATGCAAGCGATTATGGAATTACTGGGAAGTACTTCAAGAGAAAACAGACAGGGTAACAGCTGTTCTCAGAGAAGTCTGAGACCTTACTAAAGAAGCTCCTCGTCTAGGACTTGTAACTCAGTGATGCTTATTAATTATACTGGATAATAACAGTGTGGGTTTTTTAAAGTCATGTTTTCAGGGATTAGTTAACTATATACTCAAACCTGAGAGACAGCTTCTCAGCAAATCTGTCAAGGTCACGAATCGTACTCCCAGCTCTGCTCTCCCATCCCACTTTTTCTTCTCTGTGCTATTCTGAAAAGGAGAAAGCCATAGAAATATTCAGGTTTACGTTTGCCTTTCTGCCCTGCTAAACCAATTTCAGTACTAATAATCATTTCTTTACCATCACTAATCAGACAGAAATGGAAATCATGAATAAAACAATGTGCAATAAGAACAGTGGAATTTCAACTTTTTAAAGGTTTTTTCCTCTTCTTTTGTCTAAATATTTTTCTGAACCTGGATTTGCCTTAGGACATTAATAGCTAGGTTGTCAGTCTCAAGTTTGAGGTATAAAACTCAACACAGATGTTCTTCTTTTTCATTTTTTTAATGTTTATTTATTTTTAATGTTTATTTTTGAGAGAAAGAGACAGACAGAGCATGAGTGGGGTAGGGGCAGGGAGCGAGAGGGAGACACAGAATCTGAAGCAGGCTCCAGGCTCTGAGCTGTCAGCACAGAGCCTGATACGGGGCTTGAACTCACGAACCTTGAGATCATGACCTGAGCCGAAGTTGGACGCTCAACCGACTGAGCCACCCAGGCGCCCAATGTTTATTTGTTTTTTTTAGAGAGAGAGAGTGCGAGCAGGGGAGGGGCAGAGAGAGACGGAGACAGAGAATCCAAAGTGGGCTCCGTGCAGACAGCACAGAGCCTGATGCAAGGCTTAAACTCACGAACTGCAAGATCATGACCAGCGCCAAAGTCGGACACTTAACCAACCGAGCCACCCAAGCACCGCTCAACTTAAACAGATGTTCTTGGTGAAAGGAAAACATTGATGAGTCCCTGCTGTTTGACACTATTTCTTTTAAAAGTGTAACTAAAAACTAGCCTTTTCTGTTTTGTTCTCACCATGACTTAAAAAATAAAAATAGCCAGTTCAGGAATTGGTCTTGTCTTTCTCCATCCTAAAATGGTAGAGAGACTATTTCAAAATTTTACTGAGGATTTGCTTTTTAATTGGGAGCTGAAAAACTAGGATTCTGTCTCGGACTCAATCTTTCAAATCTTTACCCCTTTAATTCACATGCTTACACGCGCACACTCGTGCATGCACACAAACCTGTAGTATGGTCAGGAAGGTGGTTATGGTTATCTTGAGATGGTACCTTAAAGGAACAGGATTTATTTGGCTCTTCATATTTTCAGTATACCAGTATTATCCAAATACCCCAATAATGTCATCATTTAAAATGGTTGTAGTCAAGCTAGAAGTAAAATACAGGGCTTCTAACGCTGCTTTGAACAGTTGCCACGTGACACCAACACAATTTAGAGCATAAGGCTAAGTGGTTCCTGGATCTTGATCTTGGATAGTCTAACGAAGGAAGCATCACCTTTTCAGCACTGAAACATTCTTCTGTATTAAACCCCGTTTTGCTTTATTGTCGGTGGGGGAGGGGGTTGTTCTCTGTTTTGTTTTGTTTTTTTAAGCATAGCCATTGAATTGTGAATTTCCCTTTTTTTTTTCAAATGATTTCCTCTTTGTGGATGATGGTGGTAAGAAAACCTAGCTCCTAAAAATAAAGAAGAAGAAAAGAGAAAGAAAACCTGCTTCTGATGAAATAATTTCTAAACATTGATAAATGTCAGTCGTTTTTATGACTAGACTTCATTTGAAAGCTTAAATTATATAGTACTTTGCTGTGGTTTTTGAGAAAGTTTCCTCAATGCTGTATTAACACCTCATTTTTGCTTTTGGTTGTAAAATGTCCCAGGAAACGTTTCCAAGTCTGTGTAGTAAAGGAATTGTTAATGTCACTCTGTTACCTGCATGTAATCTATGATGTTCTTATGAAGTAATTACTTCAGGTCCCTCCTAGTAAAGCTGAGAGAATAGGGAAGCCAAAGACTTCTCTTTCTACTCCCTTCCTGATCCTTGGACCCAACTTGACAACCCAGGCCCTAAAGCGGATTTCAGCCCCCATTCCCTACGCACCTTCTCTCGCAAGCCTGAAGCCCACCAAGCCTGAGGGGCACAAAAAGGAAGGTGGCAGATAGCAGCTGAACAGAGACTAGAGGAAAGGGTAGAATTTGGCAGCAGGTAGAAGGGATTTTGTCTGCACCTGGTTGTGAGTGCCTCCACCCTCCTGACCCACCAATAACTGAGTGTTCAAATCACAAATAGTCATAATGCGAAAACACTTTTAGTGTCCTTTACTTATCTACAACTGCCTTGTTACATCCCTAAATATGTAAACTCATAAACTACCTGCTGGTAGTACAAGCATTCATAAGCAGAGGCAGTAGCGTGGTGGTTAAGGACATAGACGTTAGAGCCAGGCTGCCTGGGTTTAAATCCTACTGCTTTTAAAAAAAAAAATTTTTTTTTTAACATTTACTCATTTTTGAAAGACAGAGTGTGAATGGGGGAGGGCAGAGAGAGAGGGAGACACAGAACTCAAAGCAGGCTCCAGGCTCCAAGCTGTCAGCACAGAGCCCGACACGGGGCTCAAACTCACAGACCGTGAGACCATGACCCAAGCTGAAATCGGATGCTTAACCAACTGAGCCACGCAGGCGCCCCTAAATCCTACTTCTGACCACTTGCTAAATGAGTAACCTGGAACAGGTTACTTGGCCACTGTTTAATAATTTTCTCACCTGCAAATTGAAAATGATAGCCCTACCTTATAGGCTTATAAAATTTAAATAATCTAATGTGAATATAAATGCTTACAACAATGTCTAATACATAGTTAGCTCTACATAAGTAATTGTCCTCGTTAATGTGTGCCCCCTCTCCACTGTTGTTTCTACGTTCAGATGGCTCAAGCACCAATGAGATCTGTAGTCAGCAGGTTCCATTCATACTACCACCACCACCTTTAATGTGTAACAACTAGCAATTCTCCCTCCGCAATAGTTTTAAAAAGCAAAATGCTGATGTTTTTCTCTTTCCCAGGCCCAACACAGAGATACTTTCATTGAAGAACGCTATGGAAAATACAACATCAGTGATCCTTTAATGGCCCTGCAGAGAGACTTTGAAACACTGAAGGAGAAAAATGATGGCGAGAAGCAGCCGGTCTGCACAAACCCACTCTCTGTTCTTAAGGTGGTGATGAAGCAATGCAAGAACATGCAGGAACGCATGCTGTCCCAGCTGGCCGCGGCCGAGAGCAGGCACCGGAAGGTGGGTTCACCCAGCTGACCTGTGCCACATAAACTCTTAGGAAGACTTGATAAATAATACCAGATACTTTCTTGTCAGCTGCCAGTTTCCACAGTAAGTCAGCTGGGAGGTCTCCCCGGTGTCAAAAGCCCCGCAGCTTGCCCCGGAGCCAAGAGATCAGAAAGAAAACACAAGTTATTCAAAATGTTAAATTTAGGGAGGATGCCAGACACATTACTAAAGACGGCATTCCTTCTCGATATGACACTCCAAAACACTGGCTATGTTTTTTCAGCTCTTGATCGTCCAGACTTTGGCAACAAACTGGGGTCTGACCAAGCTTGTAGGTGAACAGAGTGTTCCCTATTTGCTTACTTAAGTGATAAATAACAAGATGAGCAGGTATTTGGGGAATGCTGGATGAGGGAGAGAATTTACCTGACTATAAACATGGAAGCCAATAGATTATTTTCACGTGTTCCTACTTTTGAGTTTCATTGCATTTTACTTTTCGTAAAATGATAAACAGTCCCTAGGATTGTTTACTTTAAAGCTGTTCGAACCTATTAGGAAAGAGTGTGTGTGTGTGTGTGTGTGTGTTTGGCTCCCGGTCTTACAGCCCCGAGCTAGGAAGGCAGACCTGTGCTTTCCTCTACCTCATCTCATTGGAATTCTAATGCTTATGATTTTATTCCCTGACCTGTCATTTACCGCTGAAATCTGGCCTGTAAAAGGTGCTTGGCTAAAATCTACATTTTCTAAAAGTATTGGTTTAGATTTATACCAGCAAGGGAGACATCAACACATCTAGCAGGAAACATTTTATTCTGAAAAATGGGGTCAGTGGCTGCAAATTGATGAACTTTAGTTTACTTTTATGATTGCCTGCATTAGAGAGCCATCTGCTTAAAACGCACCTGACAGATTGCTTCAGCATGGGTCTTGCCCATGATTTTTCTTAACTCTTCACAGTGTCCAAATGAAAGGCCAGAGTAGAGATTCTTAACCATGGATGGGCCTCAGATGTTCCATGATCCTCCAGAAAATATACAGAATGCCAAAAGTTTATGCATTTTTGTAGAATGTGAATTTTTTCCCATATCTTTAATTGAATTCTCAGAATTGTCCGGGACACAGAAGAGTTTAACCTCTGGTCTAGAATGAAGTGAACTAAAGACATTTATGCCCAATTTAAAATGTATCAGTGGCGGGGGGTGGGGGGGAGCGCCTGGGTGGCTCAGTCGGTTGAGTGTCCGACTTCGGCTCAGGTCATGGTCTGTGAGTTTGAGCCCCGGTCGGGCTCTGTGCTGACAGCTGGGAGCCTGGAGCCTGCTTCGGATTCTGTCTCCCTCTCTCTCTCTCTGCGCCTCCCCCGCTCATGCTCTGTCTCTCTCTCTCTCTCTCTCTCTCTCTCTCTCTCTGTCAAAAATAAATAAACAGTAAAATTTTTTTTTTTAAATGTATCAGTGCGTTTGGGTTAGTTGCCTAAATTTGGGGGGCTTTTACATAATCCTCTACGAAAGGCTTCACAGCATCCTTGTCTGATAGGCAGGCCTTTTTCCCCTTTCCTCCATGAAGCAGTTGAACTGTGCTGAATGGCTGGCTGGCCATGATGCCCATGAAAGGTGTAGTGTTGAGATGATTTGTGGCTCTAGGTGATTAGGGAGAGAAAGAAGTTAAAAATAATTCAAAATTGTTTAATACTATATTTCAACGTAAGTTCCTTTAAGTGAGTGTCAAAGATTTTAAATCAACCACCTGTCTTTTTTAAGTGTTTTATCAAAGTAAAACACTGACTTTGTTACAAATTCAGTAGTACCTAGGGGCTTATAATTAGAGTGTTTATTGGCCCTGTTTGCCTGAGAGAGTCCCAGTTGTTGTCTATCGCCTTGGGATAGTCATTAAGAATACCCCCTTTGACTCTCAGAAGTGTTGTGGTTTGAACAGTAAATTATATGGTTACTCTGCTTATTATGAAACACAGAGTTCCCTGATCCACCTCTCCCCATTCCTTCTTCTCCTCAATATTCAGAGACAACCACTTTTTTCCTTTTGACCATTTATTTTGGTTGATAAATTCCATATTTCTAAATGGTATACCATTCCCCCCTTATCAATTCTTTTTTTTAATGTTTATTTATTTTTGAGAGAGTGAGAGAGAGAGAGAGACTGGGAGCGGGGCAGAGAGAGAGGGAGAGGGGGAATCCCAAGCAGGCTCCATGCTATCAGCACAGAGCCCAATGCTGGACGTGAACTCATGAACTGCAAGATCATGACCTGAGCCTAAATCAAGAGTTGGATGCTCAATCACTGAGCCACCCAGGCACCCCCACCCCCTTATCAATTCTTGACACTTAAATTGCTTCCTCTCATTATAGGTGCAGATTTATCTTGCATCTTGCCTCCCGTTCCACCCTACCACCTTCCCAAAACAAACAATGCCCTTTCCTTACTCACTCTCGGTCGTATCTGCTATTCCCAAATCCTGAGACTGTCACATTCAGTTTCCTCTGAGGATAAACGTCTGCCTAATGCCTGGTCAGTAGACACCTAATACTCTTTGTACAGGAATCAGGTGGAAGGGACAAATAAACTCCTGGAAAATACAGATTTTGAGCCAATCTTCTTGTTTCCTATCCTTCATCTGACCTCTCCTCAGCAGCACCTGCCGCCTCCAGGTTCCACACCTCTTTGGGGCCCTGCAGGGCGAATCAGCTTCCTCCCCCACACCAAAGGAGCCACCACCTCTTGCCTCCTTCCCTCCTTTAACATTTCTTGTCTGCTCCAGTCTGTCTTTGTGGGTGTTTATCTTTTCATTCCATTTCTATAATTTTAGAGGGCTCTCCAAAGGGAAAGGAGATGATCTACCACCCGTAGCCAAAAGCTTATCTTTTTACTAAATTGAAAAGTTAGAAGTTGTTTTTTAATTTTTTTTATTAATGTATATTTATTTTTGAGAGAGAGAGAGAGACATCAAATCTGAAGCAGGCTCCAGGCTCTGAGCTGTCAGCACAGAACCTGACGCAGGGCTCGAACTCACGAACTGTGAGATCATGACCTGAGCCAAAGTCGGACACTTAACTGACTGAGCCACCCAGGCGCCCCTGTTTTGTTTTGTTTTATTTTTAGGTAATCTCCACACCCACACCCAACATGGGGTTCGAACTTACAACCCCAGGGTCAAGAATCCAATGCTCTACTGACTGAGCCAGCCAGTTGCCCAAGTTAGGGTTTTTTTTTAAATTGGAAGGAAGTATACCAAGATGTTTTCATTTTGGTAAACGAAAACATTTTGTGTTTAAAGAGGAGTTTCATGTGCCAGAAACTTTTCTCCCTCCATTAGTGAAGAGATAGGATGAGAAATGGTCGTGGGGAGGACAGTGCTCTGTCTTAGAGGAATGGGCCAAGGCACCTCTGAAGGAGGAGCAGAAGCTGCTAGGAAATCCCTTGCCTTTCAGAATATTGCAGTTATAGGTAGGATTATGTGGGAAATGTCCCTTTATTTTTTTTTTCCTCTGTACTTTATTTTTTTTTGTTAATATAGTTTATTGTCAAGTTAGCTAACATACAGTGTATACAGTGTGCTCTTGGCTTTGGGAGTAGATTCCCATGATTCATCGCTTACATATAACACCCAGTGCTCATCCCAACAAGTGCCTCCTCAATGCCCATCACCCATTTTCCCCTCTCCCCCAACCCCCTATCAACCCTCAGTTTGTTCTCTGTATTTAAGAGTCTCTTATGGTTCACCTCCCTCCCTCTCTGTTCGAAACTATTTTTCTCCTTCCCCTCCCCCATGGTCTTCCGTTAAGTTTCTCAGAGTCCACATATGAATGAAAACATATGGTATCTGTCCTTCTCTGGCTGACTTACTTCACTGAGCATAATACCCTCCATTCTATCCATGTTTTTGCAAATGGCAAGATTTCATTCCTTCTCATTGCTGAGTAGTATTCCATTGTATATATAAACCACCCATATCTTCTTTATCCATTCATCAGTTGATGGACACTTGGGCTCTTTCCAGAATTTGGCTATTGTTGAAAGTGCTGCTATAAACATTGGGGTACATGTGCCCCTACGAAACAACACTCCTGTATCCTTTGGATAAATTCCCTAGTAGTGCTATTACTGGATTGTAGCGTAATTCTATTTTTAATTTTTTGAAGAACCTCCATACTTTTCCAGAGCGGCTGTACCAGTTTGCATTCCCGCCAACAGTGCAAGAGGATTCCCGTTTCTCCACATCCTTGCCAACATCTGTTGTTTCCTGAGTCGTTAATTTTAGCCACTCTGACCAGTGTGAGGTGGTATCTCAATGTGGTTTTGATTTGTAGGGAAATGTCCCTTTAAATTTGTGCAGTATTTGCCTCCAAATTGGGCTTAATCCTTTGGTGCCAGGATAAGTGGAATGGGGTAGGCAGGTTAATCAGAGGCCTTGTGAAAAATCTACACATAAGATCCCAAGTGTTGAGCCTTTTTACATGCAGGAAGAACTCGGAGAGTCTTTCCACCTCTTAGCTAACTGCATACAAAATGTGTATTACTGACTAAGCAAGGCACAGTGATTTGAGCTTGAGGGAAAGATCTCAGCTTGCAGCTTGCAGCTTTCCATGGTCCTGCCTTGCTTTGTCACCCACACCCATCCCCTAATCAGAGCAAACTGCATCCTTGGAAACCTTCTCAATCCCTATAGCTAATTAGGTGCTCTCTTCTATTTACATGCCATTTTGTGCATGTTGAAGTAAAGCATAGATCTTACTGTTTTCTAGCACATAGCTTACATCTCTTTTACCCTGCTAGATAATGTGATCCTTGATGGCCCTGACTGGGATGGACTGATTGATCTCTAGAAGTATCTTTAAGTGCTTAGATAGGCACTTAGTATTTAATTGTATTACAAGTGTGTTTCCCTGCTATTTGGATATTATTATTTTTTAATTCTTTAAAGGTGATCCTAGACCTTGAGGAAGAAAGGCAGAGGCACGCACAGGACACAGCTGAAGGAGATGATGTCACCTACATGCTGGAGAAGGAGAGAGAGCGGCTGACCCAGCAGGTAGTTAGGTGGAGGGGCTCACAACACCATTTGCCTGAATAGCATTTCTCAAAGATCGTTCTGCAGGGTAGAAATTAGTGTTGCTCAAAAAGAAAGGGCTTTGTGGTCAAATCTGGGAATTACTGGATTAAACAAAGTTAAATAGATTTCTAATTCAATTTGTTGGACCCTGTAGTACAGAAAAGCACATTGTGAGTCTTAAGAACAAGATAGGGTATTCTGAGTTTAGCAAATCTATGTTTTCATAGAATCTTGTTTTGACATAGATCATCACTGTGGGACTGTCATTCTATAAAATGTACTCTGGGAACACTAGCTTCAAACTCTCAAGTATTTTGACCTAGGAATCCTAGTAAGAAATACATTTTATATCACCGCCCAATATATATACATACATAAACACATGCCTAAAACAAAAATCTGATGAAATCCCATATAACCCTTACTGGTTACAATAACCATTCTTTTTTTTTTTTTTTTTTTTTTTAAATTTTGATCATGGCTCATGAGATTAGTTTCCTCATCCACTGGGTCTCAGAGTTTGAAAAACACTAATAGTGTTCCATCAACACTTTCCCTCTAGGTCAGAGTTTCTCTGCCTTAAATAGGGGGTTGGGATGATAATTAAAATAGACTGCATTTGCATAACAAGTAGCGTTTAAATGCAACTATTCATTTTTAAGACCAGAAAGAATGATTACCAAAGCTTTCAAAGTGATGAGCCCCGAGTAACATGTAGAAGTGTTGAATCGCTATGTTGTACACCTGAGACACACAGAACACCGTGTGTTCACTCTACCAGAGTTAAAATCAATAAATCGTTCTGTTTTCATCAGCATTCAGCACGAAACCTGGTGTATATGGCTTCCTGTTTTCTGTATCGGTGGGTTCCAATCTTCTGAGCGCTCCATAGACCTAAAACACAGATGATGGCTCATATTCCTGCCGATAACAGTACAGGAAGCAGAGGTGCCTCCTCGACCATCAGGGAAAGATTAAGCCGTAGCATGTCCATTTCCATGGGAGGGACTGTAAGACTTCAGAAATACTGGAGCTAAGCACATGGCATCCATGGCGGACCACGTGCCAGAGAAGAGCTAGCCAGGACACTCGCCTGGAGAGTAGTTTTGCAGTGTATCTCTTCATTTTCTTACTCTAATCACCATGTATGGCGGCCTTCTTTTCCAGCTGGAATTTGAGAAGTCCCAAGTGAAAAAGTTTGAGAAGGAGCAGAAGAAGCTGTCCAGTCAGCTGGAGGAGGAGCGCTCCCGCCACAAGCAGCTCTCGTCCGTGCTGGTGCTCGAATGCAAGAAAGCCACCAGCAAGGCAGCCGAGGAGGGGCAGAGGGCGGGAGAGCTGAGCCGGAAACTGGAGAAGGAGAAGAGCCGGGTGAGCCAGTTGGAGGAAGAGCTGGCCGCGGAGCGGAAGCGAGGCTTGCAGACAGAAGCCCAGGTGGAGAAGCAGCTGTCTGAGTTCGACATCGAAAGAGAGCAGCTGAGGGCAAAACTGAACCGAGAAGAGAACCGGACCAGAACTCTAAAAGAAGAGATGGAAAGTTTGAAGAAGATCGTGAAGGATCTGGAGGCTTCTCACCAGCATAGTAGCCCTACTGAGCAATCCAAGAAACCGGTAACCGTATCTAAGGGCACAGCGACTGAGTCTCCTGTGCTGGTGTCTGTATTTTGCCAAACGGAAGGTTTCCAGGCAGAAAGAACCCACGGGAGCAACGTAGCCAAGGTGCTGACCACTGGGCTGCCTGGCCCCACCACTCCTACTTACTCTTATGCAAAAACCAATGGCCATTTGGAGCCCGAGATACAAACTGCCAAGGAGTCGGTTACAGGCAGCAGTGTGGAAAACCAAGTGCCTCCACGAGAGAGGTCTGTGGGGTTGGCCCAAGAGAAAGCAGTGGAGAATGGCGGGTGTCCTGTGGGAATTGAGACTCCTGTCCCAGCACCTGGTCACCTCCCGTCCAGCGGGGGCTCGCTGTCTCCCAGCAGCACCGCCTCCTCCTCTCTCACATCCTCTCCTTGTTCTTCCCCAGTGCTAACTAAGCGCTTGTTGGGGTCCTCAGCCAGCAGCCCCGGCTACCAGTCATCCTACCAAGTAGGGATCAACCAGCGGTTCCATGCAGCGCGGCACAAATTTCAGTCCCAAGCAGATCAGGACCAACAGGCCAGTGGTCTGCAGAGCCCTCCATCCAGGGACCTGTCTCCCACACTCCTAGACAACTCCGCCGCCAAGCAGCAGGCCCGCAACACAGTCACTCAGGTGCTCTCCAGGTTCACTAGCCAGCAAGGGCCGATCAAGCCCGTCTCCCCCAACAGCTCTCCCTTTGGCACAGACTATCGGAATCTGGCCAGCACTGCCACCTCGAGAGGGGACACCAGCCATTCCCCTACTCCAGGGAAAGTGTCCAGTCCACTGAGCCCTCTGTCTCCAGGGATCAAGTCCCCCACCATCCCCAGAGCTGAGAGAGGACACCCGCCTCCCATCCCACCCAAAAAACCGGGCCTCACTCCCTCTCCATCCACTACCACTCCATTGACCAAAACCCCTTCCCAGGCCTCCTCCTTGGCTGCCGCAGAAGACCTAGCCGGCAGCTGCTGTTCAAATGCCGTTGTGGCTAACGGCAAGGACGTCGAGATCCTTCTGCCTACCAGCAGCTAGTCCCTAGCGGGAGGCTCCACGTCTGACATTCCACCAGATTTTGTCCAAGAGCTCAGAGTCAAACCGTTGAGTCAGATCATGTTATTTATTTTGATAGTAGCTGAAACCATCTGTATAATACATTTAGTGTGTTTCACCTTTTTGTATTTTTTTAAGTAGAAACCAAGTAGTTTGGATTTGTATGACTCACACCTTTGTACTAACGCGGGAAGGGCACCTCAAAGACATCTCCAGCTCGGCAGTCACCAACCTGTTGTGATGGAGAAAGCTAATTGAGTACCAGGTGGTGATTTGCTATTTTGGGACTAGAATCACTCAACACTCATTTTGAATTATGCAGAAAGTGGTTTGTGTAAATTTTTATTCCAGATGAACGTGTTTAAAAAGTGCCTGAAATAAGACTGCCATATGAATGTGATTCTGCAGCGAAAACACAAAATGGATCATCTAATTCCTCCGTGAATCCTGAATGTTAAAAACCAACACTGCTTTTAACCCTCTTTTGCTGTTTTTAATATAAGCTCTGTGTCCAGAAACAAGGCTGCATCAGTAGGATGGGAATCCTAAAGGTGGTTGTGGACTCCCCACAAAGCTGAGCTTTATAGAGCCCTTGAGAAACCCTCCTGAGCAGTAAGCAGCTGGGGTGCTGATTTTCTTGTACTTCTGAAAAATTAAGTCACTCCCAGTTTCCTGCATAAATTCTTGAATGGAATGAAATCACATCTCCTTTCAAAAAATGTCTTCGGGCATCTACTGTTGTGTAAGGAACTTCTGATTCCAATCGCTATTACTTGAATAGAAAATGGCTACTCATTCTGTATAAAAGTTTTTCAACAGAATGAGATCTTTATTCTGTAATCAAAAAGCAATAACTGAAAAGTCACTCTCTTTGTAATATTATAAGTCAGAATTATACAGGTTTTACCAATATTACACTTCTTCTCCGAGCTGCCAACACTTGGTGTCTATATCTGTGGAACCAAATTAACTTTTCCCTAAATGGAAGAATGTGTGTGTGTATGTGTGTATACACACACACACACACACACACACACACACACACATATACATATATACATATATGTATAGATACACACCCCTTTACATGTTTAACATACACACACTTAAACACATAAATATTAGCGTGATTATATCTTTGGAGTTTGCAATATAGCATAAAGGACGAGTAGACATGCACATTAAGATTACCTGTCACAGCAACTAGATGCAGCTGGGACCCAATCAGTCAAAGGAGGAATCTTGTCCACAGGGACATGGGGAAATTCCAAATGAAGTCAGGTCTTCGGCATCACGAAAAACCAGAGCCAAACTCACCCCAGCATCACAAAACTCCACTGGCCAAATGAATGAGTGAAACAGGTCACTCAATCAAGCGCTGTAAGACAGCCAGGAGAGGGGGAGCTGTAGCAAACGGAAGTGCCCAGGCCCCCTGTGAAAGGAAAGGGCCACCCCTGTTGAGCTCCAGCTGCTTGCTGCCGTGCGATAGTGTTAGCCCAGGGTTACCAGCTCCTCAAATTTGGGGGAAAGCCAGATTTTCATAGAAACATTCTCATTTTTAAATATCAAAACAGATTCAAAAACAATTTTAAACTTCTGGTTAAACACTTGTGCAGCTGGGTTTAGCTCAGAAGCTGACAAGTTGCAACCTCATTCATTCTAGAAACTTCCATCATTTGCATCGTTGTTAGTTTGTGAGGACAGACACCTCCACTCTCCAACTTGTAGGCTAGTACAGCTGACAGAGGCTATAGAATATAATGAGGATCCTCGTCTTCCAAACAAGACTTTGCAACCCAGCTCAAACAAGGTGGTTATATGATTTGTCCATGGATGGAGAGGCCTTGGTGTCCTCACATACATTCTCCCAAGCCAGTGTCTACCCAGAAGCCCTGCCCTGCTATAATTTAAATCTACTTCTTCCCAATCCAATATGAATTGATGGGGGGACAGGCAGGTGATGGAAATCAATGTATAAATCACAATTGGTGTCTCCAGGGCTTACGATTTGATTAAGGCCAATACAGAAAAAATTAAAATACTACTAATGGCCCAGGGCATCTACCAAATGATGAAGGTGGTATCTTAGAAATCGCCCAAAGCGATCATGCATGAAATTTTATTCCCACGCATAGCCAAATGAAGTGTTGATGATAAAATAGCTGAACTTTTTAAACAGGAGAGGGGGCTATAGCCCCAGAGTTTTATTACCTCTCTTGCTTTAAATGGTAATCTTAAAAGTTGCATTGTGCTCTTCCTTTGTTTTGGCATAGATATATATAGAGAGAGAGAAATACTATAAGGAGGTTTATTTCTTAGGAAATGCACTGAATAATGTATTTCTTTTACAGTGTAATATGGGGGTGGGGGAAATGCAAAAGAAACGTGTATTTTTGCTAGTTGCCTATCTTCTAAGATAAATAAGCACAATATTGCAATGGATCCAATACTCCAGTTAGGTATTCTAGATTAGTATTTAAATTTGCTGTAGATTGTGTGTGTGCTAAGTAAAAGTTCCATGATTCACAATTTCGGTATTAACCCATGTTGTGAAAGCTGTGTTACTACTCAACAGATTATAATGGATGTGCGACACATAACACAAGCATTAACTAAATCATCGTTTGTAAAGCCAAATGTACCATGCAGAAGTCTTCATCCACTTTTATAGCAGACTACATTAAAACAAGTTAAATCATTCTGTCTGGGGAAAATCTAGTCTTGTTTGTACAAAGTGAAGGATGTTGCACAACAAGGCCTGTTTTGTTGGGGAAGGAGCAGGTGGTGTAGAGGAAGCACTCGTCTGTGGCTTTCAAAAACCCAAGTGAAGTCAGTGACCCATCCAGGTTAGACTCCAAAAGGAGCTGGCATATTGGTTTTCTTTAGAACGTTAGAGCTGGAAGAAGCCTTGGCAATAATCCAGTCTGTACTTTTCAAACCCTGGGGTGGGGGCGGGGGGGGGGTGGTTCTGGACCTGAGAATCTGAAAAAAGCTAGGCACCATCCCCAGACAAATGGATATACTAGTATGTAGAGTTTGGTTGATGGCTTCACAGGATCCAAAGACCCTGAAGCCATCCATGATTCACGTCCTCTAGCTTAAGAACGCCTGATCTTGTCGTGCCCTCTCATTTTACAGGTGACTATCAAATCCCTCATCGTTCCTCTTAGTCCAGTGCTGTTGTGCTACATCGTTAGCAAGTGAGAGCTGTAGGCAGACAAAAGCACTTGAAAATCTTGTGACGTTCAAACAATATGGATGTTTACATATGTTAAGTTTCTAGCATTTAAGCCAATTAATGATCATTTCAACAAACACTGGGTATGTCTTCCCGGAACAGCCTCACTGTCAGTAATGCTGCCTTGTCTTCCCCAGGTGGTCCGTCATGCCTTGGGTGGGGTTTGCTCCTCTCCCCTTTCTACACCTAGAGCATCCCTCCCTCCCACGGACAGTCCTGCAGATCCTGCAGGTCTGTTTGGCTCTAGACCGTGTCTCTACCTTTCCTACCCTCTTGGAGGTGGCCTCTTCTCTGCATTTAGCAGTGGAGAGTATTCTGCCAGTCTTTGGGTCCTTTTCTGGGTTATTTATACTGCTATGGGTGTTATCTAGGTGTATCTGTGGGACGAAGTGAGCCTTAGGACCGTCTTGCTCCGCCATGTTCCCCAGAAGTAGCAATGCTGCCTTGTCAATTTATAAGCAGCTCTTCTGATGCTTGGTCTTTGAAACAGAACTTTAAATGTCTTGAAATGCTGGCTTCAAAATAGGATCTGTTCTCATAATTCTGAGTCTGATGTAAGCAATGAGCATTGTTTCATGGGAGTAATTTTCATGTAATTGCTGTAAAGCCAGTTGACAAAACTTAAGAGCACCCATCTGCTGCTTGCACATCAATGGCCAATTCATTGGTAAAAGCAAAGGAGAAAGAAGACTGGGCTAGCGGTTCCCAAACCTTACTGTAACCTGTGAAACCTTCTAAGATAAGGACTCCTGAGGATTCAGCCTAGGGGCCTGCTAATGCAGGTGGTCTGAGGCTCGATCTTGAAAAACAGTGCCTCATTGCCCTTACCTGTTCTTTCACAAGAACTTTGCCTCTGACCTGAGGTGATGTCTTAAACTCCTGAATCTGGTTTGCCAGAATGTCAGTGATATTCAGAGCCAAGAGTACTTACTTGGGTCCCAGCACTGTGTTACCGCCCATGTGCAGATGAGGTCATTGAGTACCAGAGATTGGTATAAGGGCCCTTGGTGAGTGACAGCATGGATTAAGCCCCTGGTGCTTCCCACTTTCCACTACTTGTGTTTCCCAAATGAGTATCTCCTGAGGTGCTTGTTGGCCAGGCCCAGGCCCCGCCCGGGGAATTCTGATTCAGTAATCCAAGGTGGGGCTCTAAGATGAGTGCCTGGGCTGATTCTAAGGCTGGACCAGGTGGAACCCAGCAAGACACCACACAGCTCTTCCCACTGGCCCTAACAACCCCCACCCCCAGGAGTGGATTCTCAGACCTAACCAACGCCAGGAGACCTTTCTCAGGTCAGATATGCTGAACAAAAAGCATCTTTCTTGTTAATTCCCCTCAAGCAACCAATGTTTCTTAAATATTTAAGATGAGCCAGAAAGGTAGCTATTATGGAAAACACACGTTGAACTGTGTTTCCTGCCCTCAGGGTACTCATCTTCTAGTTGGGCAAAGCAAAACATTAACACATGAAATGTTAACAGAGACAACTGAATTATGTAAGTGGGGTTTAAATGCCATACAGGGTTATTGAAGGTAATTCTGGCAAAAGCGTTATGGTTGCACACAGAGCTCTTTGTGGGCAGATAAAAAGTTAACTAGAAAAGGAGCAAATGTCTTTTCTCCTCTCTCCAAAGCCCTGGTTTACCTAGGGTTCTGCAGTATCTCCCTGTGTTTGCATGATGCTTCAGTTGGCTTGTCTTAGTCTTAGGACGTGGTCACAGACAGAGGCACTGGAAGTCCCCAAGAACTGAGTCCTGTTTCAGGGAGACTGACAGACACCAGTGTGGTGTGCTTTCTGCAAGGACTTGGGGCTGGTGTAAGAAGGAGCCCCCAGGGCACAGCATCTGCAAAACATTCCCAAGTAACTTGTAGGGAAAACCTAGGAAAAGGCAAATAGAGAAAGGACCTCCTTGCAAAAATCCTGCATTACCCACAAGTGTTCCCTCTTACCCTCAAAATCTCCATAAGCAAAAGAGAGAAATGAAAACCAAACTTTGAAAAGAGCCAAATGACCTGTGCCTGGGTGGCTCAGTCGGTTAAACGTCCCGACTTCGGCTCAGGTCATGATCTCACGGTTCGAGGGTTCAAGCCCTGCGTCTGGCTCTGTGCTGAGAGCTCAGAGCCTGGAGCCTGCTTCTTATTCTGTATCTCTCCCTCTATGTCTCTGCCCCCTCGCAGCTCATGCTCTCTCTCTCTCTCTCTCTCTCTCTCTCAAAAATAAATAGGGGCGCCTGGGTGGCTCATTCGGTTGGGCGTCCGACTTCAGCTCAGGTCACGATCTCGCGGTCCGTGAGTTCATGCCCCGCGTCGGGCTCTGGGTTGATGGCTCAGAGCCTGGAGCTTGCTTCTAATTCTGTGTCTCCCTCTCTCTCTGCCCCTCCCCCGTTCATGCTCTGTCTCTATCTCAAAAATAAATAAACGTTAAAAAAAATTTTTTTTTTAAATAAACATTTGAAAAAAAAATTTTTTTTAAGTCAAATGAATCCTTCTGGGACACCTTGCAAGTGACTTCTTGCCTTGGAGGGATATAAAAGCAACTTCTCCTCTTCTCCCCATAGCGTGAATGTTCATGCTGCCATCACACCAGAGAGCACGTGGAGTATCATGTGGCTCTCTCCGCGCCGCTGTGAAATGGTTGCCTCTGAGAAATTACTGAGAAGGTTGGCCTTCTCCCCGGGGAATCAGTCCCCTACTTAATTTGCCAAGAGTCCAACTGACTAACTCAACATGGTAGCCACTCAGGTCCCCTTCAGAAATGAAGGATTTATTGCCTGAGCTGCAGGAAATGTCAGAAAAGAGCCCTCGGGTATAAGCCCCTCAGGAATTGCCTGAACTGAAAGGAATCGGCTTGACCAGGGTCACCTCTCCTGTAAGGGGCAGCTGCTGTCCAAAGACTGATTGGCATGGAGTATAAAGACCTGGCCCCCCCATCCCAAATCTAGACCACTCTGCCGGGTCGTTCCCTAGTTCAAAACCCCTGTAGGGTTGGCTGAGCCCTTTATTGAGACTAACGCAGCTCAGCCTTTCCTCCCTTCTTCCTCCCCCCTCTCCCTCTCTTCCCTTCCTGTGCATCCCAAAGGTGTGTAACCACCCCCCACCCAGCCTCCATCTCAGACTCTCCTCTGTCCCTTTAGGTCACGATCAAGTCCTCCAAAGGAGGGCAGGCACATTTTCTGAGTATTTTATTTGGTGCCAGGGCATCTCCTATGTTACCTGATTTAATCGAAGCAGGGATTCCTTCTTGACCCACAAGGTAATTAAGGCTGACTGAGGCCCAGTAAATTGCCTCCGGCCCTGCAGCAGAGCAGGGCTGAGATTCAACGACACAGGTGGGATTCAAACCTTCGCCTGTTTGGCCTTCGAGTCCACTCTCCTTCCACTGGCCACACAACAGTCAAAACAGTAATAATAGGGGCTCCTGGGTGCTTTAGTCAGTTAAGCATCTGACTCTTGGTTTCTGCTCAAGTCACGATCTCACAAGATTCATGAGTTCCAGCCCAGAACCAGGCTCCGCGCTGATGGCGTGGAGCCTGCTTGGGATTTTCTGTCTCCCTCTGTCTCTGCTCTTCCCCCTCTTGCACTGTCTCTGTCTCACTCAAAATAAATAAGTAAACTTAAAAAAACAAAACAAAACAATAATACATTTGGGGAGTTAAGAATACTAGCCTATTGTCAGTCACCCACCTAAGTATGAATCCCCTGCTTAGCCAGCTTTTGAGACTTTCAGTAGGAACGAGATCCTGAAGGAATGAGCGTTTTGGTGAAGAGAAAGCAGAGGGATGATTTGCCTACACACATGAAGTCCTCAAATGTTAGAGCTGGCAGGAAGCTTAGAGACCCTTGATGCTAGCTAGCTCTGTCATATTACAGAGGAGAACGAGGCCCAGAAAGGTCAGGTGAGTTGCTCAGGTTTCCAGGTCTAGTTGATGGCAGAGCCCAGACTGTCTGTAGTCAGGCCCCCCACTCTGAGCCTGCACTGACTGCTCCTCCCTGAGCTGACCTGGAAGCAGGAATCCCTGGCCCAGCCCTGGCTGCTCCCTCCGGCACTCCCTCCTTCCTCTCACCTGCTTCTCCACAGTGTCTGGGCTTTGATCTTGTTCACCTGGGCTGCCCCATATTCCAAGCTTCATCCTCTGCCCACTGGCCTAGGGCTGCCTGCCATACCTGTTGCCACAGAAATCCCGTCCTCCTGCCCCTGAACCGGTTTGACAGCTGAGGTGAGGCCGGGAGTGGGGAGGATGGTAGAGCTTCTGTTCCCAGGCTGTGCTTCCATCTGTCCAGCATCAGTTCTGAGAAGCACTTGCTCACAAGGCATGTGCTCTCAGGTATGGACAAGAAGCCACTGAAGCCACAAGCATCTATCTCCTTGTACCTCCTGCCATGCCCGCTGGCAAAGGAGGGCAGCCGACTGCTAAGGGAGAGAGACGCCTCTTCCTCTAGGCCTCCTTCCCCACCTGAACTCAAAACCCACGGCTGGCTCTCCTGGGAAGGGCCTTTTGCGGGCTCAGAAGACTTGCCCATCTCCCTTCTCAGCCAGGCCCACTCTCCCGCTCCCCCAGTGCAGCCAGCCCAGAGCAGAGCCTTCCAGGACCGTTGGGGCCTCAGAGCAGACAGGGTGTCCTCAGGGTGGCAGGGTGGTTTAGAGTGGCGACCACAGCATACAGGCCCCTTCTTCATCCCTAGCGTGTTTTCCCTCTCCTGAGTCTTGGTGAGTCAGCAGCACCGGGCCACACACAAGGCTCCCATTCAGGCCTCATGTTCCTTCTGCTCTCACTCCCTTCCTCTCTCTCTCATTCTCTATGTGGGCCTTATTCTCACCATGGGAAAGCTCTGCTCCCTGCCCTGTGCCTTCTCCTCTCCACCCCAACACCGGGTGCACTGCCCACCCCCCCAACACACACGCCCGCATTCCTTATCCCCACCTTCTGGGAGTTTGCAGTCCCTGCTGGATACAAACATAAAGAAGGGAGAACAAAATGTAAATGTCAAACTGTTAAGTCCTCAATCACATATTTTCAACCGGTGTTTGTTGCTGCTGGCTCTGTGCAGGCTCTGAGCTATGCTGATCACACACACACACACACACACACACACACACACACACACACACTTGCTGTGTGTGTCAGCCATTTATTCACCGTATGTTTATTAAGAACCAACTCCGTGTCAAGCCTCATGCTAAGGGCTGGAATTTACACTCCGATGGGGGAACGAATCTAGCAGATGGGACATCTCAGGGCAGGGCTCGGAAGCATGCAGCAGGTGTCCCCGAGAGAGCGGGAGATGGGTCCCAACCCGCCAGAGAAGTTCAGCACAGCAGGGAAATTTGTGGGTCCAGAGGCACACAGAAGGGAGAAGGATCCCGGTTTGTAACGACAGGGGTGTGCGTACATTGTGTGCCTAAGATAAAGGGAGGCAAAGGCTTGACGGAGCAAGAAAGCAGCTTAGAACGAGAGCTTTGCCATTCTGGGGTAGCCTTGGGCAAGTCGATCAACCTCTGCTAGCCTCCGGGTCAGCATCAATACAATGAAGATCTGAGCACCTCCCTCTTAGAGTTTTGTGAGAATTCGGTGCGATGAAGCAGGCAAGTGCCCGGCACACAGTGAGTGCCCGGCGGAAGACTCGCTGCCTTTATGGCGAGAGGCAGCGGGTGGAAGGGCGGCCCGCGCGGACTGCGTGTCTGGAAGGGAAGCTGGGTGGCTCCCACGCAAGGCGGCTCCGGGCGACGGGCAGCCCCGCCCTCGGTCCGAAAGCTGAATCGCTGGCGCCCCCTGGCGTTTCAGTCGCTGTGATTCTCGGGGCAAAGGCAGGGTCTACGGTCAGAAAGGGACCCGCCTGGGAGACGCTGCGGGAACAGGGATACGTCCCCTCCCGGTGCTGGCGCTCAGCCGCCTCTCTGGGGGGACGTGCGCGGCACACAGCGGCAGTCCCCCTCGCGGGGCACGCGTGGA
Organism: Panthera leo; assembly: GCF_018350215.1. Lineage (NCBI taxonomy): Eukaryota > Metazoa > Chordata > Mammalia > Carnivora > Felidae > Panthera > Panthera leo. Next base: position 95,506,619 of record NC_056686.1, read on the forward strand.
AGCCCGAAGTAGTAAAATGGGAGAGAATAATGGAAGCCACCCTGCACGACGGTTGTGAGCCTTAAATGAGCAAATCCAAGACTTCACACACTAGTCGGAGCAGAAGCAAACCCTCAGCAAGAGATAGCTGTTAGGATTATGTAAATCCTAGAACAGTGACTGGCACATAATAGGTGCTGCATAACTATTTGTTAAACAGGGGTCAGGATGACTCTATCAACATTTACTTATTCATCCATTCATCCATTTAATTATGCTTCCAAAATGTTTACTCCTCCTATACGGTCGATGCTATAAAAAACAAGTCCTTAATAAGGAGCCCAGTAAGTAAGCAAGAGCCAGCGATCGATGGAAGGAAAACAAAGACGTTTCATTCATTCAGACATCCTGCTAGGTACCACACTCGGATAGGCACTGGGATGAAGAAACCAGTGAGTTACAGGACTTTAGGGGGGTCGAATGCTGGCGAGAGAGACAAACGTAAAGTAACGTGTTATGTGGACTATGATAAAAACAGGAAGAATTTAGACTCTCGTTGGTGAGCCACTGGGAGCCTGAATTGAGGCATCATGAGCAGAAGTAGATTGACCATGGAGCTAATGGTTTAAGCTTCAAGGACCATCGCTGGCATGGCACCTTTCCAACCCTGAAGGGCACAAGGAATGTGTTCGTATGGTCATACGTTTTTATAAAATTTGCAAAAGTAAGATATCTTCACTGCAATCGGTTAAGACTGCTGTCTCTCTTCATTCTGACTTCTCCTATATCATACTTTCCCCTATACTGGGTAACCTTGGAATGGTGGCCACAAGCATTTTTGGAATTCAGCTAAAGGGGACTATTTTTGAGTGAAATACATTTATGTGGTTTGCAATCGCTTGCATGTATGGTTGAGTTTTTGCCATCCCAGTGTCGGAACGACTTCCAGAAATGCTCCCGTTAGTCACCATGCTGCCTTGCTTTGCATAACGACATGAAGAAGTAGCACCAAAGGTTGTATTGCTATTGACATATTCTATAGCACCTGGCACTAAAAGTAAAGTGAGAAGTGGGGTGGAAACAAGGTTTTAAATGAATGGAGCTAGAAGCTGGTCTCTAGAAATTCATCCAGTTATTCTGTGTGTAAAATCATAATGGGTAATTAATTTCTCATCAATCTCTAGTCAAAAGAAAAGTTTTCTCTTGCCAGGGAAATATTTAATAATGCAATGCACACAATTATAAATGCACCATAAATATGAAGATGTAATCAAAGAGTATGGAGTCAAAAGATATGTTTGGGTGTTTTTAAATGTTAAAGAGTTCTGCTTCTTTTTGTTTTAAGTTTATTTATTTATTTATTTATTTAGTAATCTCTGTACCCAATGTGGGGCTCAAACTCATGACCCCAAGATCAAGAGTCATGTGATATTCTGACTGAGCCAGCCAGGTGGGTGCTCTAAAAGTTCTGCTTCTGACCAAGATGGAAAAATGGGGAGTGGATTTAGTCTCTAACCTAAACCAACTAAACACTGAGCAAAACATATTGAACAACAATTTTCAAGACACTGGACTTTAGGCAAAAAAGGACTGAAACAGGAAACAAAGTGAATCCTATGATTGTCCCAGCAGTGAGGGGTAATCAAGGCATGGCCGGGCAATCTCCCTCAGTTGAGGTAAAGCTGGGAGTTGGGAGGGAAGAGTATTGGAGATAAGAAAGCTATAATGACAGACATCTCCAGAGATCTTCAGAGCTGGCCCCCACCCAGAATCTTCAACTGAATACTAATCAGCACATGCATGTGAGGAAACCACCCCAAAGGAGAAGATAGAACAGTACTCAGAGCTCACATGACACTAGTAGTTTCTGTCCTCCGCAGCCAGACTGACAAAGCTCATAATTCACAGAACATTGAATAGAGTGCCCAGAAGGTTTTTGTCTCTATGTGGGCCATAATTAACCCTAGACTTAAGTGCGGCTCTGCTCCCATCTAAAAAAAAAAAAAAAAAAAAAAAAAAAAAACTTTAATAGCCAGGACTCCAGTGCAGCACATGTACTAAAAGCAAGACTCAAAAGAATCAGACTATTTCCCTGGGGCCTGGGTCGCTCAGTTGGTGTCCGACTCTCGATTTTGGCTCAGATCATGATCTCGGGGTTCATGAGTTGGAACCCTACATTGGGCTCTGTGCTGGCAGTGCACAGCCCGCTTTAGATTCTCTCTCTCTCCCTCTCTCTGCCCCTCCCCCTCCTGGTACACTTGTGCACGTGCACTCTAACACTCTCTCTCTCTCAAAATAAATAAATAAACTTAAAAAAAAATTGCATCCCAGAACAAAGCTTAAGAATTTGTATAGAAAATCAGGAGTGCCTAAGTGGCTCAGTTAAGCAGCCAACTCTTGACTTTGGCTCATGTCATGATCTCACAGTTTGTGAGTTTGAGCCCCACATCAGTGCTCTGCACTGACAGTGCAGAGCCTGCTTCGTATTCTCATTTTCTCCCTCTCTCTCTTCCCCTCCCCCGCCAAAATAAATAAATACATTTCAAAAAAAAAAAAAAGAATTTGTATAGAAAAATAAAAATTTGTATACCCAAAAGTTAAAATTTGCAATGTGTAGCATCCAGTAAAAAATTGAGAGGCATGCAAAGCAGCAGAAAAATATGGCCCATAATTAGTAGAAAAATCAATCAACTGAAAATTAGCCAAAAATGACACAATACTAGAATTATTAGACAATTATATTAAAACAACTATGTTAGCTGCATTAAGTTTGTTAAAGATATTAAAGATATAGAAAAGATCCAAATCAAGCTTCTAGAAATTAAAGCCACACTATCTGAGATGAAAAAAAAAGTTGGATGGTATTAATAGCAGATTATACATTATAGCAGAAGCAATTGGTAAACTTGAAAAAATTAGCAATAAAAACCATCCATAGTGAAACATAAAAACAAGTTTTTTAACAATGAACAGAATACCATTTAAGACAAATTCAAGTACCTAATATAAGTTTAATTAGAGTTCCTGAAGGAAAAAGAGCATAAAGTTTACTCTCAGTGAAAATAATTTTTTTGGAATGTGGCTATTGTAATTACCCATCAGATTCAATGTCTGATGCCACTGGTTGTGTATAATCATGTCCCAGCATTTGGTTTTGAAAAAAATAAATTCAGAATTTTTGAGTGGAAAAAAAAAAGATTCAGAAAAAAACATCTGACAAAATTCAACATCCATTTCAGGTAAAAACTCAATAAACCAGGAATAGAAAGGAATTTCCTAAACCTGATAATGGACATCAAGAAGAAACCTACACCTTACATCAAATTTAATTATGAAAGACTAATGCTTTCCCCTAAGATTAGGAATAAGGCAATAATACTCTTGTTCTATAATGTTCTATTCAAACATTACATTGGAGGTACTAGCCAGTGCAGTAAAATAAGAAAAAGAAACAAAAGCTATCCAGATTGGAAAGGGAGATATAAAACTGGCTTTATTTGCAGACATAATTTTCTAAGTATAAAATCTAATGGATTCTATTTTTTTATTCACTTTTTTTTTTTTTTATTTTAAGTAATCTCTATGCGTAACATGGGGCTCAAACTCACAACCCCAAGACCAAGGATCACATGCTCTACCAACTGAGGCAGCTAGGCACTCCTAATGGATTCTATTTTTTAAAAAAAGAAAAAGAGGGGCACCTTGGGGGCTCAATTGGTTGGGCATCCAAGTCTTGATTTGGGCTCAGGTCATGATCCCAGAGTCATGGGATCAAGCCCCACATGGGGCTCTGTCCTGAGCATTGAGCCTGCTTAGGATTCTCTCTCTCTCTCTCTCTCTCTCTCTCTCTCTCTCCCTCTTGCCTGCTCACATTGTCTCTCTTTCTAGAAAAAAAAAAAATACTAGAACTAATAAGTGAGTTTAGCAAGGTTGCAGAACAGAAGATATTCTTTATACTAGTAATGGGAATAGAAGTTAATAATCAATACCACTTATAATAGCATCAAAATTTTAAAATACTTAAAGATAAATTCAACAAAATATGTGCAAGACTTGTATTCTGAGAACTACAAAACATTGCTGAATCTGAAGAAGACTTAAATAAATGGAGAGATATAGTATATTCATGGATCAGAAGACAATATTGCTAAGATGTTAATTCTCCCCAAATTGCTCAGTCGATTCACAATGCAATCCCAATCAAAATCTCAACAGCCTTCTTTTGTAGAAATAGATAATTCTAACTTTTTTTAAATGTGAAGAGCTTTATAGTCAAAATAACTTTGAACAATAAGAGCAAAATTGGAGAATGTCACTACTTGATTTTGAGACTTCTTATAAAGCTGCAGTAATTCAGATAGTGTGGTACTGGCATGAAATAAACAAATCAATGGAGCAGAAAATAAAGTCTAGAAATAGACCCTCAAATATGTAATCAGGTGATTTTTTTTTTACAAAGATGTAAAAGCAATTCAGTGAAGTAAGGACAGTCTTTTCAACAAATGGTGCTGGAAAATTGGATATCTGTATGCAAAAACCAAACTTTGATCCATACTTCACATCATATACAAAAATTAGCTCGATATACTGAATACCTAAATGTAAAGCCTAAAACTATAAATTGTCTAGAAGAAAACACAAGAGAGGGGCACTTGGGTGGCTCAGTCAGTTAAGCATCCGACTCTTGATTTTGGCTCAGGTCATGATCTCACAGGTTTGTGGGATTGAGCCCCACGTCAGGCTCCCTGCTGACAGCATGGAGCCTGCTCCCATGCTGCTTCCCTCTCCCTGTCTCTCTGCCCCTCCCCTGCTCATGTGCATGCATGTATACTCTCTCTCAAAATAAACTTTAAAAAGGGGCGCCTGGGTGGCTCAGTCGGTTAAGCGTCCAACTTCAGCTCAGGTCACGACCCCACGGTCCGTGAGTTCAAGCTCCGCGTCAGGCTCTAGGCTGATGGCTCAGAGCCTGGAGCCTGCTTCCCGTTCTGTGTCTCCCTCTCTCTCTGCCCCTCCCCTGTTCATGCTCTGTCTCTCTCTGTCTCAAAAATAAATAAACGTTAAAAAAAATTAAAAAAAAAAAAACTTTAAAAAAAAAGTAGAAGAAAACATAAGAGAAATTCTTTATGCCCTTGGGTTAGGCTAAGATTTCTTAATTTTTTTTAATTAATTAATTAATTTATTTTAAGAGAGAGCCCGAGAATGAGGGAGGGGCAGAGGGAGAGGGAGAGAGAGAGACTCCCAACAGGGATTAATGTGGGGCTCAAACTCATGAACCTTGAGATCATGACCTGAGTGGAAATCAAGAGTCTGAGCCACTCAGGCGCCCCAAGATTTCTTAATGTGATGCCAAAATCACTACCCATACAGAACAAATTGTTCAGAACAATTAAAAGCTTCTGCTTTTTGAATGATATTTTTAAGAGAATGGAAGAGGGGCACCTGGGTGGCTCAGTTGGTTAAGCGTCCAACTTCAGCTCAGGTCATGATCTCATGGTTCATGGGTTTGAGCCCCGCATTGGCTCCGTGCTGACAGCTCAGAGCCTGGAGCCTTCTTCCAATTCTGTGTCTCCCTCTTTCTCTGCCCCTCTCCCACTCATGCTCTCAAGCATAAATAAATAAACGTTAAAAAATAAATAAAACGTTAAAAATAAATAAACGTTAAAAAAATAATTTTTTCTCTCAAAAATAAATAAACGTTAAAAAAAAAGAGAGAGAGATTGGAACAATAAGTCATTGACTAGGAAAATATGTTTTCAAGTCTACATGTCTATTAAAGGACTTATATCCAAAATCTATAAAGAATTCTCAAAACCCAGTAGTAAAAAAACACAACCCAATAAAAGTGTGGAAAAGATTTGACTAGATACTTCAAAAAAGGAGATATACAAGAGGCTAATAAATAAATGAAAAAATCTGCACACTTATTTTTTTTAAGTTTATTTATTTATTTTGAGAGAGACAGAGACAATGCGAGTGGAGGAGGGGCAAAGAGCTAAGGAGACAGAGAATCACAAGCAGGTTCTGCACTGTGAGCACAAAGCCCAGTTCGGGGCTCAAACTCACAAAACCAGTAGTCATTAGGGAGATGCAAATGACAACCACAGTGAGGTCCCCTACACACCTATTACAATGGCTAAAATTAAAGTGAGTCTCCACTGGGCAACTGGAACCGCTCATAGGAATATAAATAGTACAACTACTTTAGAAAATAGTTTGGTAGTTTCTTTAAGACTTGAACTTACATGTGCCTGTCATATGATTCAGCCATCCACTCCTACATATTTACACAAAAGAAATGAAAGTATATGCCTGTACAGAGATAGTAAACTAATGTTCATGGCAATTTTATGTGTAGTAACCAAAAACTACAAATTACCCAAATATCTATCAACAAGTGAATGAAGAAACTGTGGTATATCCCAAAAATGAACTACTTCTCAGCAATTACAAAGAATGAAGAATCAATAAATGCAACAACAGGGATGAATTTCAAAATAATTATGTTGAACAAAAGAAGACAGGTAATAAAAGGGGGGTGGGGTAGAGACAGAGAGAGGAACGAAGTGGAAATAAGGTCCTGAGAGGCAGAGAAGGCAGAGCTTGTGAGGAAGTATGGGGCTTGCTTCAGTGGTGTAATAAACTATAGGAAGGTCAATCAAGGCAGATATGGAATGAAAATAGGCCATAAAACCTGGCAATTAGGAGGCATTTTGTGATGATACTGGGAACAATTCCAAATATACTTTAGGGTCCCGAAACCAGATTGTAGCAGATTAAGAAATAAACAGGAGTTACAAAAAATAAGATAGAAAAAGTATGGAGTTCTTAATGGAGAGTGTAGACTGTGTTTTCATGAATTTTGGAGGTGAAGGAAGGACAAGGAGAATTAGCTTTGAAAGAAAGTTTTAAAAAATAGAGTTTACTGGGCCACCTGGGTGGCTCAGTCGGTTAAGCATCTGACTTCGGCTCAGGTCATGATCTCACATTTGTGAGTTTGAGCCCCGCATCGGGCTCTGTGCTGACAGCTCAGAGCCTGGAGCCTGCTTTGGATACTGTGTCTCTCTCTCTCTGCCCCTTCCCCACTCACACTCTGTCTCTCTCTCTCTCTCTCAACAATAAATAAACATTAAAAAAAAAATTTTTTTAATAGATTTTACTTATAGACCAGGAGTACTTGGATAAGGGATAGAGACAGGTTGACTCATGATACGGAATAAAGTAAAAGATCTTGAACCATTACATTCCAATCTAGATGGAATAAAAAACTGAAGTATAACATTAAACTATAATGCTATCTGAAGAAAATGGAAGAAAATACTTTCATGATCCTTGGATAATGAAGACTGCTCAAGTAAAACCCAAGATAAATAATAATAATAATAATAATAATAATAATAATAATAATAACAATAATAATAATAACATAAAATAAAAATAAAAATAAAAATAAATAAATAAATAAAAATTTAAAAAGGGGCTCCTGGGTGGCTCAGACAGTTGAGCATCTGACTTCAGCTCAGGTCATGATCTCGAGTCTGTTGAGTTCCAGCAGTGCATTGAGCTCTGTGCTGACAGCTCAGAGCCTGGAGCCTGCTTCGGATTCTGTGTCTCCCTCTCTCTCTGCCCTTTCCCCACTCACAATCAGTCTTTCTCTCTCTCGAAAAATAAATAAACATTAAAAATTAAAAAAAAAAGTAAAACCCAAGAAGTACAAAACTATGAGGTAAAAAATGATAGGTCTGACTACATCAGAATTAAGGATTTCTGTTTGAGAAAGAACACAAGAGATAAAATTAGCAGACAGTTGCACTCAAAGGAGATAAATGCAACATCTAAAACTGTCATGGAGATATTAAAATATACAAAAAGCTTCTGCAAATCAATAAGAAGACAGCTGGAAGCCAAATACAAAAATGGACAAATGGGAAATTCACAGAAAAGAAACCCCAATTATGTATACAGTCACATTCACTGATAAGATGTATGCCCATTAAAACTATAATGAGATGCAACTTTATGAAGTAACTAATATCAAGCAGATGAAAAATATCACCTGTTGTCAAGAACAAAAGAAAATGGGAATTCTCATTCACCACTGGGAGAGTGTAAGTTGTATAAGCTACAATGTACAGCTGTAGTGAAATTAAGCATCCTGAAACCCAGCAATCCTAGATAGATCTGCACACTTGTTTTTTTTAAGTTTATTTATTTATCTTGAGAGAGACAGAGACAATGCGAGTGGGGGAGAGGCAAAGAGCTAAGGAGACAGAGAATCACAAGCAGGTTCTGCACTGTGAGCACAAAGCCCAGTGCGGGGCTCAAACTCACAAAACCATGAGATCGTGACCTGAGCCAAAACCAAGAATCGGATGCTTACCCGACTGAGCCACCCAGGATCCCCTAAATCTGCACACTTAAAAGTCATGTATGAAGATGTTTTAGAAGGCCGTCATTGTGATAGCATGGGCTCAAGGTACTTAGATGTTCATCACTGGGAGAATGGCTAAGTAAAACATGATGACTATTCATTATGGAATATAATGCAATGCTTAAAAGCAATGAACTACATATGTCTATACAGCAACACGAATGATTTTTTTAACATAATAGGATAGAAATAAATAAAAACCAAAGAGGTCTAAGATTAGCTGTTCTCAGTAATTCACTTGCTTCACAGTAACAGGATTATACATCCCACTTATTGGATGAAACTTGCAGTGCTGATGTTCCCAACAGGAATACTTCTTCATCTCATTGTTAGGATTGGCTATGACTTGACAGATGCCAAGTCCAAGCTGAAGTTTTAAGAAGCATCACAATTTCTTCCAATTCTTTTGCCTTTTTCTTTTGCAAGAGAATAGCATGTCCGTCAAAAGGGTTCGTTCTTTCAGCCCAATCCTAGAGTGAGAATATGGAGGTGGAGAACTTCAATCTCCAACCCACAATTACTAACATGTAATGTGAGCAAGGAATAAATGTTGTCATAAGCCACTGAGATTTTTAAGATTGTTTGTTACGTCTCCTAACTGACTAATACAAGGTCTTTATTGTGTTACAATCTACAAAAATTAAAAACAAGGAACACATACACAAACAACACATAAGGATACTCATATGTGCAAGGGCATATTCCAATCACACTAGAGTGGATGCCTATAAAACAGGGGAAGGGAACAGGAGTGGGGAATGGGATAAACAAACAAAAAAGAACCTTTACACAGTTTGATGATGGTATTGTGATGTATTAAGAACTGAGGGGTAGTATCAACCCAACTCTGTGCATCTGAGGCCCAAGAGACAATAAGAGGCTCTGGTCCTGGGAGTAACTGTTGGAGGAAGGTCCCAGGGGGGTTGGGAGAGAAGGGAATCTAGAATGCAAGTAGAGAAGATCAGCCTTGGGATCACCAGCTTATTCTGAGAGAGATGCTGGAAAGAAGGCTTTCTAAGGGATTCTGTTCTCAAGGTACCTGTAGCAAAGGTGTTCTGCCAAGTGTGAGTGAGGAAGGGGGCTTCAAGAGAGAAATAAGAGAATAATAAATTCCTTTGTTCTCAAAGAATTTATATTCTAGTGAAAAGACAATATTGACATTCTCCAGGCCTGATATGTTCATTTCCCCATTTTTGTATATCCAATCCTACCCATTTCTTAAGGCCAAGGTCAAAATCTACCTCTTTCAGAAAGACCTTCTGATCTCTAATACCCCTCCCCTAAATAAACCTAGAAATCACTCTTCCATATGCTGAATATCCATAGCACACATGTTAAGTTGCATTTGTTTTTCTTCCTCCCAGTAGACTGAAGGATCCTTAAGACCAGTATTATCTAGCAGGTAAACTGCCTTACACACAAAGGGTATTCAAAAACTGTCTGTAGAGTAAGTGTAAATAGTAGTTAAAATGTCAGACAGCAAATTATATAAGTGATAAATCAATGAGCCAATTAACCAATGTGACAGAATTTCAGAAGAGGCCAAAACATTTTGAGCATATCAAGAAAGGCTACATGGAGGGGCACCTAGGTGGCTCAGTCGGTTGGGTGTCCGACTTCAGCTCAAGTCATGGTCTCACGGTTTGTGAGTTTGAGCCCCGTGTCAGGCTCTGTGCTGACAGCTCAGAGCCTGGAGCCTGCTTCAGATTCTGTGCCTCCCTCTCTCTGACCCTCCCTTGCTTGTGCTCTGTCTCTCTCTGTCTCTCTGTCTCTCTGTCTCTCTCTCTCTCTGTCTGTCTCTGTCTCTCTCAAAAACAAATAACCATTTAAAAAAATCTTCAAAAAAAAAAAATAAATAAAGGAAATGCTACATGGAGCAGGGCCTTGAAAGATGAATAAGATTCTGCTAACTAGGTAAACACAGGAAGAGTATTCCAGGCTAAGGGAAAAGTGTAAGCAAGGGTGAAGAGTTAGGAAGATATGGGAAGATATTTAAGTTAGACTCCTAACTCACATAGCATACCAAAAATAAATTCCATATTATTAGAGATTTAAGTGAAAGAACATAAGAGTATTGGGGAAAAAATTAGGAGATTAGTTTCATAATTATAGGAGTAGACAATACCTTCCTGTGTAAGATAGTAACCTTGAAGTCACAACATAGTTTTATGACAAGTCACCATGAGCAAAATTGAGATAAAAAGAAAAGAGTAGGGGAGAAATTTGCAACATATATGACAAAGATTTGTATTCCATAACATGTAAAGAAACTTTTATAAATCAATATGAAAAGGAACTCAAGACTTCTGGTTTCTGGTCTGGCATGCAAGAAGCTTGGAAGCTGTCTCTTGGTCCTAACAAGTAAAAAGTTGAACACATGGAAAAATCCACAAATCTTAAATCCATCAGAAAAGTGAGGTCACAGGGCAGACCAGTGCCCATGAAATTGGACAGGCAGGTGAATACAGATAATCAGATAATACAGATAATATAGATAATCAGACCTCCACAGGAAACAGTGCCAGGGAAACCTAAATAGGTAAGCTTAGACTACAATTGACAAATTGCTAGAGGTTGTCAGTATGACAAGTCTGAGACTTAAAAACTCCAGGAGAATCCAGTGATAGGGGAACCCTCCCCCACCCCCCACACTTTTGTGAGTTTTACCTTCAGGAGCTTGACCTGATTCTCAGAGTGAATATTAGAGAAAGATCCCCTCCAGTTTCCAGCAGGGAGAATGAGAAAGTAATCACTTTGAAATACACCAGAGCATTTTGTTCTTAAGAAAGCCTTCCCTAAGGAGAAACTATTTTACCAGAGCCTAAACTGCTGGTGTTTTCAGACCCTAACAAAACTGGGGAAAAGAAACTGAGGAAATGAAAAATTCTAGCCCACTCTACTTTTCCATGTGGAAGAAGGGAAATACCCCATTCCAACCCACTCTATCCATTCTTTCCCACCTAAGCAGAGGAAGAAAACCATGAGAAACACTTGTAAAGTTCACAGTCTAGAGGAAAAGGCTCATTAAAAGACTGCAACCTGATCAGAGGACTCTCAAATGTTTCTCCATACCCCACAACTCACCACAACCTTACTGAAGGCTTATTTACAGAAGTTCCTTTTACCTCATGTCCAGCTATTAAGAAAAAAATTACAACATAATAAAAGGGTAAGAAATACATTTTGAAGAGACAGAGATTCAAAGATTCATCCAAGACAGACTCAAGCATGGCAGAGATGTTGGCGGGGAATTTAAAACAACTAGGATTAATATGCCATGGGCTGAGGGGCACCTGAGTTTGTGAAGCATCCAACTCTTGACTCCGGCTCAGGTCATGATCTCACAGTTCTGAGATGGAGCTCCACATCTGGCTCCGTGCTAGGCATGGAGCCTGCTTAACATTCTCTTTCTCTCCCCTCTGGCCCTCTTCCACCCTCAAAAAATATCCTAAAGGCTCTAATGGATAAACAGTAGGCAATAATAGATGGGCAATGTAAGTACCTAGGTATATAATCTTCCAACTGCATAAAATCAACCATACAGAAAACATCTTGAGAGAAGTCAGAGGAAGAAACCACCTTACCAATTGAGGAGCAAAGATAAAAATTACATCTGACTTTTTTTTCAGAAACTATTCAAGCAAGAAGAGAACACAGTGAAATATTTAAAGTGTTGAAAGTAAACAACCCACCAACACAGAATTCTCTACCCTGTGAAATTATCCTTCAAAAATGAAGGAGAAATGAAGACTGTCTCACATAAACAAAAATTGAGAGAATTTGTTGCCAGTAGACTTGCCTTCTAAAAGAAGTTCTTCTTAAGCCACCTGGGTGGCTCAGTTGGTTAAGCGTCCAACTTTGGCTCAGGTCATGATCTCATGATTCGTGGATTCAAGCCCCACGTCGGGCTCTGTGCTGACAGCTCAGAGCCCACTTCAGATCCTCTGTCCACCCCTCTTTCTGGCCCTCCCTGCTCTCTCTCTATATATATAAAAAATAAAATAAACTTTAAAAATTTTAAAAATAAATAAAAGAAGTTCTTCTAAAAGAAATTCTTCAGAAAAGGGAAATGATATGAGTCAGAAACTCAGATCTACATAAAGAAGAGTATCAGAAAAGAAAATAGGTGAAAGTCAAAAATTTTTATTTTTCTTATACTTAATTGATCTAACAAAAGTTTGCTCAAAATAATAGCATTAATGTATTTGAGTATGTCTGCTTAAGTACATACATATGCTTATGTACGCTTAAATATAAGTGAAATGAATGACACAATGATGCAAAGGACAGGAGGGAAGAATGAGGATGATTGTGTTATTAAAAGATACTCATATTACCTGTGCAGCCAAATTGTGTTATTTGCAAGTGGGCCTGGATTAGTTGTAAGTGTATACTGCAAACTCTAGGGCAACCATAAAAAAAGTATAATTGATATGCTAAGAAAGGACAGAGAATGGAATCATATAAAATGCTCAATTAAAACCACAAAAGGCAAGGGGTGCCTGGGTGGCTCAGTTGGTTGAGTGTCCGACTCTTGATTTCGGCTCAGGTCGTGATCTCATGGTTCGTGAGTTTGAGCCCCACATCGGGCTCCACACTGACAGCACGAGCCTCTCTGGTATTCTCTCTCTCCCTCTCTCTCTGCCCCTCCTCCGCTCTCTCTGTATCTCAAAATAAATAACTTAAAAAAATATTTTTAAATAAATAAATAAAAATAAAACCACAAAAGGCATAAAAAGAGCAGAAGACAAAAATAAGAACAAAGAACAAGGCAACAAATAGAATACAGAAGCAAATATCCAATTATATCAATAGTCACTTTAAATGTCAGTGGTCTAAATATACCAATTAAAAGACAAAGATTGCCAGAATGGATAAAAAAAGAAGACCATCTGTATGTTGTCTACATGAAATCCATTTTAATTATAAAGACATAGATGAAAAGTAAATGGATAAAGGGTGTACCTGGGTGGCTCAGTCGGTTAAGCATCCGCCCTTGGCCCAGGTTATGATCTCACGGTTCATGGGTTCCCGCATCAGGCTATGTGCTGACAGCTTGGTGTCTGGAGCCTGCTTCAGATTCTGTGTGTGTGTGTCTCTCTCTCTGCCCTTCACCTGCTCGTGCTCTGTCTCTCTCTATCCTAAAAACAAATAAACATTAAAAAAAAAAAAAGTAAATGGATAAAGAAAGCTATATCATGCTGACACTAATTTTAAAAAGCAGAAGTTGCTACATTGATTTCAAACAGAGCAGACATCAAAGTAAGAAAAATTACCAGGGATAAAGAGAGGTATTACATAATAATAAAGGAGCCAACTTTCCAAGAAGACTTAGAAATCCTTAATATGTGTGTGCCTAACAACACGGCATCAAACTACATCAGAAAAAATTGATAGAACTGCAAAGAGAAATAGATCTCAAATCACAGTTGGACATTTCAACACCAGACTATCAGAAATAGACTGATACAGCAAGCAGAAAATCAGTATGGACATAGTTTAATTCAACAGCAATATCAATCAATTGGTTATAATTGACATCTATTGACCACTTCATCCAACAACAGCAGAATATACATTCTTCTCAAGTTCACATGGAACATTCACCAAGACAGACTACATTCTTGGGCCATAAAACACACATCAAAAAAATTTTTTAGGGGCACCTGGGTGGCTCAGTAGGTTAAGAATCCAACTCTTGATCTTGGCTCAGGTCATGATCTTACGGTTCGTGAAATCGAACTGCACATGGGCTCTACACTGACAGTGCAGAGCCTGCTTGGGATTCTCTCTCTCCTCTCTCTCTCTGCCCCTCACCAATCCCTCTCTTTCTCTCAAAATAAATAAATAAACTTTAAAAAAATTTATTTATTTTTGAGAGAGAGAGAGAGAGAGCGTGGGCAAGGAAGGGGCAGCGAGTGAGACACAGAATCTGAAGCAGGCTCCAGGCTCTGCACTGTCAGCACAGAGCCCAACACGGGGCCTGAACTCATGACTACAAGATTGTGACATGAGCTAGGTCGGACACTTAACCAACTGAGCCACCCAGGTGCCCAAAATAAATTTTTTAAATATAAATCATGCCTGAAGCAGTTTTTTTTTCTAGATATGTCTCCTGAGGCAAGGGAAACAAAATCAAAAATAAACTATTTGGACTACATCAAAATAAAAAGCTGCATAGTAAAGGAAACAATCAACAAAACTAAAAGGCAACCTACTTAATGGGAGAAGATATTTGCAAATGATATATCCAATAAAGGGTTAGTATCGAAAATACACAAAGAACTTATAAAACTCGGTTCCTAAAAAATGAATGATCCAATTAAAAATGGACAGAAGATATAAATAGACATTTCTCCAAATAAGACATCCAGATGGCCAATAGACATATAAAAAGATGTTCATCATCACTTATCATCAGGGAAATGTAAGTTGAAGCCAAAATATCATCTCACACCTGTTAGAATGGCTCTTATCAAAAAGACAAGAGATAGCAAGTGTTGGCAAGGACTCGGAGAAATAGGAACCCTCGTGCACTGTTGGTGGGAATGCAAACAGGTGCAACCACTGTAGAAAACAGTGGCGGTTCCTCAAAAAGTTAAAAATAGGACTACTCTATGACCCAGCAATCACACTACAGGGTATTTACCCAAAGAATACAAAAACACTAATTCAAAGAGATACCTGCACCCCTATGTTTATAAGCAATTTTATTTACAATGGCCAAGATACGGAAGCAGCCCAAGTGTCCAGTGATTGATGAATGGATAAAGAAGATGTGGTATATATACAATGGAATATTATTCAGCCATAAAAAGGAATGAAATCTTGCCATTTGCAATGATGTGGAAAGAACTAGAGAGAATAAGGCTAGCCAAATCTGTCAGTCAGAGAAAGACAAATACCATATGATTTCAATCATATGTAGAATTTAGGAAACAAAACAAATTAACATAGGGAAAGAAAGAAAGAAAGAAAGAAAGAAAGAAAGAAAGAAAGAAAGAAAGAAAAGAGAGGCAAACCAAGAAACAGACTTAACTATACAGAACAAACTATGGTTACTGGTGGGGAGGTGGGGGGGGGGGGAATGCGTTAAATAGATGATGGATATTAAGGAGGGCACTAGTGATGAGCACTGGGTGTTGTATATAAGTGATGAATCACTAAGCGCTACACCTGAAACTAATATTATACTGTATATTAACAGACTGGAATTTAAATAAAAACTTGAAAAAAAATTTAAAAATAAACCTAAGTGTAGATGCAAAACAAAAACAAAAACAAACAACAGAAAAAGCACAACCCTATGCCCACAAATCCAATAGCCTGGATGAAATGGACCAACTCCTTAAAAGATACAATCTGCCAAATTTACATTCAAAAAATAGATGTTCTGAATGGCCTATATCTATTAAAGAAATTTAGTCAATGATTAATAACCATCCAACATAGTAAATACCAGGCTTTGATGGGTTCACTGGTGAATTATACCAAACACTTCAGGACAAAATTATATCAGCTCTCTATAATCTCTTCCAGAAGAAAGAAACAGAGGGAATACTTCCTAAATCATTCTATGAGGCCAGTATTACCCTAATACCAAAACCAGAGAAAGACAGTACAAGAAAACTACAGACCATTATCTATCACGAACATGGATGCAAAAAACCGTAATGAAACTTTATCAAATCAACAATGTAGAAAAAGAATTACACACCATGACCAAGCGAGATTTATCCCAAGTATGTAAGGTTGGTTTAACATTGATAAATCAATGAGTATAATATATCACATCAACAAGCTAAAGAAGAACGAGCACATGATCATATTGATAGATGCAGAAAAAACACTTGTCAAAATCTAATACCCATTCATGATAAACAATACTTTCAGAAAATGAAGACTTCACCAAGACATATTATCATAAAATGGTCAAAAACCAAAGACAATGAAAAACTTTTAACAGAAGCAAGAAAAAAAACAACTTGACTCATACAAGTGTACCCCAATAAGGCTATCAGTGGATTTCTCAACAGAAATCTTGCAGACTAAAAAAGAGTGGGATGATATGTTCAAAGTACTAAAAGAAAAAAAAAAAAACTGCCAACCAAGAGTGCTCTACCCAGCAAAGCTGTCCTTCAGAAATGAAGGAGATAAGACTTTCCTAGACAAACAAAATCCGGGGGAATTTATCACCTCTAGACTTGCCTTATAAGAAATGATAATAGAAGCTCTTAAGCTGAAATGAAAGAATGCTAATTAGTAACATGAAAAACATCGAAGTGTAAAACTCACTGGCAGGGGCACCTGGGTGGCTCAGTCAGTTAAGTGTCTGACTCTTGATTTGCGCTCACATCATGATCTCATGGGTTCATGAGTCTGAGCCCTGCTTTGAACACAGAGCCTGCTTAAGATTCTCTGTCTCCCTCTATCTCTGCCCCTACCCCACATATGTGCATGTGCTCTCGCTCTCGCTCTCTCTCTCTCTCTCTCTCTCAAAATAAATAAATAAACATTAAAAAAACCTCACTGGTAAAAGTAAGTATAGAGTCAAGTTCACAATACTCTATTGTCTATTGCAATGGTGGTATGTAAAGCAATTAACTCTAGTATAAAGGTTAAAAGGTATATTATTAATAACTGTAGCTAAAATAATTTTTTAATGGATACATGTAAATTGTGACATCAAAAACATAAAATGAGGGGCACCTGGGTGGCTCAGTCAGTTGGGCATCTGACTTTGGCTCAGGTCATGATGTCTTAGTTCATGAGTTTGAGCCCCATGTCTGTGCTGACAGCTCAGAGCCTGGAGCCTGCTTCAGATTCTTTGTCTCCCTCTCTTATGCCCCTCCCCCACTCGCATTCTCTATCTCCCTCTGTCTCTCTCTCTCTCTCTCTCTGTCTCAAAAATAAATAAATATTAAAAGAAAAAAGCATAAAATAAGGGGGCTATGAAAGGGTAGAATTTTTCTCTGTGATCAAAGTTATTAGTTTAAAATAGACTGTTACAACTATAAGATGTTTCATGTAATCCTAGTAATAATGAAGCAAAACCTACAGCAGATACATAGAAGATCAAGATACAGAAAACAAAGCATACCAGTATAACTATAAAATCACAGAGGAAGACATCAAGAGAGGATAAAATAAAGGAATGATAAATAGCCAGAAAACAATGAGCAAGAAGTCAATAATAAGCCCTTACCTATCAATAATTACTTCAAGTGTAGGGGCGCCTGGGTGGCTCAGTTGGTTAAGCATCTGACTTCGGCTCAGGTCATGATCTCATAGTCTATGAGTTCGAGCCCCACATCAGGCTCTGTGCTGGCAGCTCAGAGCCTGGAGCCTGCTTCAGATTCTGTCTCCCTCTCTCTCTGCCCCTCCCCTGCTCACTCTGTGTCTGTCTGTCTGTCTCTCTCAAAAATAAATATACATTAAAAAAATTTTTTAAAAATTACTTTAAATGTAAATGGACAAATACTCAAATCAAAAGACAGAGTGGCTGAATGGATTTTTAAAAAACAAAAAAGACCCAACTATATGCTGCCTTCAAAAGATTTCAGCTTTAAATCTTTATATTGGCAGCAAGTAAAGGGATAGAATAAGATATTTTTGCAACTGGAAACCAAGAGAGAGTAAAGGTGGTTATACTTTTATCAGACAAGATAGACATTAAGTAAAAAACTAACAAGGCACAAAGAAGGTCATTATATAATGATAAAGGGATCGACTCATCAAGAGGCTATAACAACTATAAATATATATGCACCCAACATCAAAGTGCATAAATATATTAAACAAATATCAACAGATCTGAAAGCAGAAATAGACAGCAATGCAAGAATGGAAGGTGACTTCAATGCTCCACTTATGTTAGTGGATATATCATCCAGACAAAAAATTGATAAGGAAATATAAGACTTGAAGTATGGTTTAGACCAAATGGATCTAACAGACATATATATATATAACATTCCATCCAACAGCAGCAGAATGCTCATTCCTCTCAAGTGCACATAGAACATTCTCCAAGATAAATCATGTGTCAGGTCACAAAAAAAGTCTTAACAAACTTAAAGTTGAAATCTTAACAAGGAACTTTGATCACAGTGGTATAGCACAAGAAGAAAACTGAAAAAGTCACAGATATGTCGAAATAACATGCTCCTGATCAGTCAATGGATCAAAGAAGAAATCAACAGGGAAATCAAAAAATATTAAAAGACAAAAGAACATTGAAACACAATATACCAATATGGGATGCAGCAAAAGCAGTTCTGAGAGGAAAGTTTGTCACAATAAATGCCTACATTAAGAAAAAAAGAAAGACCTGAAATAAACAACCTGACTTGACACCTTAAGAAACCAGAGGAAGAAGAGGGAGAAGAAGGAAGATGAGGACGAGGAGGAGGGGGAGGGAGGGGAGGAGGAGAAGAAGAAGAGGAAAAGAACTAAGCCCCAGGTTAGCAGAAATAAATGAAATAGAGATTACAAACACAACAGAAAAGGTCAGCAAAACTAAAAGTTTTTATTTAAGATAAACAAAGTTGACAAATCTTTAGCTAGACTAATGGAAAAAGGAGAAAAGATTCAAATAAATAAAACTAGAAACTAAAGAGGAGACATTACAGGGGATACCATAGAAACACAAAGGATCAGAAGGGACAACTGTGAACAATTATATACCAAGAAATTGGATAACCTATAAATAATGCATAAATGCTTAGAAACATACAATCTACCAAGACTGAATCATGAAGAAACAGAAAATATGAATAGATCTATAACTAATAAGGAAGTGAAATCAGGAATCAAAAATCTCCCAACAAAGAAAAGTCCAGGACCAGATGGCTTTACTGGTGAATTGAACGAAACATTTAAAGAACTAAGGCCTTCTCAACTCTTCCAAAAAACTGATGAGGAAGAAACACTTCCAAATTCATTTTACAAGGTTATGATTACCCTGATACTAAAGCCAGACAAGGACACTGCATGGAAATTACAGGCCAATATTCCTGATGAATATAAATGCAAAAATCGTCAACAAAATCTCAGCAATCTGCATTCAACGGCACAATTAAAGAATCATATCTCATGGTCAAGTGGGATGTATCCCTTCGTGGCAAGAATGGTTCAACAGGTGTGAATCAGTGTAATCTCATGATTACACTGGCATTAAGGGGAGGGAAATCACAGAGGAGTAGTGTCATTCTCATCACATCATATCCAGGGTACATATTATCAACAGGACTTTTCGCTGTTGATGTTGACTGTGATCACCCAACTGAGGTTTGTCAGCTTTCTGCCCTGTGAAGTTACTCCCCACCACTCCTGCCCTTTTCTGTTCTGTACTCTTGGAGGGAGGTCACAACCTGGAGGCCACACTGGAGGAGTAGCTACATAGATTATTTGGAATTCTTCTGCATGCGGTTATTTGTCTCTCCTCCCCTTGTATTTATTTATTCATTTATTTATATCAGTAGGGATCCGTGCATGTTTATTTATACTTTAGGTTATAATCCAAAACGATTTTGTTGCTCCAATTGTCCAGCTTTGGCCACTGGGAGCACTCTCTGCTGGCTCCTGTGTTCCTTGTCATTTTTCACACGGATGGCTATAACCTCCATAAATAAAAGGTCTGTGGGGTCCTTAATAATTTTTGAACGTAAAAGGGATCTGAGAACAAAGTTTGAGAACTGGAGCTCTAAGGGACCCTCCACTTGACCCCAACACCACGTGTGGGCGTGGCTCTGCAGGAAGGGTAGGAGCAGAGGCCACACTCGCGCACCCACGGGGACATCGACTTCCCCGTGCCACGCACTCCGTCCAAAGGTTTTCTCCCAGTCTGCAAACGCACGAGCGCCCACTCTGACGAAGCTCATCCTGCCGTGCCTTTCTAGAAAAGGCCACTGCGGGGCGCGCGGCCCACAGTGAGTCACGCACCAGCAAGTCGGGAAGGGACAGGCATGTTGGAGGACTCAGCGCTTTCCTCCGCGGAGCCGGGGCCCTGGCCCGGCCGGCCCATCGGTCTCACTCCCCTCCAGGCTCAGCCGGTTTGCGCTCCCGGGCCACCTAAGGCGTGCAGGTGTGACGGCCGCGGACAAGAGCGCTCCTGCGGCAGTGGCGGGGCGCGTGAGGAGAAGCCGCCGGGTTCCTCGTCCTCGCAAGGGCTCCCCAGTGCCCTCCACCTGCCGGTCCCTGCTGAAAGCAGCCGGACAGCTCCCGGGCCGTGGCCCCGCTTCTGCCCTTTCCTCTGGGGCCCGGCTGGCTGGGCCCGGCCGACCCTTTCTTCAGCGAGCGCCAGGCAGACAGAGATAACCGGCTGCAGCTGGAGACCCGGCTAATTGATACAATAAGTTCTGTAATTGCCTCGAAAATAAGGTAATGATTTGGCAGAGGGAATGCTTTGATCTTATCAGCCAAGAAAGACCTCTCCAAATGAAACTTCAGAGGGACTGGAGGCCTCCAACTTGGAGTGTGAAACCCAGGGACCGTCTACTCCCCACCCCCAACCCGCCCTTGCCCCTATGTCCCCTGTGCCCTGCCTTACACTCCAGGCTTTCCAGGCTTTTCAAGAAGGAATGGAAGAAGCAGACTTTTCCTAGACTAAAATATAACATTCGCACATATGCCAGGGGTTACATATGGAGAAGGAAGGGGTGGCTTCCAGCCCTAGGGACGCTGTAAAAAGGATTGGGTAGGTGGGGCAGACTGGGATTATGAGAACCCTGATTTGGCTCAAGCCTGATGAGGTTTCTTATAGAGTGAGGGCTGCTGATTTTGAGCTTTTCAGGCAGGAGGGGGTACCCAGAGGGAGAAGAACCTTAGTCTTGCTTTCTCCAAGAATCTGCACACACACTCACACACACACACACACACACACACACACACACACACACACACACCCTTGCTCTGCACTGTGGGTGTCCCTGTCTGGCAGGGGCCCCAGCACAAAGAGGATTAGAGAGATGAGCTAATCTGGTTTGTGTGCCAGACATGGCCCCAGAAAGGGCCCTTGTCTACCCTGATGTTTGAGGGGGTGAAGGAGTGAGGAGTCCTCCTCCTTTTGGGGCCTGCTGGCTGACAGTATCAAAGACTCCTTCCCACTGGGGGTCCAAAGGATGCTGGAGTCCTAACTTCAGGGTCAAATCTAGGGAGCAAAGCAGCAGAGGCCTTGGAGAACAGGGTGGGCTGTCCTACAAGAAACAAGAGAGAAAGAGAGAGACAGAAATTGGCCCCCACAGAGGGAACTAGATGTCCACCCCACTTGTCTTGCCAGTGAGGAAACTGAGGCCAGGAGTGCAAAAGTGACCTTCAGAATCATGGAAATCAAGAAAGCTCAGGAAAAGCGTCTCAGGGCTCCTTGTGCACGCAGCAGGCTCGGAATCATGCATGGCTGGGTTGAGGGAAAACGGTTTTTCTGATTTCTTTCAGTCCAGTGTGCTTTGCACCGTGTTGCAGGGCCTATGGGGGGGAAGGTGTGAGAAAGAGAAGAACAGAGACAAAGAGAAACAAAGATACACACAGAAAATTACAGAGGGGAACACAGACACACAGAGGGAGTCAGAAAAGACATGGAGAGTGAAAGACAAGAGAGAGACATAAAGAGAAAGAGAGATTCATAAAGAGAAAGATGGAGAGAAGTTCAGACAGCGGGCAAAAGGCCAGCAGACACAGACACACAGAGAAGACAAACGAAGACAGACAGAGAGACAAACATAGAAAGACAGGAATGGACACAGCATGATAGAAATAGGAGCCAGATGGAGACAGACCTAGAGAAACACAGAGAGGACATGGGGAGAGCAAGAAGCAGAGCAAAGTGAGGAAGGCAGAGTGGGAGGGAGGAAGATAGTGGGTTCCGCAGATTTGGGTCCGCTGGAAGCAAACCTCGCTTCCAGATCATTCTAGGACCCAGAACAGGTGGTGGGGAGAGAAAGAGAGCTCAGTGTTATTTGATACAGGCAGATTGGGAGAGGGTGGCTGGGGGCAAAGTGGGAACCACTCTCCCTTGGGGTTAGGCTGGTCAGTGACCACCCAGAATCCCAGCAGCACACCCACTGGCCTCACACAGAACCTGGGCCACCCGCCCAGGATGGCTGTGAGCCCGCCTACCGCCTGGCTCCAGTCTGATTACAGCCAAAACACTAAAAGTCTCCAGACCCCCTTGCCCCGCCCCCATGGTCCCGCCTCCCCAAGCCTCTGCCCTTCCTTCCCCTTCTCCCCTAGCTCCCTGTTTCTCCCAGGCCCCTTGGGGGAGGAATCTACTCTCCTGTTTGGCCACTGGCTGGGAGGAAGAGGGTCCCTGTCTCTGGCCTGCCCCACCAAGCCCCCTTCACTGGTTTGGGCTGGATGCTCCTTCCCTCCAAAGCCCTCTTGGCCTGGCCTCTTTGAGACACGTTCCATGCCTCGCCTGGGAGCTCATAAATACCAAGGAGAGGCCAGTCAGGCGGTGTGCAAAGTGTAGATTCCCCCACTCCACCCCCCTTAAAAGCCCCTGTGTTCTTCCCAAGCTCCCTCCTCTTCCCTAGACACCTGCATGGGGTGGCTGGGGAGGGAGAGACGAGGTGGGGGCACGGAGGCCTGTGTGAACCTGGCCCCATTTCAAATAAGACTTGCCTCGGTCTGCAAAGAAAGCTCAGGAAAAGCGTCTCAGGGCTCCTTGTGCAAGCAGCAGGCTCAGGAATTCCTTGACTCCCATCCAAACCTCCCCCCAGCCCCTTCTCGGCCTTTCTCTCTGCTCATTACCATCCACACCACCTCCCACCCACCAGGAAAGAGAGAAGGTCATCACCAAAGGGGTCCAGGGAAGGGGGAGCCTCCTCCTCGGGGGTCAACCAGGGTAGAGTAAGAGCTGTTTACCCACACCACTCGAACTCCCCTTAGCTCATCTCCACTCTCATCCAAGGGCCAGTAAAAACTCAAAATCATTCAGCCTCACGCAGCTGAGAAGAGAGTGAAGGAAGTCCCCATGGGGGAGCAGAGCGTGAGGTTAGATATCAAGGGTGAGGGGGGAGACCCTTCTCCTTTGGGCAGCCACTTTTGAGAAGGCAGGGGGCTACGGTGCCACCCTGAGGAAGAAGGGAGACTGGCTCTGCTGGTTGCCCCAGGGAATCCAGGATTCTCGGGGAGCCGGGATTCTTCCCCAAGGCCTCTGTTGTCACTGCCCACTAAATCTGCGGTATGCAGCCTCGAACAGCAAAGCCTAGTGAACCACTCCTCGGGTGGCTTTATTGTATTTGCAAGAAAACACCTTGGAGTAAGACCCTTTGTCTCCTTCTGTGTCATTTAGGATGCTCTGGCCAGTGCTGGGCATACAGCAGGTGTTCAATAAGTGCCAACCTGACTCTATGCAGTGCCCTCCAGACGAGAACTTGACTCCCAAATTAGTGACTCCTCCCCTGCCTCCCATTAGGGTGGAGTGAGGGTAGGGGTGGGAGGGAGGAGCAGGTCAGGCACTAGCCTGAGCCTCTGGCCTTGACCCTCGGCCTGGAAGCCCCACAACAGGCCCTCGCGTGAGGAGCTGAGCTCTCCAGTAGCGTCTAGGACCTTGAGACTGAAAGTTTATTTTGAGATATGAAGTCCAAAGTGGCAGATCCCAGAAAACCTCTTCTCTGGCTCCGTATTTGTTCTCTAGTTAAGTGGTTGAGTGCAGCTCTTGCAGGCAGCTGGCTCCTGCAGCCTGGGGTTCCTCCTGGGGAGCCAGGGGGCTCGGAGGGGAGGGGAGGAAGAAGAGGAAGGAGCAGAGCCTCATCTTGGGTTGTCCACTCTACAGCAAAGGTAGCCTGTAAGCACTAGGGAGAAGTCTTGTCCCCTCATCCACTGCCCTCCCTCTTCGAGCTGCTGATGTTTCTGGGGGCCTCCTTAGCTCAGCAACATGCTTTAATAGTTGAGCATCTATGTTGTGCCAAGACACGGTCCCACTTGACTGTGAAGACAGCTGAAGCCAAAGAAGTGGCCTCAGAAGTGAGTCTGGGGCCCAAGTGGGTGAGTCCGCACGGTTAGGGCTGATGTGATCATCTCCAGCCCACCCCACAACCTCGGGCCCATATGTAGAAACAAACACAGGGCCAGAGTCACACCCAGGCCTAAGCACACAGGGGAGTCTGGGAGAGGCTGTCCCAGCTTGCAGACCTTATAGACTGCTGCCCAGCACCAGGGTGGGGCTGGGCTGGGAGGTGAAAGAGTGGTCCAAGGAGAGGGGCCCGGCCAGGAAGGAGCCTGGGCCCACTCCTTTCTCACCTGTCCCTCTCAGGGAAGCTCGGCAGAGAGTCTGCTTTTTGAGAGTCTTTTTGATGAAACACAAGGGCTGCTGGATACTTTCAGACTCAGGGAAAGGAGAGAAGGGGAGGGAAGGGTCAGCTGGTTGGTAGGGAGGGATGTGGCTACATGCTGGCCCTGCTTGGTCTCTGCAGTCAACCCTCTCCCACTCCTATGCAACTCCAGTCCAGCCCCCAATTTCAATTCCAGCCCCCACCCTGGCTACCTAGCTGAACTCCTCTCCTTCCCCCAGCTCCTTGCTGCCCCCATGCCACCCTTTGCACACCAGCGCATACCAACCATAGTGTCTCTGTGTTGGCTGTACCCTCTGCTGCGAATGCTCTCCACCAAAAATCTGCCCGGCTTGTTCCCTGGCCTCCTCAAGTCTTTGCTTGAATGTTGCCTTAGTGAGACTACCTTCATCATCCTAGTTACAACTCTGTCCTTCCCACTGCTCTTACTCCTTTCTAACATACTATATGTTTTACTTATGATGTATACTGTGTATTGTCCATGTTATCCCAGTAGAAGGTAAACTCCATGAGGGCAGAAAGTGTTTTGTTTTGCCTTGTTCACTAGCAGACTGTTCTAGCACAGTCTGGCACTGGTAAGGAGTAGATAAATATTTGTTGAATTAATGAAGGCACTTTGGCCCCTGCCACAGAAAGTAAGGTAGAGAGGTAGGGAGAGGGGATAAAGGTCCTTCTGAGCCCTTCCCGCCCCCCCCCCCCATATCTGCCCCTGGGATGTCTGCAGCTGCGCGGTGTCCACTCACACTCAGGCGGCTCTAACACCCCACCCCCAACCCCACCCCACCGGCAGGCCCCCCAACCAAGAACTGACAGTGAGTTTGGGGTTGAGGAGGATGGGCAGTTTCCAGAGCATTGTTTACACCAGGGCTTTACAGTTTAGATAAATCATGGGGACAGGCATAAAGACACTTGGGAATGAGGGGTTAGACAGGAGAAACTGAGGCTGGAGAAGAGGTCAGGCCACTTCCCAACTCTCCAAGTTGGAAGGCCGGGGCCACTCTGATCCCAAAGGTTCTACCAGCCTGCCTGGTAAGTGCGGGGAGAGAAGAGGGGTGTCACCGTCAGCAGTCAGCCCCTCCCCACCCCTTCCTGATTTACCACGCCCCGGGGCGGTGTGCAGGGGTGGGATGGGTGACGGAGGGGGTGAGGGAGCAGTAGGGAGGAGGAAAGGCGACGGAGAGAAATGGCTCCGGGTCTTCCACTCTCAGCAGGACCCCCACCCTGGCCTCTGGTTCGGGAAAGCCGCCCAGCTGTTTCTGATTCTTTCCTGCTTGCAGCCCCGCCCGAGGGGGTGGGGGACCGAAGCACTGGGGTAGCCGGGAGAGACTAAGTTCTGCTCAGCCGGGGCGGTAAAGGGCGGGGAGTCCTTGTCCGGTCCGCAGGTGTGCCCCCTCTGCTTCTGCCATCGATTCCCGGTCCACAGGCCAGAGGGGAGCATCGGGGCTGGCAGGCGGGCGTGAACCAGGTCTAAACATTGTTTGCGTGCAGGGGGTGGGTCGGAGGAACGAGGAGCGACAAGCCCTAGATGAGAGAAGCCTCTACCTGAAGCCGACTGTCCAAAGAGCCCCAGTTGACAACGTTGAACGGGAGTTAAGATCCTCCCGCAACTCCCCGTGACAGAGGTTCTACCCATTTCCCAGAAGCGCAAGAACCGAGAGAGGACCGAGGAAATGAGTGCATGCTCAGTGGCTCAGCTCCGGTGTCACTGTAGGTTAGAGAACAGAGGGGAAGTGTCTGCGGCCCCCTCACTCTGCGCTCCTGGCCATCACCCACAGAAGTTAGGGTTGCCAATTGAAGGGCGCTAGGACCCGGTGGCGCTGCGTCGGCCAGGATTGGGCGCTACGGGTTCTGAAGGGCTCCCCCGCACCCCGTCGCGGCCCGCCGAAGCAGGTGAGGGCGCGGTGCGGTGCTCCGCGGAGAGCCGAGGGGCGGAGGGGGCCGCCACACCTAGGGCGCTGCGAAGCGCCCGGGGCTGGCGCGGGCGGAGCCGCCCAGAGGGCCGCGCGTGTCCCCGGCCTCGGCCCCGCCCCGCGCCGTCCAATGAGAGCCCGCGGCCGAGGGGCTGTCCGCACACACTCTGCCCGCAGCCCTACTCCGCGCCACCGACCCCCTGACACCGCGCCCAGCGCCGGGGCAGCGCGTCCCAGACCCGGGGCTCCGCGCGCCGCCGTCGGCTTCCGGAACCCGTTCCCTGAGCCCCTCTCCGGGGCCCTGCGCCCCGGCTCCCGGACTCCAGGTGCCCCTGGGTCCCCCGCCGCCGGGCCCTATGGCCCCCCAAGGGGGTGAGGTAGGAGCAGCCTGAGTACCCCGAGCCGGTGCCCCGTCCACGCCCCTCCGGGTCGCGCGGCGGGAGTCATCGGGGAGCTATGCTGAAGCCGGGTGGTGCGGAGGAAGCCGCACAGCTACCCCCTCGGCGCGCCCGCGCCCCTGTCCCCGTGCTCCCGCCAGGACCCGCGGCCCCCGACGGCTCTCGGGCTTCGGCCCGCCTCGGTCTTGCCTGCCTGCTGCTGCTGCTGCTGCTGACGCTGCCGGCCCGCGTAGACACGTCCTGGTGGTGAGCATGGCTCTCGGGGTGGGGAGGGTGAGGCGCGGGGTCAGAGGCCGAAGGAGCCCAGAGGAATTACGCAGCTCCTGGCACCGGCTGCACAGGAGACCAGGCTTTTGCTTCGACGGAGTTAGAGACGATCCGAGCCGGACTGTCACTTAAGTCTCGGAGTAGGGGTGGGGGTGGATAGGTGTGCTGCTCACCCAGTGAGGTGGGCCCTGGGTGTTTGGAGCAAGGACGCCTGGTGGTCGAGGCTTTCCAGATTCCCTTGTGCTGTGCCCCATTTCAGCTCTGACTTAGGGGGAATGCTACCTTCCAAGTTTTTCTCAGGGTGGATTCAAGAAACCAATCGTCCATCTGGGGCCTTCAGTGGCCCTCCAACAGAGCCCCCTGATCGCCTAACGTCGACCCCCCACCCCCACCCCGGGAGGTGGAGAAAAGGGCATTTGGCGAGGGCGGACGAGGCTCGCGCTAGTCTACCCCACCGGGTAGGCAGTAAGACTTTGGTGTTCACGCTATAGCACCCAGCGCAAGGTTTAGAAATGGAATCAAAGCAAAAATACTCCATTAACTCTCACAATTAAAACAATTTTGCATAATTGCATAATTTAGGCGTTTGTCTTCAACTTCAGCTTTGAAGATGTCACTTCGAACCCAGACATCCCTCTCTCCTTCCTTTTTCTTCCCAGATGACCCTGTGTCTCCCATCTCTTTCCCGTCCAAGAACTAGAGGCTTCTGGAGGTGCAAAGCATTGAGACCCTCCCCTCAGGTTTCTTGCAGGCCTTAGACTCCAGACACCTCACAAGAGGGCAGATGAGGCAAAAGGCATTAAAAACCCACTGGATATCTGCTCTTTTCTGAATCCCCCCCTGCACCACCCCCAAGCCCTGGATGGCATTCATCCTTTTCTCTCAGGAGAAAGCTGCTCTCCCTCCTCCCCCACCCTCTGGGGGGCAAAGGGGGGAACTGAACTGAGAAAAGACAGTCTTCTCATCTTTCCTCTTCACTGCGCCCCCCGATCAAACTGGCTTCAGACTGCACTCTTGCCCCTCCCTACCCAAGCAGTGCCCCCTTCCTTTCCTTACTTTGCTCCTTCCTCCCTCCCCCTTCCCACCACACAGAGTGGTCTCTCCTCCCCTTGCACCCTGTGGCTTTTCTCCTCTAGACTTGGAATCTTGGCTAGGAAGGGTGAGGGGTAGCTGGCTGAGGGGCCAGCAAGCTTGGGCTGCAGATTCCTATCATTTCAAGATGCGTCGCTCTCCATCCCCAATCCCCACCCCCCCCACCCCCCATTTTCCTGTTTCAGAAAAATCTCTCTTTTGGATCTTTTTAATCTCTGCAGTGTTGGGGAAGGCAAGGGGGGGTGGTTTGTTCTGGATGGGGGAAAAGGGAGGCCCGTATCTTACATCTGGCTTGAAACATTCTTTTAGAAAGGGAAAGAGAAGAGGGGACAGAGGAGAAAAGCCTTTCAAAGTTCAGAGGGAGATCAAAGCCATCAGGGACTCAGTTTGGCTGGGGACTTGTGTGTTCAGTGGCCGGATGGAAAGACGATGAAGTGACCACAGTGGATCTTTACCCACCCCAGATAGCAATTTGCTTTTAGGGACTCTTGATTGCTTCTTACCAGTTTGGGAGGTAGTTTTGGGGACCACTTGGTGTTTAGGTGAAGAAGTGTCACTCTGATAATTGCAGCATCCTGGTAGTGCTTCCTAAAGACCCAACTAGGGTGTTTCCTGGTCCCCAATTTGTCCCTTGGCTACTCCCTCTTCTTTTCCTTTCTCCCTTCTACTGCTCTCACCCCCACGTGGTTCACATTTTGGAAAAACTCTGGGTAGAAGAGCCAGAGAGGGGGCAAGCCGGTGATACAGTGATAGGGAGGGACTCGGCAGTCGCTGTGAAAGGTGGCAGTGGAGCCAGGATGGGGAGTGGGTGCAGAGGTTAGTTCAATCTCTTTGCCTCACACCTGTCACAGCTGTAGTCCCCAGATGCCTGCCTCAGTGGTCATCACTTCTGAGATACAGTGGAAAGCTGCTTTCTAAAGGCAGGTCAGGCCCCCAAGGTATCTCTCTTTCCTTTAGGGAAAAAACCCAGCAAGATTGATATTCTGTCCAAACCCTGGAAGAGATGCCTGTTGACCCTGTGTGTGTCCGTGTTCCACTCTGGAGCAGAAGGTCATCACTATCACCAGCTAACAGTCTGATCGTCCCCCCAGCCCTTCCCTTACTCTCCAGTCACTCCTTCCCTCTCCCCACTTCTAACTGGAGGAGGAAACAGATGGTCTCTTCTTAATCTGTGACAAACAGAGCAAGAAATAGGGGGCTCCTCGCATGTGCTTCCCTGTTCCATTTTGCATTCTGCAGGGGGCTGGATGTAGGGAATCCTGTGAGCAGGACATCGTGCATGGATTCACGAAGGGAGAGGAACAGAGTTGATATCATAATAATAGCATTATTGTCACCACCACCAAGTGTCATTCAATGAATTTTTACTAAGCTTTGGACACTATAACTAAGTACTTTATGATCATCATCTTCTTCAATGCCCAAAGTAATCTGGTGAGGTAGATACTATTATTTTCTCCATTTCACACATGAAGACAGTGAGGGCTGGGAGGGGAGTGGTATGAAACTTGCCCAAGTTCACACCAATTTTGGAGCTAGATTGCTCTATTCCTGGTTAAGCATTGTATGCCTCTCTTGTTCTCGGAGTGAAAATGAGCTTGGACTTTGGAGTCAGATATCCTTGGTTCACCCTGGCTCTCCTCTGACTAGTCCTGATAGACAGAGTGGGTATTACCACTTAATCTCCCTGAACCTCAGTCTCTTCATCTGTAAAATGGAGACCTGTCTATAGGATTTTTGTTTAGAAAAATGTTTCTAAACAAACATTTAAAGTGAACTGTAAAGTACCATATAAATGATGTTGTATTAAGAGATTCAGGGAAGGTAAATACTTTTATTCCTGTGTTCAAAGCCCTGTGTGGGCTGGGCTGAATTGTGTACACTAGGGACTGCAAGAGGGGAAATGAAAAGAGCATCCCTGGCCTCATTAAAAAGACACAAATATAAAACATCTGCAAATAGGCTGGCAATGTCAGCAGGAGTAAAGCTGTAATTGAAATGAAGTTTATGGCTGGCTAGGGGGAAAAGAGAGTTGGCGGTAAATCAGAGCGGTTAGGTGTTTATTCAACAAACAGTTATTAAGTATCTACTATGTGCCAGACACTGTTCTAGGTTCTGGGGGTAACCAAGTGAACAAAACAGACAAAAATCTCTGCCTTCATGGAACAGGGTGTCTGAATCACCTCGTGATGTTGGTGAAAATGCAGAATCTGATTCAGTACGCCTGGGGTGGGGCCCAAGGCTCTGCATTTCTAACAGATCCCTAGATGATGCCCATATGGCTGTTCTGGGGACCACACTTTGAGGAGCAAAGGGCTAGAGTAAGGTATGGGTCACTTTGTCAAAGGAAGGGATGTGAATTGGTCAAAAGCAGGTGAAGGGAGCATTCTGGGGCAGGAGGCTGGGAAGGAAAGGAAAACTTCTGAAAGGGAAAACAGAGCTGGAGTCAGGGGCATCTCTCCCCCTCTTACCAGCCAATGAGATGCAAGGTGCCTTAAACATCTCTGTGCCCTAACAGCTGAGCTCAGTGCTTGGCACATGTAGGCATTTTGCAGGTGTGTGTTGAATTGAGAGGGGGCTAAGGCTCAGTTGTATTGGAGCCCGCCTCCCCCACCAACTACAAGGGGCTGACCACTAGCCAGCAGGCAAGTGCCCTGCTCTTCAGAATCACACCAGTTGGGGCACTTAGTGCAGCTACTTAATGGGGTCTGGGTGGTAGTAGAGGAACGTAATTATCTTCCTGTCTTAGGTACTAAATGTTCCCACGCTCAGTGAGGATGTAACAAGAAGGACCAATGTGGGCTGCAGCAGAATGGATTTAAGTCATACCACAGGAAGGACTTATTGCCAGAGTTTGGCCTGCCTCACTCCAGACTGTCTCATGAGGGCTGGATTACTGGTCTCCCATTCCCATCCAACCCCCCTCTTTCCAAGCCCCAGTAAAAAAAACAAACACCCATTGCTTAGAGTAGTACTTGGGCCGAACTGGGGAAGCAAAACGGTGGTGAGACAGGGACGAGCTCCAACTGCAATGGTCTTGATTCTCCAAACAAAGCACCGCGGCAGTGGGTGTAACTCCAGGCTGTGCGTCAGGCGGCCTTTTCCGGCCTGGCCCAGCCCGGGGTGTTTATTTTGTTTGTTCCTGGAAGCTATTGCCCTGATGGACGGTGCTGCTGGGGACGCTGATTCCATGGGATTTGTCAGTGGTGGGCCAGCCCTCTCACCCCTCCCCCGGGGACAGATGGGCCCCATCAGCCCCGCTGAGCTCCAAAAGAGGCAAGCATCAGCCCTCCTTGAGTCTGTCTGACTTGGTGTCACCAGCGGTGATCTAGTTTGTGGGTGAGGGCCAGGCACAAGGATGTGGGCAGGGCACGGTGAGGGGACATAGAGCCCAGGGCGGTCCAGCTTTTCCTCTCTCCCCACTGGCTGCCTTCTGTTCCCCTCACCCACTTCTAGGCCCGTTTTGGGATCTCTCCCAAACCACAGGCTCATTCACAGCCCAAACCAAATCTTTTCAGCCCGTAGCAGCAACTGCCCCCTTTGACCCCCACCTGTTCAGAGAAAGAGAGAGAGGTATCCATTTGATGTGTTAGGATAGGAGAACAGAGAGCTCCCAGAGGGCCAAGGAAGGTGCTAGGTGTTGGAGAGACAGCGAGGGAGTGCAAAGTGGATGAATGGGTCAGATCTCATTTAGTGACCTCATGGAGAGAAGAAGCTAAGAATGTTCGAGTGAAGAGAAAATACTGAGAAATTTGAGAGTGACTCTAGCAACCCACCTAACTTTTAGTAGCCCACCCCAACTGATCTTCTTAAAATTGTTTGAATTGGGCAGAGTGGGGACTGGAATATGGGGAGTGTCACCCCCCTCGATTTATCTTGGCTTTGGCTTCCCACTGCTAACAGCCCTCTGCCCAAGCAGGTTCATCCAGGACATCATGACTCCAAGACTCATTTGTTAAGAAAGGCTGTGGAGCCTGGAAATGAAGGGTATAGGGAGGAGATTTGGGGGTGGGGTCTTCCTCCCCAAGACCTCAGGTTTGGGAGTGAGGAATTTTAGCTACATGGGTCTGACTAGACCTGTAAACATGACTCCAAATTGCCCACTGAGTCTCTTCCCACTGGTCCCTCCCTGTCTCCATCCTTCCTCCCCCAAACTATGTCTTCATGGACCAGCTACAAAGGACGTGCCTCTTACATGTGGGTGTAAGAGTGTTGTCTCAGACTCTTGTTTTGTTAGTTTATTTTTCTCTGAGGCTCTTAATGTTTATTAAATAAACAGGGAATGGGTTTGTGTGACATGCCCAGGGCTTCTACGTATGTGACACATGCCTGGCCCGTGTTCTGGGAGTGTGTGTCACTTGGACCTTTGGCTGGGGAGCGGGTGATGGTGAGAGACCACTCAATTACTCTCTGCAACTGTGTAACCATTTCTCCAGGCTTGTGGGGAAAGCTGTACCCGTTGGCCTCAGGGAATGTGGGTTGGAGGAGGGGAAGGAACCTCTTCAAGTTCTGAAGGCCAAATCTCTCCCCTCCCCTTCCCCCTCCTTCTCCCCCTCCTGAGGCAGGAAAAGGGCCAGGATGCTCTGACAGGGCCATCTCCACCTTGCAGGTACATCGGGGCACTGGGGGCCCGAGTGATCTGTGACAATATCCCTGGTCTGGTGAGCCGGCAGCGGCAGCTGTGCCAGCGTTACCCAGACATCATGCGCTCGGTGGGCGAGGGTGCCCGAGAATGGATCCGAGAGTGTCAGCACCAGTTCCGCCACCACCGCTGGAACTGCACCACGCTGGACCGGGACCACACTGTCTTTGGCCGTGTCATGCTCAGAAGTAGGGAGCTCTTCCACCCTGCTCCAACTGCTTCCCTGTCTGTGCCTGGGGTGGCAAGTGGGTAGGGTAGGCATGATCCTCCTCCCCTCTCGGACACACTGCCTCATAATCAGATAGACAGTTGAGGGCAGTGCCCAGGATACAGTTGGGAACAGACCCTCAGTACCTGAGATATGTAAGCAGGGACCCCTCTAAATGCCAGTGTTGCTGGGATGATACACAAAGGTACAGTGTCCCCTGCCACCTCCATGTCTCGTCTTCCCTCCCCCTTTCCTCCCCAGCCCCAGCGTGAGGGTTTCCACGCACTGTAAGGCTGAGGACTAGAACGGCTGCTCTGTACTCACTGCCACCATCACTACCCTCACCCCAACACTCCCAACATCACAGTAATGGCAGCAAGGGATAAACAGAAAGGTGATATGTAAATATTTGGAGAGTTGGTGGCTTGGCCCCAGCTCAGCAAAAAAGCTAAGCAGAAGTGAGACAATAAACTAGGAGAAAGGGAAGGAGATGGGAATCGGGAGGTGTCTGGGGGACAGGGGTGATGAGTCATCAATCCCTGAGAGCAGGGTAAGAAGGAAGCAGGCCCTGGAAAGTAGCAGGTCTCCCCAAACAGGCTAACCCCTGGGCTGGGGTCTCTATTGTAGGGGAACTGTCCAGCAGAGTAGGTCTGAAAAGGCCTGGAATGTGGACTGAAGCAGGCTTAGCTGAGCTAGGATTGGCACTCGGTGGGAGGGGATGACTCACTGTGAAACTTTTCAATGGATGGATCCAGGGAGTTTGGAAGGAAGCAAGAGTACAGGTCAGCCCAAGAGGTCAGAGGTACAAAGAAGCGGATAGAGAGTACTGAGGGCCAAGGGGAAGAGGTCAGATACTCTGGGGAATGCTTTTGGAAGAGAAGGCCACCTTGAAAAAAGCAGGTGCAGGAGTTGCTCTGGGAAAGACAAGAAGAGAGGAGGTTTCAGAGTGGGGGGTTGTGTGGACAGAAGACAGGGACAGACATAGGCCTCTTTGCAGAAATGTACTTCTACCTTTCTCTCTCCAGGTAGCCGGGAGGCAGCATTTGTATATGCCATCTCGTCTGCAGGGGTGGTCCATGCTATCACTCGTGCCTGCAGCCAGGGAGAACTGAGTGTGTGCAGCTGTGACCCCTACACCCGTGGCCGACACCATGACCAACGTGGGGATTTTGACTGGGGTGGCTGCAGTGACAACATCCATTATGGTGTTCGCTTTGCCAAGGCCTTTGTGGATGCCAAGGAAAAGAGGCTTAAGGATGCCCGGGCCCTCATGAACTTACATAACAACCGCTGTGGTCGCACGGTCAGTACTCATGTCTGTGCATGTACGTCCATATCTGCTGGGGGTGACCAGTACATGTGATCACGGAGTGAATATGAAGGTGGAAGTGCTGAAGGCTCCTGGATCACTTCCAGCAGCCCCAACCCCCACGGGATAGGAGTAGTGAATGCAAGGGAGCTTGGGAATGCCTAGATTCAACCAGGCGCATAAAGTGTCTTCACAGAGGTGGAAAGTAGGGAAAGAAAAGGGAAGTAACTTTTTAAGAAGGGGAAGGACCACTTCCATAAAGACTGAGGAGGATAAGAACCTGCTCTGGGCAGTTCACTGGTTTCTGAGCACTGCCAATGTGCCTAGTACTGTGCTGGGAAATGACATGCTAGAGAAGCAGAAGGCATGGCACCTTAAACTCTAAGAACATGTAAAAGTAGGGCATGTGATGGCAAACTGTAATCATGAACAGGATCCTGTGGCTCTGTGTTTGAACACACTATCGTGGAAAGAAAGCACTGGTGGTCTAGGGAGGATTCATGGAGGAAGAGGTTCTTGAATGGGTGGGTTCTGACGGGGAGAGAACCCACTGTCCAGCCTAGGCCAGATGTCAGAGCACTCATGCTTGTAGCCCTAAGGATGACTGAAAAGTGCCCTGACTGGCTGCCTCTCCCTCACCTCCCAGGCTGTGCGGCGGTTTCTGAAGCTCGAGTGTAAGTGCCATGGCGTTAGTGGCTCCTGTACTCTGCGCACCTGCTGGCGTGCACTCTCAGACTTCCGCCGCACAGGTGATTACCTGCGGCGGCGCTATGATGGGGCTGTGCAGGTGACAGCAACCCAGGATGGCGCCAACTTCACAGCAGCCCGCCAAGGTTATCGCCGTGCCACCCGGACTGACCTTGTCTACTTTGACAACTCCCCAGACTACTGTGTCTTAGACAAGGCTGCAGGTGAGTAAGGAAAGCAGGTAAGGACAAGGAGCCCCAGTTCTTGGTGCACGCACCCCTGGTCAATCATAGTCTGTTCAGCCACAGGAGTTAGGGAAGTGGTACTTTGCGAGGCATCAGTCTCCTCTCGACATGAGCGTCTTATAATAAGATTGATAATGAATGCCTCAAGCCACCAGTCCCAGTGCTACCCAAGCAGAGGAGAGGTCATTTCTCACTCTTTTATATCCCCAGCATCTGGGGTACAGTAGGTATTATTCAGGGATTGTTTAAATGAGTTACCCGTTTTCAATACCAAGCAATGTATGGGCTGTACACAAGCATGAGGTGGAGGAACCCTAAGTCTCGGACTCTTTATGATCTGGCTAAAGAAATAAGGTGTAATCAATCGGTGGACATAAGCAATTGCAGAAGACACAAAGCTGGAGAAACCAAGAAAAGCTTATTGGAAAATGTGGAATTTAAGCAATTTCTCAAAGTGTAGGGATCACCTGGACAACCTAGAGAAAAGAGAAGGGCAATAAGCAGAGTGGTAGGTGGGAAAGTACATGATTGTTCTAGGAACCGAGAGGTATGATGAATCTGACTGAGTGAAGGTTTGGGATGAGGAGACTAGAGGTAGAAAGAAAGGTGAGGATCAGACCATGAGTGGCCTTGAAAGACTATATCCAGTCTACCACTGGAGATTCTACAGTGGAGTTGGGAAAGCAAGGAAAGAGATCTCAGTAGGGCTAACCACTAGCAGAAAGCAGCAAATTGTTTTTCAATCTGGTCCAGATATTTGTGGTGGAATTCTTGGGGATGCTGGAAAGTGATATGTTATTGCCCCCAAAGAGTAGAAGTCACCATCTTGGCTTGGCTCATATTTCAGGTTCAGACAGGTTAGACTAGGAACAACCTTTAGTGCAAAAGAACTGCTCTTCCTCTGGTTACTATCATGGGCTTGCAGGCTCTTCTCTGCAGACTCAGCACTCAGGACTTGGGTGAGATAGAGCCAGGAACCACAGCTGTCTTTGGTTCTGTTTGTTTTCAGCCATCACTGTCATTCCTGGAGAGTCAAGTGGCTCGGAGCAAATCTGGGCATAGAAACAGGGTGGGGCTCCACCTAAGTAACACAGAAAGTAGTTTGTGCCCTTTGGAGGGTGCTAGGAGAAAAGCAGTTAAAAGAGCCCTTTCTGATTCTCTCAGTGATTTCCTGCCACTAGGTATGTTTTCTTCCCACGTGGTATAATTCAGAGGACTACTCTCTGAATGTCTTGAAATAATTCCATAGCAGCCGAGGTGTAAGCCTATGCTGTTATACCTAAAATGCACCTTTGGGGAAGGATCTTTGGAGTCAGAAGGAAGGGTGAGTCAGATGTGTTGGTTTTTCTTGGAGGCATAAAATTAAGTCTCATAAAACCCAAAGTGGGGCCTGGAATTCAAAGGGTGTAAGTCATCTCAGAATCGAGTATGGAGCCACAAATTTCCACCAAAGCAGTCCTGTCCGGTGGAGCTCTCTGTGATGACAGAACTGTTCTACATCTGTGTTTTCCAATAGATAGCCACTTAGCCACATGGGATTACTGAGCATTTGAAATATAGGTATTGTGCCTGAGAAATTAAGTCTTAAATTTTAGTTAATTTATAACTAAATGACCACGTGTGGCTGGTGGCTAAACCTGGACAGCTCAGCTCTAGAGTATAGAAGAGGCTTTCGGTGCACAAAAGGACTTAAGATCCAGCCCTTGGAGTTAGAGGAGAGTAACACAGATAGTAGAACTAGTTAGCCCACACTCTGGAAGAGTGGCCTCTAATAATTTTGGATTGCGTACTCTTTCATTAAAAAATTATTTGAGCATGTACTTCTAATATATGGATATTTACCTTAAAAAGATACCTATGTTCCACTGTATTGATATGTACTTTATAAAACATACAAAGTAGGGATTTTAAATTTATGAGATGAAAAACAAATGTAGAAGTTCTAAGATCTAGCATTTTTTTTAAAATTTTTTTTTTGAATGTTTATTTTTGAAAGAGAGAGAGAGAGGCAGAACGTGAATGGGGGAAGGGCAGAGGAAGAGGGAGACACAGAATCTGAAGCAGGCCCCAGGCTCTGAGCTGTCAGCACAGAACCCAATGCAGGGCTCGAACCCACTAACCATGAGATCATGACGTGAGCTGAAGTCAGTCTCTTAACCGACTGAACCATCCAGGTGCCCCTAGCATTTTCTTTCCATATCGCAGTAGGGTGTACAGACTACTGCAAGAGAATCAGTCAATCTGTTCCCCTTCCTCAACCTCCAGGTCAGTCCCTGTCCCATCTCTGGGGAAGGATTAGAATAGACAGATACTTTCTAGGGCCCATCCCATCCCAAATTCTGTGTTTTTATATCTGTCGGCAGGATCTCTCTTGCTAAAGTTGGTCAGGATGAAGTCCTAAGCATTCTCTGTGCAGGGGGATAATATCATCCCTACCCTTCAAGAGTTCCTACTGTAAAGGGTAAGGCAAGGGATATTCTGTAGCAATTCCACAGGGATATGCCTCTGGGCAGTCACACTAACCAGTTCACCTCCTCATCTGAACAGAGATGATAGATGTAACAATCCACTGAGTTACATGCTATTATTATGCCTATTTTCATATGAGAAGATTAAAGCCTAGAGAGATTAACTACCTTGTGAAATCACATAGCTAAGATGCGGCAGGCCTGGAACTGAAACTTGAACAATATGACAATAAGGCCCATGCTTTTAATGGCCATCCTATATTACTTCCCTGTATGGTACAACTTAAAATGTAAACTAAGGCCCAAAATACTAACAAATGGTAGCTGGATCAGAGTTGTGGCATGACTTCTTGGAAAAGATAAATTATAGGCTAAGTTGTTTTTTTTGTTTTTTTTTTAACTGTTTAGTATGGAAAATTTCTAACACAGAGAGCCCTTACCCAGCTTTAACAGCTAGCAGCATTTTAAGGCTAGGTTTTGAAGGAGACACAGAGATGTGTATTGGCAGGGACGGCATAGAAGGTGAAGTCAATGGTCTTTGGGGAGCCTTTATGGTGGGAAGAAGCCAGAGTGGTGCAAAGGGAAGTAAGGAGATGGTCATTTTGGCCAGTTGGGCATATTTTCAGGAAAAGGGATTCTTTATGGTTTCCTCATGAGGATGTGGGTAAGGGAACCCAGAGCAGCTGAAGTAAGAGGTAACTTGGTTCTCATTCTCTTCCCCAACCCAGGTTCCCTAGGCACTGCGGGCCGTGTCTGTAGCAAGACATCCAAAGGGACGGATGGTTGCGAAATCATGTGCTGTGGCCGAGGGTACGACACAACTCGAGTCACCCGTGTCACCCAGTGTGAGTGCAAATTCCACTGGTGCTGTGCAGTGCGGTGCAAGGAGTGCAGAAACACTGTGGACGTCCACACTTGCAAGGCCCCCAAGAAGGCAGAGTGGCTGGACCAGACCTGAATGTAGAAATACCTCACTCATCCCTCTACTTCAAAACTCCTGGCTCAAAAGCACAAGATCTTTGCATGCACGCCTTCCTCTACCCTCAGCTCTGGGCTGCTACAGTTTCTATTTAAGGACTTGGAAAGCAATCCAGAAGGACTCTGGTGTCCTGACTGGTTCCTTAGCCCTGGGAAGGAGTTGACAGGGGATGTAAGAAACTGAACAGCTCCCTGACTGCCCCCTCTGGAGGTTAGAAGGGAGAGGGGAAGAGGTGGGGTCTTCAGAGTGATATAAGTTGCACTAAAGCACATGGTCAAGGCTCATTTTTCCTTTCCTTTGCACTGGCTTCCTGACATTTCTTGTGTGTGCAAGAGGAAAGGTACCTGGAGAGAGCTTCTTTGTGTTCCTACCTGACTAAGGGTAGATGGGACAGAGATGGAACCACATCTCTTCCCTGGGTCAGTTTGAGCAGACTGCCTGGTACCCCAAAAGAAACTCTCAGGCTACAACCTTCTTCAATTATCCCAGAGCCTGGGATTCCTAGGTAAGAGTTAGCCGTAGTGGACAAGGTTCCATTCACATGCTCATAGGTTTATAAACTGCTGTATTTTGTAGGGGAAAAAATTATATAACTATACAAACATACATTCTCTTCCAACCTCCCTCTTCTTTTCAACCTATATCAGATAGCACTGCCCCTTGCTCACTTGCTGCCTGTTCAAACCAAGTGGCATGTAGTGGTTCTTATGCCTAATAGATCACTAGAATACCCTGGAACACTCCTGAGAAAGAATAATTTAGTAAGCCTGCCTAGGCCTTTGGGGTTTTATTTTATTTTTTTAAAGTTTCTATGCATTCTTCTGGAGGTCAACTAGGTTTGGGAAACACTTAGTAAAAGATATGTGACTCATGGAGGGTAGGAAAGGGTAGCAGGCCTGATCTCAAGGGCCCCACATGAGGCATCAGTGTATACTAGTCAGGTAGGGATCTCTGGCTTTGGCAATTTTTAGGAGAGAATCCTAGTCTTTGAAGTTGGGCATGGAAGCCAGTGGCTACAGAGGAAAAGAGAGCTGGGGCTTTGGGGCCAAAGTGGTAAACAACTTAAAAAACAGCCTTTCCCCATTTATTGAACAAATTTTTATTTAGTGGCTCTCTAAGTTCTGGGGATTATTACTGTTCACTCCATGTTTGGCTTAAACAGGGGAGTTCCTTCTATGCTACTACCTGCTGCCTAACTAAGCTTGCAGTAGTGGAGTCTCCAGAGATAGCAGGCTTTGTAAGCTACAAGCTAGGATATGGAGTCCCAAAAACTGTGATGTCCTATTTTTAGGTGACTTAGACAATGGCTATCTTTTGATAATTTAAGAGAGCAAAGTGGTATAGAAATTTGCAGTTATGACACACCTGGGTTGAAATCACAGTTGTGCCATTTACAGTTTTTGATATTTTGAGCAA
Source organism: Panthera leo (assembly GCF_018350215.1). Taxonomy (NCBI): domain Eukaryota; kingdom Metazoa; phylum Chordata; class Mammalia; order Carnivora; family Felidae; genus Panthera; species Panthera leo. Next base: position 95,546,939 of record NC_056686.1, read on the forward strand.
GATACCCAAATTCTACAAGCCTCTATCATCTCGTCTGTAAAATGAGGTTATAAACCTATCTCAGATACTGAGTTTTAATTGTGCCCCCTAATTCCAGCCAACAGACACTCTTACCAAAGTTCCTAACTGGTCTAGCCCATCATGACTTCTCTTGAAACCTTCCGTTTACAATTGCAAAGTATTGACAGCAGGCTGTTGATTAAAGGGCCTACACAAGGAATTCTGAACATAGGCGCCCACCCCCCCCTCCAAGTTCCTCTCCAACATCCCTTGGGGTCCTCATGTGTTTGTAGAACAGCTTCACTCTGCACAGGCAGCAGAAGGATAGGGGAGCCAGAGCTCTGGGCCATGGGGGCAGATTTATTTGGATGATAGGACTAATATTTGTGTAACCTGCTGAGACCTGTGTGGGAGAGTTTAGGGTGGTTTTTCTTTTGGTGAGGGGTTTGCTCCGGTTTCACATCCATTAACACAAAACATGAGCTAGTCAGGGCCCTTGTGGTCTGCGGTGAGGGGATTCCTGTGGAGAAATGGGACTGAGTGAGTCAGGCCAGGGGAATGTCTTCCTTGCAGAGTGGAGTCAACTGGATAACTGATGAGCCAATGGTGGGATTAGGGAGGGGGAAATGGGAGGGAAAGAGAAGAGCTTCTGACATCTTGAGCTGGGATTAGGAGGAGGAGAGCCTTAGCATAGTGGGAAGGTAAGGGGGTCAAAGTCAGTCTGAATCAAGAATACAGCTGAAGGAATTTACATCAGGGCGTTTGGGTAGAGCCTCAGGTCCCAGTCAGCCCCTGCTCTCACAAGAATGCCCAGGTAACCACATAAATGATAGCTAGGCCTTCCTGGGACTTCAACCCAAGTTCAATCTGCCTGTGCTGTCACCTATTCCTTTTCAGTTCTTACCCTATGAAGGAAATTGAGCCTCTTCTGGCATCTCGTACTGCTCTGGACTTCCCCTGGGCTCCAAATTCTAGTTCATAAAGACCCAAGTTTTGTAATTTACTATAAATGGTTAAGAGAAAAGCAAGCTGTCCAGAGAGTGAAAAGTTTGAATAGTGGGGTGGATAGCGAAAGAAAAGAGGTCCATGTGAGCCCCACTACAGAGGCAATGTGGTCCCAAGAAGGGATGGATGATGGCCAAGCAATTAATTTTTCCTCGTATTTCTTAGCTTGCCTCTGCATTGTGACTGGCTTTGGACAACTGGCGTCTATTCTGCAATAAAACAAACAGAAACTAATTTATTTGGAACAAGCAGCAAAAGGAGAACTTTATTTGGTGCAGTCAGGGCTCCATTTAGTCCTGCTGCCACCCACTCACAGCGTCTAACCCCTCTCCAGACCCTCCTCTGGTCAGGAGAGTTCTGTGCCTCCAGCAGCGGTCTCTTAGCCCCTCTCTGACACTCCTTCCTGTCAGTCCTCATTTCTTCTAACTTTTAACATTTAGGTAGAATGCGTTGCAGAAAGTGCTATTTGGGTACAAAGTTAACTTCAAAGACACAATCTCTATCCTTTAAAGATCTTAGACTGTTTTAGAGAAGGCAGGTGACTGAAGTACCTCAGCTGCACAGCCCGTGGCCAGTTTTTCTCATGTAGAAGTAAGAATGCCAGCCTTAATCTAGTCCTGCAGATAAGAGCCAACTGCTATTATTGCTAGCCTTGAATAGTAGTGCTCGCCCTTATGCTTTCTTAGAATGATGCTGGAAAATGAAATCAGGGACTTCAGATTATTTTTTAAAAAATTAAACACTGCCTGGCCCTGAACGTCTGTTTGCAAAAAGTCTTGTAGGTCTGACTCATGACCACTTACGGCCTCATTTCTTTTCCTCCCTGTTGCAGAGGGTAATCTCTTCTCCTTTTTCTCACCTCCCTTAGCAAGAACACCAACCACTAAGTCTTCTGCCAAATTCTCAGACCCACTCAGGACACTGGTTTCTACACAGTTTAATATATGAGAGTTAATCGGGATTTTTTTTCCCCCTCAGCCTGAGGTTTTTAAACACCCTCAGTGGTCACAGGGCAGAAACCCAAGGGAGGACGCCAGGGAGAGTATGTTTCTCATCCCTGGGAGGCCGTCAGCCTAGCTCCTGCAGCCAAATTACAGCACCAGAGAATAATGTGATGCATTCCTGGGCAGGTCGGTGGGACCCTGGGCGCCTGGGCCTTGTGGAGAGAGGTGCCAGACACAGAGCTCTCCGTAAGCAATCCTGCAGAGCCGCCCCCTGGGTGCAGAAATGAAATACGGGAGAGCTTCATATTACACGGAGACCTGTAGCTCACACCTGGTTATTGATGGCCTTGGTGGAAGCCTCTGCCCCCTCCCTCCACTTGGGAACTGCCTGCTACTACGGGGGTTGGGCACCTTTGAAGCAATGTTGGAAAACAAGAAAGAGATGCTTCCTTTCCACTCCTTGCTCTCCCTGAGAGCCTGCGCACAGCCATGAGGATACGCGTGCGTGCACGCGTGATATGTGTTTGCGTGGACACGCACGCAAGCTTCTCTCAGGCTGCAGCAGAGTTCTAGTCGTCCCCGGTCCCTAACAATAAAACAAACAACTGGATTTCAATCACATCCTTCAAAATTCCTGCCATTATCAGGGGTTCAGCCGTAACCAAGTAACATTAAACATTTCCATTCTCAATATGCAAGCAGCTGTGTGGTTTGGTGACTGGTATTCCCCCACGAGGTGGCAGGGAAAGGATGCAGAGAGTGCATGGAGAGGGGAGATACTACCACCCACGCTCAATGGCTAAGACCATGCTGGAGACAGTGCAATTTGTGCCCTGTGTGCTACGGATATGGCACACAGCCTCCAGGACTGCACCAGGTATAATCACCAAGCCTGCGGCCCACGACCTGTCGTTCTTAATTTCTATTAAGTTAGAAAACAGGATAGCTTTGGGTTCCAGGGATAATCTCCACAAGAGAGAGGCACTGGAGGGGAGCAAGCAGTGACTTTACTAAGGTAAATATGTCACAGTTGCTACAGTGAACTGAGCTTTCCCAGAAGCTGCTCTTCTCGTTGGGTGACTGGCAGGTTTCAGGTAATAGTCAGTGGGGTATCAGTAAATGCCTTCCCCTGACCCCAAAGGTCAAAGGGATTGAAGAGAGGGGGAGTTTACAAGTACATTTTTCCACTTCCCATTCATGGTTTAAATTATCCCTGAGCATCTTAGTGGCTCTTCCACTTACTTAAGACGTATCAGTCATCCTGGAGTAGAGACAGCAAGGAAAGCATTCTCCCCTTGGCCCCCTGACTCTGAACTACCCTTTGCTCACTTCCATTCTGCCTATGAGTCTATGCATGGAGCAGCTGGACATGGAAGTTCTCTTTCTTTGACCAAAAGGAGCTGAAATCTGGTGACTTTACTTCACTACTACCAGCCCCTCTAAGCAGGCCTGAGCAAACAGAAACGTTAAGCTGAGTGAAGAAAATGGGAAGACCATTTAATCCACAGCTGTCCTTTTTGACAACTCAAGGTAGGGCTTCCCTGAGAATAATTATAATGTCATAAGAAGCTTTTTCAGGTACAAAATGCTTTAACGCAGACTAATTTTCACACCAATTTTCCCTGTGAGGCAGGAGACACTCTCACTGCACAGGTGCTATTCAGAAAGGCTCAGTGATTTGTCCCAGGTCATGTGATACTGAGTGGTTCAGACAGAACTCAAATCCAGGGCTTCTCACTTCAAACCCTGTGTGCTCTCCTCAAAGACTGACAATACACAAGCCTGCAGAGGCCAGAGTCCCAGCCCCTTTAGGACAGAAATTGATACAAAATATTCTAGGAGAGTATATCTGAGCAGAATTTTCAAAAGGAAAAGCCTAGGCCTTCCCTAACTACATCAGCACATCCCCTTTTGGTCATTTCTGCCACTATTTCCACCACCACAAAATGATCACTATGCCAAGTAGTCCACCTTCAATCAACTCTGGCTCCTAGAGCTTTCTATGCCTTTTTTTCTTCATCAGATTAACACTTTTAACATTTGCTTTAATTTTATCTATTTCTTTTAAAGTGATGCTAAGTGCATGGAATACAAGTAGTCCTGAGAATCCATGAGAAGAAATTATTAAGGCTTTGGGCTTCTAATGTATGTATTAGAATTTCCTTTGAGATTTCACTCTGTTTTTAAATGGCTGTCAACCCCTGGGCTAGGAAAGTAAGAACAGGGAATGAGAGTGCTAAAAAAAAAAAATGTCTTACCCCAGGCCAGATGCCTACTCATGGCCTGGTAAAAGTCCTGGGACCTCTAGCTGAGACAGGTAATTTATCTACACCAAGGCAAGGAGAATCCACCCTGCAGAGAAACCCCTACAAGATGAGGCAGACAACAGATTTTTACTTGATCAAAAACTTTTGCTCCTTTCAACCCCTCCTCCCACCCTCATTCAAAATCTGGACTTCTGTGTGGGTCCAAGACAGTGAGACAAAGCAGCTCTAAGAGAGGATGTGTGCAAGGGGAACCCTTCCCTGTTCAACCGTGGAATGCATTCCTTCAGAAACAGCATAAGCCTGCACATACCCTACCTATCCCACTCCCGCACCCCAACTGTGAAGGCAGAAGGGAAAACTGCAGGAACACAATGTTCATCCATCATAGACCCGGGCCCCCACTTGAATTAGGGGAAGGACACCTCATGAAAACAGCCTACCTATAGTCAGGATCTGTCCCAGAGCAAACCTTACTTTTTGGTCCATCGATCTTGGCTCTCACTGCTCTCCCTGCTCCCCACCCCCACTGCCTCCGCATGTGGGCTCAGAAGTCATCATCTAAAGAATTCCACTGCTCACCTCCTGCATAGCAGCACAGCCCCATGAGGCCGCACACCAGATGGAGGGGATAAAAGTACGAGGTCATGGCTTCTAGCAAGAGGCTTTTTCTTAAACTAACCCTGACTTCTGGAAAAGAGGCAGAGCAGGAGAGTGTCGGGTGAGCTGCTGACGACAGCAGCTTCATGGGTCTTATGTAAAAAGGAAGGAAAAAGCATTCATTAAAAATTTCCCTACTCCCATCCCCAGACCTATTTCTGATCCCACATCTACTTCGTGAAGGTGTCTGAGTAGAATGCAGAGACGTTGAAACCAAAGGGTTAGATCCTTCCTATTTGTAGGGACCTATTCAGCAGGCTGCCACACACATGCTGAGGTGGAGGCCAAGTCCTGAATGTGTCCTGTTTCTCCAGGAATTTAGCTCTGATGTCAAGGGAAAAGGTATGGAAGGTGGACTAGAACTCAGGGAAAACTGAGCAGGCTGTTAGCAGGCCTCCAAAATGTTTGTGTGTATTAAACAAAGACAAGAGGACAGAGGAAAATCGTCATTCCTAGTATCATCATGCTCGTTGGGTGACAATGTACACAAGCAACAATCACAAAGGAAAACCAGTCTGAGGAATAGACCGAGAAACAGAAGTCTCCGAATAAAGCAATCAGGTGGAAGAGATTAATCAGACTTTCTCCAGGACTCACTTTTGAGTTGGAGTCTTAAAAGATAAGGTATGGACTGGTGGAGGGCAGTCAGAGAAGGCGTTCTAAAGCAAAGGCCCTGGTATGTGCTGAAACTTAGAAGCAAGAATGTGCAAGCAATATATAAGGAATTTCAAGCAAGTACATATTATATACACTGGGGACTACAGAGAAATCAGAACGCTGAGATAAGGGCTTAAATAATGTGAGCTAGCGGCATATGCCTAGACTGTCAGATGGTGCAGAGCCCCTTAGGGCCACACAGCATCTTGCTCTAGGTCAGTAAACACGGGCGTACCTATGGGAAAGCACAAGGATGAGGCCATTTGTTACACATACAGGGACAAAAAGAGAGCTCCGCTGTAAAGCCTCACAAATGCTAAGTGTTAACTACAACTCACTACCATTTGAGATTCTAGGCTAAATAAGAGACATGAAGTATTCTATCCAGAACTGTGATGCATTCATGTAGGCTTCCAAGCCCAGAATCTGACATAAATCAAGCCAAATGCTTAAGAAATTAAAATTTAAAAAAGAAATAATATGAAATTTAAAATATGTGTTTCTTTCCCTCATTCCCAACCTTAGAGCTTGACTGGCCCCTATGTACCATTTGACATACTGGACTTTTTGTGGCTAGCGGATTCATCACCTCCAAGGCCACAGCGAATAGAAGGAGAGCGAAGAAAGAACTTTAGGAACTACAAAACCAGCTAACTGATAAGTGAGAAGATAGTTCTTGTGTGCTACAAGCTGCCAGATAAAGAGGCTGCCAGACAAGAGACAAATTCCAATTTCCTGACTTTCAGTTAGGTCTCTGGCTTCTTGCATTTGTGAAGGTAAAAACAGAGCTATTTACCAAGCTCCTGTCATACTTCCTAACTGAGCTTTCTCAACTTCTGGGGACAAAAATCACAAGGGCAACCTGTTCTTCCACAGCATTTTCCTTGTGCTTTTTTCAGAAAAAGAATAAGCTGACCCTTGAACAACACTGGTTTGAATTGCATGGGTGCAGTTATATGCAGATTTTTAAAATAAATACAGTCCAGTACTGTAAATGTATTTTTTTCTACCTTATGATTTTCTTAATTATAAGAATACAGAATATATATACAATATATGTGTTAACTGTTATTTCTTAATATATATATTTTTTAAATGTTTATTTATTTTTGAGAGAGAGAGAGAGCACAAGAGGGGGAGGGGCAGAGAGAGAGGGGGGACAGAGGAGCCAAAGTGGGCTCCGTGCTGACAGCAGAGAGTCTGATATGGGGCTCAAACTCACGAACTGTGAGATCACGACCTGAGCCAAAGTCGGATGCTCAACCAACTGAGCCACCCAAGGTACCCCCATTTATGTTATTGATGTGGGTTCCGGTAAGCAGTAAGTTTTTGGAGAGTCAAAAGATGGATTTTCGACTGCACAGCAGGTCAGTGCCCATAACTCCTGTGTTGTTCAAGGGTCAGCTGCATTAGAATACACACACACATGTATGTACACATACACATACACTGAATAAGCCCACAGGCGAGCAGTATCCTATGTTTTTGCTTTACTTAACTGGCACAATTTGGTGCTGGGAGGCAGCCACTTAACAGTGTCGGCATTTTTTGGTATCATCTTAGTTTTTTCCTCCTACCCTAGGCAATTTATAAAAAGTGATTTCTGAAACCCTTCACGACAGAAAAAAGCTCAAGGGTTTCATTCAACTGTGACACCACTATGAATTCATTAAGAAGTGTGTTTCAGGTTGCACTATAATTTCCCTATGTAACATAAACCCACGGAATCTGCCATAAGCTGATTGCTCATGCTGCTTATTTTATTTACATTTCTGAATGGAAGGGATTTCAGTACTCATAAAATATCTAACTGACTTATTATTTTTCATCTGCTCTCTCAGGGCAGCTATTATAAAATAGACATAGAGATAGAAGTCTTAACTTGTACGACCGGTTAAGCAACCAAAGAAAAAGTTATTGCTCAAAAGCAATTAAAAAAATAATAATTCAAGGCACCTGGGTGGCTCAGTCAGTTAAGAGTCCAACTTCAGCTCAGGTCATGATCTCATGGTCTGTGAGTTTGAGCCCTGTTTCGGGCTCTGTGCTGACAGCTCGGAGCCTGGAGCCTCCTTTGGATTCTGTATCTCCCTCTCTCTCTGCCCCTCCCCCACTCCCACTCTGTCTCTCTCTCTCTCTCAAAAATAAAAATAAACGTTAAAAAAAATAATTTAATAGGGAGCTTGACACCAAACAAAAGATACGGTTACTCTCAATGCCATCTGAAAGATCAAAGTTAAAAAAATTTTTTTAAGTAACTCTATTCATTATCTTTGTCCAAGTCCTAAGGGAATTGGTGGCGGTGGGAACTCAGGGGGCCTGGAATCGACTTAACTCTTTCTCTAGAGACCTAGCATTAGCAGACACGGTCTAGGATAAACGAGAACACAGGTGAATGGATGAGAGTGGGCTCCTTACAACCCAGAAATATGAATGTGACTCCTTATTAGCAGGTTACAAATCAGACTTCTGAACTGGAAGATCCTGTCATGCATCTAACTCACTATCCAGAGATACATTTTCTGTTAACCTACCCAAACACTAATAATTTCTACTTATTCCATCAGATAGAGCAAGCTCAGATGGACTCTTAGAGAACAGTCACCAGTAAATTCTGAAGCCTGATCTGCAGTCTTCTGCCTCTAAAGTCATTGTTCAAATCATCCCACTTCCTTTCTTCTGCTGCCACACTGAGTTAAATCAGTATATTCTTTGACCCCTAGTACAACCTTAGGCCTACTCTTCCACTCCATATACTTCCATCATATTATCATATTTATTGATTACACGCCTAATTAGTATAAGCTCCCCAAGGCATAGCTCCCCTGTGCCTATTCTGAAATATGTATTCCAAGGTCATCCCTAATGACCTAGCCAGCACATATATTTGATTGAGCCCAATGAAGATTGGAAATATTTTTTAGTTACTTGGAAAATCTTGGTGGCTCTCCTTATAAAAAGACAGAATTTTCAGGATGCAGAATTGATTGGCAAAATTCAGCTTGGGGAATTTTGGAACCTTATTTCAGTGCCTACCCCAATATCCTTTTATGATTTTTTAAAATTAACATGTGCCTATGTTCAGAATCAGTCACTGCAGGATGCAGCTTTAACATTAATGGTAGGCTCTGGGAAATTTGGAGTGGCTCTTTCCCATCTTTCCCACATGGCCACAGACCCAACTAATTTTAGTCCTAACTCTTGTTCTCCCATTTTGCTTCACAATGACATCATACTGTTTCATATTCTAAACCAGAATGGCCTTTAACCCTTATCAGTCTGTCATTATTAGCAATAAGAGGTTATAAAAGAGGATGATGGAAGTGTAAGTATGAGAGAGGCCTCTGTCTTATGCTACTATGGCGACTACTATGTGACTCTTGAGGCAAGACCTTTCTTATTTCAATTTTGAATTGTGGAGCACTTCACTTTTTGATGAAGTTTAAACTATTCAGATAGACATAATGAGTACCACAGTTTATAAAGACATGAACTTCATCAGTTAGGTGTAAAGATGAAAGTCCTATGTGTCTCCTGTTTGAAAGAAAATAAAATAGAGACTCCCTTATCTGCCTTGTTTGACTGAAAGGACCCCTGACTAAACAAAGCCTAGATCTAAAGGGAAAACTCCTCTCTGAGTCTCAAATGACTTTTTAGGTCACTACATCTTATGTGAGGCACGTGAAAATAATTCCTCAGCCACTTCCAGTCAGATGAATAAACATGCAAGGGTGAGCTAATCTATCGCCGTGGCAGCAGCCTCTGTCTTACACGAATGCATCCCTTGCCGGTCTCAAACCCCCTACGGCTAGACTACGAGTTACTTGTGAACAAGTTGTGTTTTATATTTCATAAAGGTACCTGATAACACATTTGTTGACTGAATGAAGAAACAAGTTCATTAGTAGTAACATCTTAAAATAATGAAATTGAATGTGGAAAACTTGGGAGTATAGTACAGAATAATCACTACCATACTATAGCATGTTATAGGACAACAGTTAGCATGTTTTTAAATGCTGAGGCTCTTTAAAAACTAAACTTTGAAAACAAACTAAGATGAGCCCTATTGGAGTCCTTCCAGTCAATAAGCCAATACTGAAAGAAGAATCTTCTCAGAGTATCCAGGACTCTGAACTGCATGTTCTTAGTACAGCTGTTGTTGCTGTTGTTGTTAAAGGCGGTCTTAACAATAGCTAAAATACAGCAAGAGCAAATTAATAAGAAAAGTCTACACAGCTAGGACTTAGCTGAATTACAATCCCTAGGCTCCCATAAAGGGCTAAATCCAAAGGGATCAGAGTCAAGTAAATAAAAAATCCAGCTGAATTTTATCAGAGGGCAAAGTTTCAACTCTGAGTACCTCAGCAACCAAAGATGAATTATGCATAAGATTAGTAAAGTGCCTTCATCTACACCCCAGCCAGAGAACATTTTTCTATCTCATTGTGACTGAAGGAAAAACAGCAATGTCTTTGCTTGCCAAGAATAGTCGTCGCTATACTCTAGATAAGAGTCTAACAAACACTAAGGGATTAAAATTTAATTGTAAAGCTCCTGCTACCTGGGCATAAAAGCTTGAACTCTGGCTTCAGAAAGAAACTGGGACTCTGGCATATTGAACACATGAAAACAAGAGCTGGCGTGTTCCTAACAAAGGGTGTGAGAATATGCTCCCTTTTAAATTCTTCCCCAAACTGCTTCTCTCTCTGTATATCCTATTGGTAATATACAAGTACTCAATAAGAATATAGCCTTTTCGACACTTTGAATAACACATTTACATTTCATTTTCAGAATGCCTGAAATTACAGGATGAGATTGAGAGGGTAATTATGTGGTCTGAACTCTCTGAATATCAGTTCTCTTAATTTTGTTGAGCATCACCTAAAGCCAAAATAATTTCTTTTCTTGAGGCTGGCTTCAATCTAATGCCACTATAGAACTAAGGCAGATAATTTTATTTTTTCCTCTAATTTGGAAAGAGCACCATTAACACCCAATCTTGTATTGAGGCCTTATCAGCATTAAAGAACACACCCAAGTTCCCTATTTATTTTTAAATGTTTTTTTAATCTTTATTTATTCTTGAGAGAGAGAGAGAGACATACAGACAGAGTGCAAGCAGGGGAGAAACAGAGACAGAGGGAGGCACAGAATCCGAAGCAGGCTCCAGGCTCTGAGCTGTCAGCACATAGTTTCTGAGCCATAGTTTCATGCTTAACCAACTGAGCCACCCAGACACCTCCCAAGTTCCCTACCTATTGATAACAGCTCCTAGAAGTACCTTTACTATCTAAAATCCCCATGTTAGCCAAAAAATACCCACAAGTTAAATTTTAGACCAAAAGTTTATTCTGCTCAGTTAAACTTCCCTCCCTAATCCTTCACAAACTTATTTGATTTTGAAAGAACAGTGATATTGAAACATAGCGTATATATTTGTACTTTGTATTAAAACTTTTTTTTTTTTTTTTACCATTTCAGAGAGTCAAATTCCCTCTGAATCATTACAAACCAGCATCTACTGTTTCTTTAGTATTACTGCACATTTCCAAAAGTTAGAAAGACTTAAGTTCTTTATAGGGTTGTCTGAGTATGTGATGTAAATAACCAGTGTTCTTCTTTCTTAAGTGACTTACTAGCAAGAAAAGGAATGAAATGAAAATGAACCAGTTTGAAGACAGAAAAGCAAATGGGCATTCTTTATTTTAAAGCATCAGAGTTCATCAAATAGACTAATACTGTGATGAGTGAAGAGTTCCCCAGGCAGTTTGTATACTTATATTTTTATTTTTGCAGGAAGCATTTTTGCAACCTAAGTGTCCTTTCTATTTTCTGAAAATCAGTATCAGCCTTTTCATTTAAAACTCTGTTTCACTATATGCTAATTTGGATGTAAATTTTAAAAAATAAAAAATAAAATTAAAAAAATGCTGCAATAAAAAAAAAACACACCTCCAAATTCATCTCCTATAGGAAGACTTCTCTAGCAAAACCACATTACTATCACCATTCTATCATTCTATATCCCATTACCATTACTATATTTAGTTTGAAATTTATTCTTTTGTACTTGCTTTGGTGTGAGTTGTGAACTGACATATTATTGAAACCAAGCATATATATCATGACTAAAGGGCTATCTACTGTATGACTTCAAGCAAATTGCTTAACTTGAATGACTCAAACTTCCCCATCTATAAAGCTAGAAAACCACAGTCTGTCTTGCAATGGCTCAGGTAAGAATAAATGAGAATATGTGTACACACTATTGAGAGAAGAGATAACAACTAACAGAAATCTAAATTACTCCTGGTTTAAAATCATAATATATTATGTAGTAGTACAAATTTATTTCCTTTGAGTATTAGTAATTTGATTGGTGGGAGAAGGAGCAAAGTTCGACTCAAGAAACAAGCCAATAAAAACTATTCCTCAAGATTATAATTTTATTCTGCATTACCATTATTCTCTCCATTTAGAGGACTATGCTGGGTCTGCAAAAAACAAAGATGTTTTCTGAAAGAAAAATCAGTAGGTTTCCTAACATGAATTTTAATATCACTCATGTAATGGGTTTGGAGTGAGCAATTTACATCAATATTTAGGCGCAGCTCTTCCAAAAACTGTTATGCAGTCCACTTTGCCCCAAGTGCTAATGATTAAGCAATCAATAGATCAGCAGCAGTTAGTGACAGGATGTTCTAAACTTTGGCATTGAGATGTTCACTTTCAGGGGGAAAGGATGATTAAATATACTGCCAAATAAATTCAGGGTGAGCTTTTGTGAACTTCATACTTGACAGGCACATGTTAATTGGGAAAGAGAGTGCTTTCCATAAACTTCAAAACTGAATTAAACCCTGGAGAAAGGAATACAGACATGCATTAAAAAGCACATTGCCAGGGCACCTGGGTAGCTCAGTTGGTTGGGCATCCAACTTTGGCTCAGGTAATGATCTTGCAGTTTGTGAGTTCAAGCCCCGCGTTGGGCTCTGTGATGACAGCTCAGAGCCTGAAGCCTGCTTCAGATTCTGTGTCTCCCTCTCTGTCCCTCCCCCACTCACGCTCTGTCTCTCTCTCTCTCTCTCTTAAAAATAAATAAGCATTTAAAAAAAAAAGTACATTAACTTTTATTCTTTTTTTTCCTGCCTTTGAAAAGAAGAATTTAGTACTCAGAAAATATGGATAAAGAAGAACATCAGTGATTTCACAAACTTCTCAGTCTGGTTCTTTTTGAAGGGGAGCAATGAGAATGAAGCATGAGAAATGCCGTTAGTGGAAGTAGAGAACATCTTTTCCCTTGCTAGAAATACCCCTATTTATTAAGAAAATCAAAATTGGAACATGCTAGATTGCCCAAATAAAGACTTCAGTGGCACTAGCAAAGAAACAAAAATATAAACATTTAACATTTTTTGACCTGTCACACAATGGGCTCCTTTATTATCAGTATAATCTCTGGGAAATACCTCAGATATATTACTGTAGAAATAGCATGGTTACAGAACAATATTTTATGCGAATATAAGCTTGGTTACAATTCAAAAATGTTTTAAAAGCTATGTCAGTTCTTAGGAACGAAAGAAGTCTCAAAGCTTTGAAAAATAATCCATTTTCAAACAAAGTAAAGAGACTTATTTTCCTTGTCGGTTGAATTTCTGAATGTGACCCTACTTAAGAAAGAGGGATGTAACTATCATAGGTTTTCATTATGAATGAAGTCAGATGGAGAATATAAAAAATTACTTTCACCTATGAACAGATTTCATGTCCCTTGTTATGACAATGGAGAATTAGGAACCTTTAAAAATAATATATTTTTTTCTACCAGTATGTTTCTCAATATAAAGTTATAATTATCTACCAACTTCCCTAGTTACGAAGATGATCTTTGCCCTGGAAAAAAACATGAGAATAGTGTACAAACCTCCAAAGTTTTGATCACTATTCAGTAAAACACACTTGGCCATTTATTTCTGCTTATTATTCTTAAAAATGTAATTTGGGGAGAAAAATATTAATTATTTGTGGGAAGGGGCTGAAGAAATCCCAGTGAGACATTCTGTAGAAAGGTCTTTTGTTAGTATAACATCTGACCTTCTATATCTTTGGAAATCATGCAACTTGGCTAATGTAGTCCTTAAAGAATTAATCAAGCAGATTGTTAGGCCCTAGTTACAGTGGAGCCAGCCAATTATGAGTTGCTCAGAAATTCATCACTGGCATGTCCAACCACATTTTCCCACATAAAGATTAGTAAAAATATGTGGAAACAGGGCCCATTCCCACCTCAGCACAGCTACAATATGTGTTCAGTGAAACAGATTTCAACAGAGGTTTGCTTTAGTGAAACAAACAATTTATTTGGGAATCTTTTTTATTCCTGTCTTTACCCACTAACACCTTTTTCTGCCAAGTTGCAAAGGCTATCCTATTTAGTTAAAACCCAACTAGGGATTTTTATATTCAAACACACTTCTGAATTCAAAGTACTAAAGTCACATGCCACAAGCCTGAATTCATCAGCAAGTTAGTGAAATCCCCAAAGACCATCTTTAGTCTTCACTGCTGTGATAACGCCCTCCCAAGGCTTACTAAGAAGAAAGCTTTTCTTGCAAGAGAGAAATGAAAGGGGCCAGAGTAGATGAAGATTGGTTCTCTAAGGAGAGGGCAGTGCTGCTCTTAAATAAAGAAGCTCCTTTCAGATAAGCAGAATCAGATTCCAGTTCATTTGGTTTGCTGGCTACCCTTACTTTGAACTCTCATATTTAACCCAGCAGGCTTCAAAGCAGGTGAGAAAATGACCTACCACTTAAAAGCAATTTTTCCTTTTTCAGGAATTCTGGCCTTGGAGAATATCAGCTCTGATATCAGCACATTCCACATCTCCAGGGACTTATGCATTTTTTTATTATTATTATTGCTCTATGTCGAATGTCAGGCTTGGTTTTCATCTCAGCCAGGAAAAAAAAACAAGAAAAAAGTCCTAACTTGCTGACACTGAAGTCTTATTCCATATAGCTTTATACCATGCAAAAAAAAAAAAACAAAAACAAAAAACAAAAAACAAAACAACAACCAGGCACTAAAACCACTAACCATTCTAGTTCATTCCCTTCCATTTATCTCAATCTGATGTACAGTGGGGTTATTAAAAATCATTAATCCGTAGTGCCTTGCTTCACAAAAAAAGCAATTTTTGTAACAAATGTATTTTAACAAATTCAAAGTAAATTACTCTAGCATGTGAGCTAAAACAAAAATATATATTAGATGAGGAGGGGACCATGACAACAATAGAAGAAATTTAGGAAATTTTCTTAAATTGTTTTGCCATCCTAAATAGATTGAGTTCCACTATATTTGGCTATCAAATATGTGACTTAATTGAAAACCCTAACATAGGCAGTTTGCAATTGACCAATAGTTTCTGTTCTACGAGGCAGTTTGCGAGCTCCTAGAATCTGAAACATTTCTCCCCTTTTGGTGGTACAAATACACATAGTGTACCAGCAGTATGGTACTGACAGTCTTGTTTAAATGACATATAACCACCATTTATACTACAATTTCTGTGGGAAACACATTTTGAATGTACTATTGGGACATGGCTCCCACAGCGTGAAGGGGGTAGTATTCTTCACTACAGCTGCACTTTGGTGATAATGATGACCATGACGGGTGACAACAACAGTAACACTCCCCTTTAACCCTCACAAAAACCCATGAGGTAGTACTACTCTCATTTCACGATGAGGGGGAGAAATGGTTAAGTAACTTATCTGAAGTTGCACAGACAGTAAATGTCAGGCTGGAACTCAAAGCAAAGCAGTTTGGCTCCAGAACCTATGCTCATCACCATTCTGCAATGCTGCCCCCCTTCTCTACCTCAAAAAAGTGGCACTATCCAAGCAATCTACGTTCCTCCTATGGGGGTAGAGGAGAGCAGGGCTTCTTAGATTTTAAATGTGCATATAGGATCACCTGGGGGTCATGTTAAAAAGCAGATTCAGGACGTGTGGAGTGGTGCCTGAGGCTATGTCTTTCTAACAAGCTCCTGGGTGATGGTGATGTTCCTACCACATAGACCACTCTGGGTGATGGTGACGTTCCTACTCCATAGACCACACTATATTAAGAGGTGAAGAAGTAGAATTTGAGCCTCCAGCTCCGTTGCTGGCTGATTGGCTGTTCGGCATTTATACGTTGTGTTCATAAGATGGGGATGGCCCTTATGTAATAATTTTCCATAAAGTCTTCAATGAAACCTGACTTTGATACTGCAGCATACCAAATATTGATTTCCAGGTACTTTCAGTAAATAGTTAGCTTTTAGGAACTTAAAATGTGCATGTAAAGGCCAGAGGATAAAATGTGGCTATAAAAGTTTGCTGTGAGGCACATTTTTCACTATATACCACCAACCATACAAATATCAAAAGATAGTAAATAAATGCCTGTTTATTGTTCACTAACTAGAATCACAGTAAATTAATAACTTTTGGTCTAAAAAAAAGTGTCCACTTTAAAATACATAATTATTCATTCTCAGACTCTTCTAGAAGAGTGCTAAGGAGCTTGTGCTATGTAATCTTAAAGGCTCTTCCAGTGCCATCAGCAATGTCTCAGGTAAAGACAGACACTATATACTAACATGAATGGACAGAACAGATAGTGAGTACACTCCACATTATTTTTAGCTGGAAGTATACTACTAACAATTGCTACCTATCGATTCCAGATTCTAGATCTTGCTCCTCACTCAATTTTATCTTTTCCCCACTGCCCTGAGAGAAACCCAAGGAGTTTTCCACTGCTCGCCTGTGATCTCAAATACACAGCTGCATATATTTTTCCAGTTGTTAAATGGACAGGATTCCTTTTCTAGTCAACTTTTTCCATGCCAGATTACACAGTAAGGTCATTTCAGTTTGAGATGCACTCACTCCCTAGGCAGCACCACTGCGAATAACAGTTATGGTATGATCACTACACTTCCCTTTTACACTAAAAGGAAATAGTCCGTTTCCAACCCAAATATCTATACTCCCTGAACAACAGTGGGAAGTCATTCCCCTTGAAGACTGACCCAGAATCAAGTGCAGTCGCAGACTCCTAGGCCTACAGCCAGTGGCAAGTTAACACATTATACAGTTGACCTTCAGGGAAAAAGGGAAACCAGTGCTTTTACTACTGGTGCCAAAAGAAAACCAACTGATCTTTAAGGCACAAAATAAACTGTTCTTAAGGCAGAAAAAGAAATTGTGAGGAAACAGAGAGTCAAAATGGAGGCATATAGAGAAAAATATAGAAATTACATTACCGAGTAAGGGCCAGTGTTTCTACAGTTCTCAATGCTTTTTGATCTGGGACTAGAATGAATTAGCATTTTCCTTTTGGGTTTGAACTATTATTACCTGGTAAAAATGCCAAGATGTACAAGAGAGACACATTTTTTTAAAGGCTCAGAGACTCAAAGGGACTTATCTTTGGTAATTTTACTTTAAGCCAGTGCCACTAATTACTAACTTTATGTAGAAGAGTAAATAATCATGGGATACTCTCTCTAATATCAAGTACTTTCTGGACCTGGGTCAGGAAATGGGGAAGTAGTTCAAAATTGAAGGACAAAAATGAAACTAAAGGTCTATACACGGTTTTACACCCAAGATTGGGGAAAGTCAATAAGAACATGAAGATACAACAGGGAGAAGCTTTGAGTAAAGAAGCGTATTCTGTACTCAGGGCAAATGTCGCATCTGTACCATCTTACCTACTTATTCTCCATCAGCAAAGCTTACAACTGATGATTTCATTTAAATGGAAAAATCAAAATTTGTTTACAAAATAGGGAATTTTTTTAAATGCCAAAAAGAAAGCATTTAAAAGAGTTGGATTATTCCTCAGCTAGTAACAAGTGCTGTGTCTACCACCAAAAGTGATCTACAAAGACCAACTGTATAATGTTACACCATTGTAGTCTTTAAATTTTTAAGCAACAAAAATATAGCTCAAGTCACCAAGAAACTTATGTTTGACATATTTATGGCAGCAACTTTACAAATCAGTTCCTGTAATTTACTATAACAAACATCTTCCACTGATCAACTGGCTTAGCACAAACAGATCAGAGATGGTTTCTTGTGTGTTTTACAAATACTCTACACAAGTCCTTGAGATCATACTTACAGCTTTAGCAAAAACACCCATGATTTCAGGAAACTGGTGTGTGAGAAGAGCTATCATTGCTGTAGAAGAACACAGTCCTGCTGTGAAATGGATGAAAAAAGGAAGCTCCTTCTTTGGGTAAACAGAAACATGATGAAAGGCTGCAAGGGAGAAAAGGTTGAAATGGATTTTATTTAAGAATACAGTGTAAGCCAGTTTTAATGTTTTCAAACAAAGTTTATTTTTTAAAACTAAAAAGGAAAATCATTTTTTTTTTAAAAGAACAAGGCATCTCGGGGTAGCAAGATAGAAGAGAGTTATTCATTATTTATTCCAGCATCAACAGCCTATCTACGGAGCCAGATGACTGTGCTGGGGACTAAGAATAGGATGGCATCGTGGGAAAGAACATTAATTGTAAAGTCATGCTGAGGTGCTTTTGAAAAAGAGCTTTGTCACTTATTAGCTGTGTGATCTTGAATAAGTTGCTAAACCCTCTCATAGTTGCTATGGAGTTGTTATGATGAACACTGTAAGTCCTTACTAAATGTGAGTTGTTATAATTCTTGTTCTTTAGGAGCTCAGAGACAAGTACAGAATCGAGAGACAGATGTGTGGTTGTAGATTTCCCAGAACCACAATTTTACCCAGTTATTAATAAATGTTCTATCTGTAGCATTTCATAGAGCACTATAAAACCTGAACTAGAACACCAAAGCCCTAGGATTCTGATCATAAACCAAGTACCCTGTCTTCTTTTACCACATTCACAGATTAAATCAGGGATTATTTTTCTAAAGACTGGATATTTCATTACTAACAGTATTCAAGCATTTATATCTTATTTGAAATTTGATTGAAAATACCTGCATACCAATGCTGATGAGCCTATTACCATGCTTGGCACATAGTAGGTGCTCAATAAACGTCTGTTAAACTGAGAGCTATTCTGGGACTTCATTAGTCC